>NW_024498795.1:10200728-10677906 GCF_017590055.1 Onychostruthus taczanowskii
CTTGCCGGGGGAGGGCGGCTAATCCTTTCATGCCCTTCACACTCGGTGAGCAATGCTGCCATTTGATCACGCTGAAGCAAAAAGGCCAGCCAGATTTTCAGCCAGTTTAGACTTGGTTGTGCTTGTGCTCTAACAATGCTGCCAGTGTCTCCAGTGAGGGCAGAGAAAGGTCTATTCATGTCTTCACCTAGCGAGTACCCGAGGGCCTGATCTTCAAAGGCACTGGGCACCCCCAAGAAAGGATGCTGAGCTCGTTGACGTTCAGTGACCCCAGTTTTCCTCACTTTTCAAGCATGTTGAGTCCTTGTTAATGGATATTGGCAGCAAGGAGTGCGTGTACCCATCTTCAGTGGCCTGCTCCTGGCTGATGAAGCCATCATGGAAAGCCGGCTGGAAGGGAGAAGGCTCAGAGCATCCTGGTCCCTCACACTGCTGTGACAGGGGACTGGGAGCTTGAAACAGGGGTGGGCGGTGTGGTGGGTTACCAGGGAGGTGGAGTGGTGCCAATGAGTTGATTGAAAGGTTGTGTGTGTCTTTGCCTTGCCTGGCATTCATGCAGATTTTATAAGTTTAACAGAATTGCTTGTGGTCATGTTGGATAAGTCCTGCCTCGGAGTTTTGTCCTCAGCTGCTGCAGCTTCTTGTCCTCTCCTACCACTTGGGGTTTTGTTTGCTTTTTTTTTTTTTTTTAAGCTTTTCTTCTGTGTTAGTCTCCAGCATAAGATCTGATCCAAAGAGATGGAAATAAGATTTTTCTTGCTGCATTTGTTCACTAAGGTGTCTACAAACCCTTGAGCCTGTTTGGGAATGAAGGAAACATGGACACTTCATAGCTGTAGAGTCACAAATTCAGGGCAATTTGATTCAGAATAAGTATTGAATGAAATATTTTGGTAGATGAGACCTATGGGGTTCTATCTTCCATGTAACCAGATTTATATGAACACAGAAGAGGAAAATCAGGATGATTTCTATTTTTTTATCCCTGGAGGAAATATAATCTCCCAATGTCATGTGAGATTAACATCAACATGCATTTTTCCCAAGATAAATAGTATCAGGCATCTGGCAAAGCAATTCATGTCACTTGTATTTAAGGGATTCTTTAGAGAGAGAGGCAGAAGCAGTCATGGACCAAACATGCCAGAAAAGTTGTGTGGAAGACTTGGAGAATCTGGGTTTGACTTTGCTGGCCTGGGGTCTTCTCACTGCCAGGAGAGGAGTGTTAATGCAACATCAGCTCCAAGGTGAGTCTAGCCCAGTAAGGGATGCTGCAGCAGATTAAATTAAAGACTGTGGGAAATGGATAATTAGAACTTAAAACCTACTAGCTCATAAAGACCTAAAAGTTTCATTTTTTTTTTAATATTAATTTTTACCACATTTAGCTCGAATTAAGGCTGCTCATTCTTTTTGCTTTGGTTAACGAAGGCAGAGCTAGCCCAAGTAACACCAATGGAAGAGTTACAGAACAGAAAACGCTCTTTCATCTCCATTTCAGTCTCACAAAGCTAAGAAAAATTCACATTATCGGTCATGGTTTTTATTTGAACTCTGACTCAAACTATTGGCATTGAGAATTCAATGTGTGGTTAATAGACAACAAATTTAAGTGACTTACCTGTTAAAAAGATATATTTGAGGCAGTTTTCTTGGCAGAGTTCCATAAAATTGAATTTGGCTACTAAGTTGCATTAATATTTTCACCAAGCGTCAGTGTAGGAGTATGCTGATGACCTGGACTTGGGAAGTATTTTACATAAAGAGTGGAATTTAGATCTCCACAAGGAGAACAGAATAATCAGATAGCAGAAGAGGTGTGAAATTTAATGCTGCAGGAGATAAGATCTCATAGTATTTAGGGGAAAATAATGAACATTTTGGCAATGAACTGGAGCCGGAGGGTTCAGAGAAGGTGAAAACCAGGGTGCTGTAGTGAGTCACAGGAAGTGTAAGTGGGATGCAGTGTCAGTGCAAGTCTTTCCAGGGAAGAGGGGAGCATTGTAGCTGTACTGCTGAGCCAGGTGCTGAGGAGAGACCTTCTGTGAAATGCTGCGTATGGCTCTGGGCAGCTGCCTTTGCAGGAAGAACGGGAAAAAAGAAACAGACCATGCTAAAAGTATTGGGCTAGCAGAACAACCGGGAGGCTGGAAACCTTTGCCTTGTGAGAGAGTAAACCAGCTTCACTCACAAGCTACAGAGTGGGAAAGGTACAAAGAAGAAGAACTGGAACTGGGGGACAGTGACTATAAAGAGTATACACAAGTTAAAAACAGTAGAGAGAACAGTTAAGTGTAGATTTAAGAATAAAGGCTGCAGGTTTAAGAGGAGATTCCCACAGTTTGAGCTGTGAGATTCTGGGTGAGCCTTCCAAGATGAGCAGCTTGAAAAACCTGGTGAGTGTGTTCAGTATGTGCATTGACAGATTGGCAAAGACAGATGATCAAGCCAGCAGCAGGGAGGGCATTATTCATTATAATACTGGCCTAGTGTGAGGGATCTGTAGGAAAGAAGGGCAGGGACACTCCTCAGCCAAGCAAACCATGCTGGAAAGACAGAAAAGTTGCAGAGGCTTTAGATCAAATTACACTGTCCTAGGTCTTGTCTTCTCTGCAAATGCAATGGTATTAGGCATCTCAGAATAAATGTATTCAGTTTTGGTAGATGGTAACCGCTTAACCTGGTGGTGGAGAGTAGACTCATGTGGATGTGGGAAGTGATGAAGGAAGACAATGGATTTTCTTTCTATATTCTTTCTATATTATTTTGTACACACACACACACTGACATATATGTAGGTGCCATGAAAGGCTGGAAGGAAGGTATTCTTGCTTCAGTATGCTGCCTTAAATTTCTTGTAACCATCCTTGCTTATGGTAGGCAGGGGCAGGAATGAGCTCTTTGAGTTAATGAGAACAGCAGCCCCTGTACAGTCTGCTGGAAGGTGTGTAAATCTCTGTGGGGAGTAAGGTGACCAAGCAGTGTTTGAGCCTGAGACTTCCAATCTGCCCAGCTAAGTCCCCTTTCAGACTGGAAGCACAACTGTGTTGAAACCTGCTGTGAGACCCTCAAGACTCTTGTTTAAAAAGCAACTGGACAAAGGTCAAACCCAGAAAGGGAGAAAAAAAATCCCCAAACCAAGAAACTAAAACCTATGGGAACAATCATGGAAGGAGAGGAAGGAAGAATGTTTCCTGGAAAATAAAGAACCTCAGTGAACTTTAAATCTAGCCCAGACTCCCAGAGTCAGCCCAGTTATGTCGGAAAAGCTTAATCCAGCAGAAACAGGGAAGGAAAAGAAAAGAAGTTAAAACGCTGGAGAAGTGAATGATAAACAAGTTGCCCTTGTGTCATGGTCCTTCATATCCTGGCTGTACTGCATACCACAGAGGGATGTTTTGTGCATCCCTGTGCTCAGGCTGCTTTGTTACTAGAAAGAAGAAAGAAGGGAAATGGGTGCAGGGAGACAGTGCCATGTTCTGGATCATCCAGAAGAGGAGGAATGTCCCTGTGGACACAGCTCAAAGCAGCATACAAAACGCTGCACAGCAGAACCCCTGCTCTGCGGCCCTAAGCACACACTGCGCAAAAGTTAAAAGCAATCACAAGAGAGTTTTAATGCCATATTAAATGTTGATTCATGTGTGGCTGGAGCCACAGTGACCTGGAGGGCTGGTGCTTGATCCAGCCCCAAAGTGATAAATTGGTCTGTAATTGATGCCAGTTTCCGTGCGTGGCAAACTCTCTGATAGGGACCTGTGGTGAAGGGTGTGAGCTGGAGCTGGAGCCAGGAGCTGTGTCCTCCTGGAGTGGGTGTGCACCTGGCAGGCTGAGCCACCAACTGCCTTTGGGAATAGCCCTCTGCACAGCAATGTTACCATCACCTGATAAATGATAAGATTCCCTCCCCTGCCGAAGCAGACCCCGGTAGCATCACTGGTGCCTCACTGCCCAGATTCAGGTGCATCGTGTTCTGTTTCTTCCGCTCGAGAAAGGAGCAGCTGAAGGGGTTTAGCAAGGAAGTGCTCCCAATCTGGTCCACACCAATGGTAAACAGCTTTTCTCCCGATCACAAATGGCATCCAAAAAAGACTACCCTATTGCCTTTTTTACTGTTATCGTTTGGTTTTGATCACTCAAAATAAAAAAAGACTATTTTTTAGGAAATAGATGGAATTTTAAATATATATCAGATGTTTAGGCCAGATGCTTATTAAGTCAATGAATCATTCACAATTGAGAAATATTTGCTGTCTCCACATGTTACTGACATGAGGAGTGCTTTTTTTACGGTGCATATGGAGGAACAAGTTGCTCTCTGATTAAGGGAGTGAACTGAATCAGATTTTCATCAGCTTTCACTGGAGCAGATTCTCTGAGCTCCGGCTGTTCTGTGAGTGAGCCATGCTGCTTTCTCTGGGTCTCACTCTCTCTCCCCCTCCCTCCCACTTGTTCTTCCCTTTTATGCAGTTGTCTGTTTTTCTCAGGCTTTGTTGAAGTTCAGTTTGTGAAATTTGGTTTGCCCAAGGTTTGGTTCCATAGAATGCTGAGCTAAATGCAAACTGGTTTAAATCTGGCAGCCAATTTGTGATCACTCTAGACAAATAAAGGGAATTGTCTTGAAGTGTGTGAACACTGATGAAAATTGGGACATCTGTGTCATCTTCTCACCAGCAACAGTGTTTGTGAGTATCCAATAATCATTGTCTGCCTTGTTTTCCCATAACTCTGAATCAAAGGGAGGATCTACAGAAACTGCAAGCTCTACTATAAAATACCTTCAGGCAGAAGCTATAGTTCATGAGTGTGTTATTGTTCTAGCCAGGGTTGCAGAGAAAAACAACAGTTTTGGAAAGATGCAGAAAGTGGCATTTGCCACAAATTAATGCTGGATATTGAAAAGGTAAAAAGTCTTAACACTTGTGGAGTTTAATGGGCTATCCACATAGGTTTGAAATGCCACCATTCCTGTGAGAAGCAAATAGACTTATGTGCTGCATCCTGGATGATATATCATTTTACTTCTTTATTTTAATTAACCTGTTGATTGGTATTTTGTGTGTGTGTGTATATGGTGTATATGTGTATATTTTATATATATATGGTTGTATATTGATGGGCTTTGGAAGTCATTAGTCCCTGCTCTATTGTGTCACCTACCTAACTGAAATGAGCTGTAAAGTTTTCTGGCCAAAATATGTGTTTGGATTACCAAGAATACAACAGCCTTTAGGACTCTGGCAGGGAAGAGAGGAACAAGCATCACATTTATCTAAGCTTGCTTATTAATTCTGTGCATAGTTCCTTGATGCTATTTGGGCAGCAGGTCATATAACTGTTTCCCCAGAGCTGTCTGTCCAACAGGAAACCATGAAAGCATTAGACATGTGCCAGCTGAAAATGCCCTTGCTGAAACACTGTCGATTTTGCTATATTTCTGCAGTAGGTGCTTTTCTCTGAGCTCACGCACAAACAAACCTCCCAGACTGGAGCTGAACCAGAAAGGAGAAGCTAGACAATGTGGCAAAGTTGACGTTTTGAAACTATTTCCACTTATTTAAACAAATCTATTACCTGTTTGAATACCTGGAAGTACTCCAGGACTTCAACAGTTTATAATTTTCTCTTGTCTGGTTCCCCTGGTTTATTTTCCCAGGCCTAGTAGCTGCTGTCTCAAAATGTTCTCACTAAGGAGGCAGAGAGGTCCCTGTTTTCACACTGTCTTCGTCCCTGCAATTGCAGGAGTCTGTGTTGCAGTGCTGCTGCATTTAGCCTCCTTCCCAAAAACCTCACAACGTTCAGGATTCAGATCTGCAGGGTAGCAACAAAGGCTCTGGGCTAGTGGTGAGCAGTGGTAAGGTTCCTTGCCTTGAGGAAAGGCTTTCAAATCCGACTACAGTGGGTGGCTATCACCACCAGGGACTGCAGGAGCTGGGCTGCCTTTCCTGGAACATAGGAATAAGGAGCTGTTTGAGAGGTCTCACTCCTGGCTTTCAGAATGGATAAAACCCAAGGCTTTTCCTAAGCAGTGTCTGGACAGACTAAGGTTTTGGTCACAGGGGGAAACTGCCAAGGCCTGTGGTGCTTAGAGGGATTTAAAAGCAGCTCAATCTAAACACACAAGTGCTCTGTGGCATAAGCAGCAGTATTGGTCTAATGTGTTCAAAAAAATAACAAACCACTGCAGGGTTGACAGTTTCCCTTCCTTCAGGCTATAAACCAATTTCTTGTTGTACTTTTAATTCCTCTCCTCTCTCAATAAAAAGTGATCTTGTTGGCCAGGTGCAGTGTCAGAAAGTAGTCCCTGTCAAGCAAAGGCATTGGCCAGTTTCCTTGGGACTTTATTAAATAATGGAGTACCACAGCAAAATATGACAGAAGTCCAGCATTAGTGACCACAAATAAATAAAACACCAGTCTTTGACCATGGGGGAAAAGTCAACTTATTTTGCACACAAATCTCTGGCCCTTGAAGAGGCTGGGGGAAGGGAAATTCAGTTCCTTTCATAATGTTAACCAGACCTACTTCCTAGTCAGAGCTGAGATTGCCATTTTCTCTGTCTGGAGTGCTTTTCCTAAAAGTGGGAAGTAGGAATCCAGCTGCATGGATTTGCTCCCTTTTCAATGGAGCAGGTCAGGAAACACTTTGTTTTCACTCTTCAGTATATAAGGTTTGTTCCGTTTTCCCCTTTGCTCGTTTGCTGCCTATACTGGTCATACCTTCAGAGCAAAGCTCAGCATCAGAATCCTGTACCCTGTCTTTCCTAGTCTCTCTGGACTAATACCATTACTTCTGACAGGCTTTCTTGCTCTAGTCACTTTACCAGTGATGTCTCTCATATCTTCTACCGGGTGAGAATGGCTTTGTCACTTTTAGTTTTCTTGGCTCTTCAGGGTTTTTTTGTTTTCAAAGAAGGAATCGTGTGTGTGGGCAGATGTTTCCAAAGAAGGCAGTGGACTGGAGTAGATCTTTACTAAGAGACCAGGGCAGGCATTTTACAACAGATTATTCAGCTGAATACATGGGGGTGGCAGAGGTGCTTCAATGGGCTCTGATGAAATTAAGAACCTGAATCACCACCTACTTTTGAATGAGGACTGTAGGAGAATGGCTGAATTATGCTGTTGGAAGTCCTAATTCCCACTCTGCCTTCACCTCCATCTCACACTGATTTCTGGTGCTTTTTGCACCTACACATATTCTGTAGTTTGTGTTTGTGAGTTTGCACCTTGCAGTGACAGAGGAAGACCAATATCTGCCTCAGGGACACTTTCTTATTGTGTCTTAGCTTGTCATTCCTCATCTCAGCATGCTCTTTCACCTAGTTTAGGTGAGGAATGAGGAGACACATTCCTGCAGAGGAACATCTTCCTCTGCAGATTGAGCCATACCTGTAGGATGGACACCCATCACCCATCACTCAGTGTGAGCACAGCTCCATTCAGGTGATATTGGCAGACCAATACAGCTATTTTCTTTCCATTGGTCATAGCTGGATCCCACACTATGATGCTATAATCCAAATCTCATCCATGCTTCTGATGTGCTTGCCTACCCCACTTTGCTAGTCCCTGATTTCACAGTCCTTGAAGAATGGCAGTCACCATTTGTCACTGTAAATGTAGCCCCTGTGGATCCATGTTCCTTGATGTCCATCTGTATTCTTGCTCTTTATTTAGGATAAAATATTCTTTATCACATGTCCTTTACCCACATCAGAGGCAGAGAGAAGTTTCTTGATGCATGAGATGTGTGAAAGGAGTTAACTGCTTGCAAAATACGTGGAGACCTTCCAGCAGAAGCAAAAAAAAAAAAAAGAAAAAAAAAAAAAAAGTTATTGGCAATCAGAGTTTGATTTTCCTACTTAGAACTCCATTCCCTTTCCTTCCTAAGCCACTTGGCTGTAGCTCTTGAGCTTCCCTTCCTGACCAGTCACTGTAGAACTCATAAAGGTTTGTAGAGGCCACACTGGAGAAGAAATTGTGTACTGTTTGAAAGCCACTTTTATTTGCATTTTCTTTTGAATGGTATGTAGAAAATTAGTCAGTCATGTGTGAGCAGAAAAGCTGACATCCCTGGTAACCAAGCAGTTGAATGCTCTGTATACCTAGGTAAGCAGGCTGTAGAAGCTGCAATTAATTGCCTCTGACTGTATAGTAACTTCAAATTTTCAGCTTTGATGGCCACTCGTTGGTGTTTGCAGAGCATTCCTGTGGCATATGGTAACCTTTAGCCCAGCACAGACCTTCAGGAGTAAGTGCAAAACCTCTGTCATTCCTGTATGGGGCATATGGTTAATATTAGAGAATGGCTTAGCTCTGGTTTGTTTGTTTGTTTGTTTTTGCTTTGAGTACATCTGAGTCCATCAGCTCCCATTCAATATCACCTCTCTGCTTGAAAGATTAGGTCGATGCTAAAATACGAAGCATCTCATTTGCAAGACAGTCATAGAGAGGCACGAAGCAATCCTGAGGTGACTCGAGTGACACGACACAGCTGACAACAGATGAGAGCAGGGACAGAACCCAGCAGTCCTGGGCTGTGTTGCCTCTCTCACCCACTATGTTCCCAGGGCAGATTGTCATTTTACAGATGTTTGTGAAACATCTGCATGCATAAAAGAACAAATCACAAACCAGTTGTAGTTCTCTGCTTTTCTTTTCTGTCAGAAACATTGTTTTAGAACCAAAGAAGAGAGACAGAAAGATTTGTTAAGCAACATCCCACAAGAAATATAAATCTCCTGAGAAAATAATGCAGCTTCTTCATTCTATCTGATTTCTGAAAGGCTTTCTTCCCTTGTAGGACACTATACGCTTGGTGTCCCAACATATTCCCGAGGAGAAATGCTGTGCTGGGCAGGCGGCAGAGCCCAGCTGGGATTCTGGCAGAGCATGAGAGGGGGGGTGAAAGACAGTGGGTGTCCTAGCTGGCTTTCTAGAGTTTGGACACTGTCACTTCTTTTCCTGCAGCTTAAAAGAGAGAAGAGCAGCCGCAGGAGAAGTTAAGGTTCTCTCTCACGTCCTTAGCCTTGAAGGGATGTGCTGCCCTAACTGCGCCTCCCCGTTTAAATTGTTGGCAAGCAGCAGAGATGGCAGCCAGGGTGTCTGCCCCACCCATCTCACCCAGGGGCAGAGACCGGGCTGTACCTCAGTCAAAGCAGTTCACAGCTGGTTGTATGGGGGCAGCCTCCTTTTGTCAGCAGCTGGAGCCAGCGGGGGTGTTCTGGGATGGGAGAGCTCATGTTCTCCTGTGCAAGAGAGCTCATGGTGTCCTGTGTAGGAGAGCTCATGGTGTCCTGTGCAAGAACCCGGCAACATCTGGCACAGGGGAGGTGGCAGCAGCAGATGGTTGTGCCCTGAAATGCGATTTATCTGCTCAAATACTCGGACAGGACCTTCTGTCTGCAGGTCTCTTGGATCCTTGGGAGCACTCGTGACCTAATGCCCATGGAATTCCCACAGACCTGACACAAGTGGGAGCTCTGGGCACCTCAGAGAGCAGAAGCCACACGCTTTCAAAATTCTGCTCCCAAACGGCGAATGACCCAGGTTTAAAAGCCTCTTTTGAAAAATCTCATTTCTTACAACACTCCCCACATTTACAGTGAACTCCCCACATTTACAGTGGGAGAGTCACCCTGCTCAGTGGTGCCTGAAAACAGGTGGTTGCATGAGCAGGGGAAAAGTCAATCCCTTCAATCTACGATAACTTAAGCGTTGAAAAATTGACTGGTTATGAAAATACGTGTCCAAAAATGTTTCATGCAGGGATGCCAGCTCTTCGAGTGCAGATTGAAGAACTATTGGGAGAGGAACTACAAAAAATCAGGCCATCTTCTTTCCCTCTCCTCCCTTCCAGCCTCTGTTTAGGTTAGGATAAAAGCTGAGTCCACATTACCTTTTCTGGGACATTTTTCTGTGAAGACATAGATATGAGAGAGGGGTAAATAATGGAAAAGTACATAATCTGAGAGATTGCTGAAGGGGCCGAGGTGTGGGGACATGAAGGAAGACAAACTGTCACTGACTGATGAATTTTTTGTAGTTTCTTTGAAGTCACGGGGAGCACAAAGGTTTTCCTGATTATGACTGCACTAATTTAAAACATTAAAATGACTTATTAAAAAATTGGTGCCTGAAATTAAACCCCCCCAGAGTTAAGCATTTAAGTAGAGAGGCTTCTGGATTCTGTGGCAGAAGACCCCTTTTGTGCAGTGCATTTAGTGGAATTTTGCTGGACTTTTGCAAAAGCTCTGAGCATCTGGCAGCTACTGCTGAAGTCCCACTTAAAATATATTTCCATTTCCTTAAAGTGCTGAATTATGGACTTAAAAACCCAACTCTAGGCACCATTTTTCTCTGTGTGAATGATCTGGTTACAAGTATAATATAATAAATTGTAATACAACAGATTTATGGCCTTTTTTTTTCCCTTTTTTTGCTAGTGAATAGATGGAAAAAATCAGATTTTTTTTTTATGTTTCTCCGTCAGTAGGGATTGTACTGGGAATTGTGCTAGGAGTTCTTGCCTCCCAAGCTATTCTCTAAACAAGGCTGTTTTGCCTCAACTGGCTGAGCTGGTGGGCCCACTCAGGCATGGGCACTTCTGGCTCTGAGCACACACCAGGGCTGCACAGGAGCCTGGTGCTCTGTGCCAGCAGGAAGTGGTAACGAGCCACCCCAGCCCTCTGAGATGAAGGACAAGTTGAAATCTCCCTCCTCACATCTTCTTTTCAGTTTTCAATATTTCCCATCTGAATTGTGCCTGGAGTGCCTCAGCTTTGCCCGCAATGAATACCACTTGAGAAAAAAAAAAAAAAATTCCATGGCCATGGCAGATCTGTGAAATCTTAAGGAGAGTTTTCTGACAGCAAAACTTCTGCAGCTTCAGCAACTGGACTTCTGCAACAACTGCAACTGGTCCCTCTGGCTGGAGAGCCACGTTGTGCTATTTCTAATTAATAGCAAGTCGAGGGGCGGGTCACCCAGTGGGTACCAAAGTGCTTCTTCTCCCGACGCATCCCCCCACTCCCCGCTTTCTCCTGCCTGCCACTTTGTCCCACCTTTTGTCACCATCTGTACATGGTTAGCTGCAGAATGTTTATTATATAATTTAGTTAACTTTCGAGCTGCGAGCCTGCCCGTTTGATGTGCCCTCCTGTTAATGCAAAGCACACCATTACTAGTTAATGATCATGAACTGTCATCACAGTCACTTTGAAAAGGTGACAGTGATGAATGGAGCCGGTGGCTCCCAGGGAGGTTGATCACTGAATGGACAGTAAAGTTTATTTAAGCCCTGGCCTGATAATGGCTCTGCATATTTCAGATGGGTTGTTTCCACTCAGTTCTGGGATAGCAGACATTCCCGAAATGATGCGTGCCGCTGCCGCCCCTGCCCCCTGCATTCTGCTCTCTTATGGCAAGAGAAAATCTCCCCCTGCTTTTGCATCTGCTGCCCTAACTGCTTCCCGCTCCACACTGCAGCTCTCTAGCCAAAAGAGAGGAAACCCTTGGACAAAATTTCCTCCAAGTTTTGATGAAAGGAAAAGCCCCTCTCGGAGCTGTTTCCTGAGTGAATGCCCACAGCTGCTCCACAGGCCGGGGAAGGGGCTCACACTCCAATCTAACCTGCCAGGGCTTTTCTCGCACGATCGCGGCCACTTGCCCGCGGTGAGGCTGGGGGATGGGACTAAAAATAAAATCTGCCTCTCACTGGGCGATCCTAATGGGGGCTGGCAGCCAGCACTAGCAGGCCTTGGAGCTGGGAGTCAACCCGGTGCTTTCAGGTTGGGAGGTTCGAGGTCCCAAGATAAACAAATCTTCTGGTGAGAGTGACCAGCGTTAGGTCAGGCTAAGGGTCGCCCGAAGGTCATGCCGCCCTGCAGCTTGGATATTTTGGTTGTGTATTTACCTTCCCAAAATGCATGTGCGCTGGAAGGCTCGCCGCTCCGGGTCGTGGAGCTGGGATCAATCTGCCAGTCGGTCCCGGGAGGGGACATACCTGGGATGAGCAGGGGCTTGGTGGTGTGATGGAGAGAGGGCCTCTGGAGGGCTTGGGGTAGGAAAAGCCTCTGTGAGCAGGCAGAAGGTGCACGGGGTGATTTGTGTCAGCGTAGCCTCTTGGCTTTCATTTTAACATAGGCTGTGTGGGAAACACCGGTGGTAAAAACCAGGTACTGGTGAAACCTGGATCTTCATCGCCTGACAGGCTGGCAGATTGCACTGCCAGAGACTCACTGTTTTGTCAAGCTGTGTGAAACCTGGATCTTCATCGCCTGACAGGCTGGCAGATTGCACTGCCAGAGACTCACACGTGCTGCAATCAGGCCTGTCTTAAGGAGCTGGAGACTCGTGTAAGCCTGAAGAGACGAAAACCCAGTGAAGACACTCTTCATTGTTCTCTTTCTGGCTTTTGAATCTTTGGTAGGTCTGTCCGTCAAGGTTTGCTGTGCAGCCAGGAATGCTAGAAATGCCTTTTTTCTTTTTCCTAAGGCAAGAAAGTAGAGATACTTGTTTAAAATACTCTGATAAAAGTTTCAGGGAAGTTCACAATTCAGGACCTTTTCTTATTGTCAGAAGGATGAGAAGGAGCCTGTCATCTAACAGTAGCTTCCAGATGACCTGCTGCTGCATAGGATTTCTATGGCATTATCAAAACCAGAGGTGTCTCAGCTGCATGAGAAAATCATATCAATTTACATAAGTATTGGTTAGCCTACAGTTCAAATCATATCAAGCTTTACTGTCAAAGCAAAATGAGGACACTGCCACAAGGGAGCCGCTTGACCAGCCTCTTTATAAACTGACATGGCTTTTCCTGGTAGACAAGTCTATAAACCATTTGCTGGTACCTCAAACGGCCAGTTATCATGCACATTTAGGGGATAACAATGGGCTTTTAGGAAAAATAAATCAATGGGTGGAATTAATAATCGCTTTCTTTGTCAAAGTAAATGTTTTACGTGAGCCGCAGAAAGGGAGGCAAATTATTCTCACGAAGTTCTGAGGTTTTTGGGCGATGCCAGGGAGCTGCTGGTGGCAGGGGGCTGTCTTTGCAGCAGAATTGCGGAGCGGAGCCACGTCCTTGGGAGAAAGAGCTCCCTGTCGGCGCAGGTCGCGGGAGGCGGGAGGCCGAGCAGCAGCAGGAGCGCGGAGATCCCCGCCTGGAGCCGCCTTCCCGCGGCCTTCCCGCGGCCTTCCCGCGGCCTTCCGCGGCCTTCCCAGCGCAGGGGCAGGGATGAGGGAAAGGCACTCTCCTCTCCCCGCTGCCTCTCCCGCCCCACGCACGGCGGGGAGGTGACTGTCCTTATAAATTTGGGTTGAGACATTTTACCCGAGCGTCTGCAAACATTTAGACACAGAGCTGCTGCTGCGAACTGCCAGCCCATTGTCTGCCGGTGACACTTTTCTCTGAAAGTCACTTACCAGGGGGCGAATGTTGATTGAGCAAATGAACACAAAGCGCTGAAGCCGCTGGCTGCGAATTGTGCTGCTGTTAGTTTAAACAACTGGCAGAGAAATGCCATTATCCGGGTGATTGAGGGAGCCGGCTGGAACATTCACAGCGAGAAAACTTGCCGGCAGTGACTAGCACAGCGAGATGGATGGAGCGCTTGGCCTTGACTGACATGTCACCCTGGGTCCAGCTTATTGTACCCGCACTCCACTCCTTCCAGAGGGATGGAATCCGAGGCTTCTCCCTCACTGTCTCCCCCCAGCAGAATTGAACCTGTGCTCCCTGGTACTGGCGCAGCCCAGCCAAAGCACACACAGCCAGTGGATCTGCTCTAGTCCCAGCCTGTACATTCCCAGCCCTCCATGTTCTGCCTGTACATTCCCAGCCGTCCATGTTCTGCCTGTTTATTCCCCTCTCTGCTCTGTGGGTTGGTTTATACCTTCTGTGGTTGGTGTGCAGGCTGGCACAGCTGACTGGTCAGAGGAGCTTGCTGGGCTCTTGCAGAGCTGGAGCTCCAGCTCAAATGTGGCTAGGGGGAGGGCGTTGGAGGGCAGTGTGTTAACACCAAAAAAATTGCCTTCAAGCTGGGGATCAAAGGGTCTCTCCTCCAAGCAGAGCACTCAATGAATCCCTCTAGCTGATGGAAGGGCGTTGGGAATGCCACAGCTTGTCCTCTGACATGGCACAGGGGACAGGTAAGAGGTGTAAGAGAAGTCTCCAGGGTCTGACTCACTATGCCATTAGCGTTACAGAGGTCATGCAAGAGCAGCTCCGCCTTGGCTGTGTTTGCCACATCCTTTTCCAGCCTCTGTCACCACACCCACTGCCATGCGTCAGCATCATCCTTGGGCAGAGAAATCTGTCCCCACGAGGGGTACAGACGTGACTCAGAGAGAATGGCTGTGCCTGGATTGGGTGAGCTCTTTGGTGACAAAGCGGAAGAGGAATGAAAGCCCTGAGCATTCCAAAAGGTGGGGAAACAGTGAACTGAATGAAAGATGTGGATGTTGTCTGATCCAACAACAGAGAAATGAACACTTAAGAGAGATGAAACACCTGATAAATTAACATTTGTGTTAAATGGGATCTGGTCTGATTGCCAGGGCTGGGTAATCTGTGAGTGTGAGGCATTGCAGCTGTAGATTGAGGTGAGTAGGACACATTATTCAGATTATTTTCTCACTTGAATTTGCTCAGGAGACGGGGGATCTTCCTGCTTTGCAGCCTCATGGGAGTAGCAGTGTCGGGTGCCTGGTGTCTGAGTTTCACAGGGAGCAGGATATTTGATTACTGGAGGCAGATGTTGGTTGCTGATGGTATTCGTGCTCTTCTCCCAAGCTGGTGTGAATGCAGTAAAGAAAATACAGTATAAAAGTGAAAGTCTTCAGTCCTTCCCAGCTGGAGGGCACATCAATTGGGCTTGCTTTGAGAGGAATGTACCATCCCACCGTTTGTAGCTCCATACCAGCAGTAACAGGAGCTGCTGGGCTCCTTGTAGAGGCAAGAAGTGAGTTGTACCTCATGCAAAGTAAGGTCTAGCCACCAAGACCCTCATGCCCTGGTTTTAATTAATTTCTCCCACCACACTCTTTGCTCTGCCATCCACAGACCCACACCAAAGCCAGATTTTCAGTGAGCAGTTGGAGTACTGGAGTAAGGGAGTCAGAAATATCTTTGTCTTCCTCTTCATGGGCACAGTTGTGCAGCCTCAACCTCCATGCAGAGCAGGTCTGCTCACCAGGTGGGGTGGGGAGAAGAAATTCTCCATTCTGGGATAACAGATGTCACCAGGAACACCTCGTAAGCCCCCTGGGGTGCTCAGGGAGACTGCCATTTGTTCCAGCAGCACAGCTAGCTAACCACAGGGCACAGCCTGCTGAGGCTTCATGCGAGTCCAGGTAAAATGCTGCTGCCTTGTAACACCTCCCTGCCAAGTATCAGCACCAGCCCTGAAACCAGGGGGTTGCCATTCTTCAGGGGTGTGTGCTGCCCCTCTGCTTGCTCTGAGCCCAATTCCTCCCACAGCACGGTCCCAATGCCCAGCTGATGGGAGGGACTCTGACCCTCTGCCTTGCACCAAAGCAGTTTACCAGACTAAGCTGATCTTTCCAACACCTTGTCTCTTGTGGCTGCTGCAGTGAGGGATCAGGGCAGCAGAGACTGTGTGAATGGCAGTGGTCTTGTTCTTTGGCTGGTGACTCTGGATGTAGAAAGCATCAGTTCAGGGCAGTTCAGGACACCTCCAGACTGGGCTGTTTCCCACACACAAAGAATCAAAAACGCAAGAAGATTCCATGTCATCATCCACATCTTTGTCCATAAATTAAATTAGGCCAGGATGTAGCTGCTCTGTATCACTAAATTGTTTGCACAAGTACCTGCATGAGCTTGGCCCATGCCAGTTACTGCCACCCTGAGATTTGGTTGCTAAGCTGCTCTCCTTGAAAAATTCTTTCTCTCCTTGAAAAATCTCCTTTCTCTCCTTGAAAAATCATGGGAGGTGCCCAGTGATTAGAGAAAAGCCAGTGTTACTCCCATCTTCAAAAAGGGCAAGAAGGAGGACGCATGAAACTACTGGACAGTCAGCCTCACATCCATCCCTGGAAAGGTGACAGAACAGATTATTCTGGAGGTCATCACCAAGCATGTAGAAGTAAAGTTAATCAGGAGTAATAAGCATGGAATTGTGAAGGGAAAATCATGCTTGATCATTCTAAGGATTGGTCATCCCAACCAAGATGGTGTGGCAGGGTGGGATAACAAGAGGAGAGCAGTAGATGTTGTCTACCTCAATTTCAGCAAGGCTTTTGACATGTCTCCCAGAACATCCTTGTAGGTAAGGTCAGGAAATGTGGATTAGATGAATGCACAGTGAGGTGGATTAAGAGCTGGCTGAATGGCAGAGCCCAGAGGGCTGTGATCAGGGGAGCTGAAAGTGGAGGCCTGTAGTCAGTGGCATTTCCCAGGGATCAATTCTTATTCTACTTGTTAATTACTTTTTTATAATTATTTACCTGGATAAAAGTAAATAATTATGGACTGAACTGTACCCTCAGCAAGGTTGCTGATGACACAAATCTGGAGGCAGTGGCTGATACGACTGGAGGCTCTGCTGCCATTCAGTGGGACCTTGATAACCTGGAGGGTTGGGTGGAAAGGAATCTGATGAGGTTCAACAAGAGCAAATGCTGGGTCCTGCACCTGGGGAAGAATAACCTCAAGTAAGAGCATGGGCTGGGGGCTGACCTGCTGGAGAGCAACTCTGTAGAGAAGGACCTGGGAGTCTCAGTGGATGACAAGCTGACCATGAGCTGGCAGGTCATGTGCTCAGGAGGGCCAGTGGTATTCCAAGGTGCTTTGGGAAGAGTGTGGCCAACCCTAATAATTCTGGGATTCTGTGGTTTGAGTGTTTCAGGTATTTGCAGCAGCTGTGACTACCGAGAACATTAGTTGTGACAAGTCTGTTTTTAGAGGCATGTTAACTGGCCACATGTGTGTGAACTGCACTGGGCTAGCAGGCTTTGAGACCAGGGGACATCCCTGCAGGATTTTATTCTCTTAGAGAGGTGTAACTACACTTCCCTGCTGCAACTTGCATTTGGTGCTAGCACAGCTTGGTCCCTGGGGTGATCCTGCAGCAGGTAGACTGGAAGAGAGCCCTGGCTTCAGGAAAACTCTTTTGGGCTCCACACCCTTTAGTTTTGCACTGTGCTGTGCATTGCCCCTTTGCTGCTTCATCGTTTTCCCAGAGCAGTCCTTCCCTCTCTGCACAGTTCTGTGCTGCCCACATCCTGGAAGCTGGTCCTCAACTCTTCCAGCGCCTGTGCTCCCCTCTCCTGCATCCCACACCTCATCCTTCTCCTGACTGACTGTCCGCACCTACTCTTGTATCACCTCTTTATGAAAACACATCCCCTGCACTTCTTTTCTGCTCACGAGAGCCACACACGGAGTCATGTCTTCGCATGTGTTGGCTGGCACCACCACACTGACTTCTGGGGCAGGGGACACCCACTGTCATGGAGGTGTCACCCTTCACCACCCACACTGGCACCGAGATGGACAATGCAAAGTGAACTTAATGCTGTTTTCGTAGCAAGGTCTTCATTTACACCTCAGCTGGTATAAATGACGACAGATTTTAGCAGTCAATTTAATCCTTTTACTTCTGGCGTGAAAGAATGTGTGCTGGATGGCTGGGACTGCCCCACACAGACCCATCCTCAGCCTCCTCCTTTTCCCCTGGAGGTAAAAAGTTCAGCTGGACCCTGTGTTGAAAGGTTTTCAGCATACCCAGCCCTCCAGGGCAGCGATCAGCGAGCAGCGTGCGGCAGAGCATCCTTGGGCACAGGGATGCGAGCGCGTCTGCCCGGGCTGGGCGGGCACGGGCTATACATAGCTCAGCTCGGGCCGGCAGACAAAGGGAGCCTGTAAGGCTGCTGGGATTTGCGGTTATCAGCGGCCAGGGCAGGAAACGTCCCACACCACAATAACCTCAACTCCACCTTATGTCAGCAAGCCCTACAAACAGAAGGACCCAGCCGCGGGCTTTTGCTCAGGCTGGTACTGTACACCGGAGCTGGCTTCCACGGGGAACGGACGGAAAAACAACAGGACTGGGCTGTTCTGATGGCAGGCAGATAAAACCTCGCTCCACTCAGACGGGTATTGTTTCCTTCCCACAGGCCTCCTCGCTGCCACCGCCGAGCACACGATAAAGCCCTGGCTTTTTATAGGGCTTCTGTTTGAGTTTGTGCTGATTTCAATGCAGTCATTCAAAGTGAACATGCTTGGTGAATTGTTAATTCAAGTGTCCTGGAACACAGCAGTTTGGAAAAAATGGAAGGATTGTTATTAACCAGTTAATTCTGGACCAAAATTCCCTACCTCTACTTGCAGTAGAGCTTTCTTCAGCTTTACATAGCAGTTGACTTTGGCACCAGGGCTGGCAAGGACAGGAGGAAATACGTGCATATGTCAAGAGCTGTGCCACAATTTTGGTCAAACTCTGCCAATATTGCTGTTTCCCTGTCTGCCACCTGAGGTGGCTGGAGTCGTTGCTGCAACCTGGATTCCAGCAGAAATAAAACCAGGTGTTCATATAGGTTCTGTCAGCTACTACATCCCAGCACATCCACACATGGCTAGAGACAGGAAAGACCTATAGGGTCTTTTAGACCTGCATCCTCGTGTTTCTTGTTCTGGAAAGTACTGACAATGAATCCAGATATTCTGTTGGATACTTGATGAGTTACAGCAGCACCTTGGGATCCCTGTCCTGGGCCATCTGCTGATATCCTTTCCCCATGCTGCAGCACCCAGCTGGCAACCACACACCCAGGCACACTCAGGCAGGAAGGGAAGGTGGGAAAACACCCAGCACACTTGAGCAGAAGCTTTTTAACTGCACAGTTTAACACAACAACCTTTGGGAGAAAACCTAGTGGAGGTAGCTGCTGACAGCCCATCTCCTTGCACTGCAGGAGTGTGGGCATCTGTCTCAATCGGTGCTTCCTACACTATTTTAAGGATGAATGCTCTTTCAGGAAAAATAAATGGATAGCAGGCCCTTTGCAACACAAGCATGTCTTATTAAATGCTCCTCTCACATGTGCAGCTCATCCACAGCCATTTCCCTTGCTATGCTCTCCATGCCCTTGCCCTCACAGACTAGAAAACCTTGTCTCCATTTAAATATTTTGTGAGACAATTGACTTCTGTCTCTGCCATGGTAAATGGTACTTACCAGCCATTACCAACTGGCTGTGTGCACCTAGAAGGATGTGACTCTCTAATCCTTCAAACTGGTTTGGGTTTTCTTCTTTCATATACTGCACAGGATGTTTCATCTTTTTTTCCAGCTCAGGTAGCTCTCTGCAGCTGGCCCGTGGTTTTGTTTGTGTTTTTTTTTTTGTTTCTTTTTTTTTTTTGGGGGGGGTTTTTTTTTTTTTTGGGGGGGGTTTTTTTTTTTTTTGGGGGGGGTTTTTTTTTTTTTTGGGGGTTTTTTTTGGTTTTTTGGGGTTTTTTTTTGTATTGGATTATCTGCAGCAGTTTGTTGATTCCTCTGTGACTTGATTTGTTTCTTCTCTATTCCTCCTTGCCACATCGACCACACTTACTGTAATCCTACCTGCACTGAATCTTCATCTCCCATGAAGAAGTTAATTTTGCTTACTCTGAAATATGCAGTGGGAACATGGGAGAATCTCCCATATCCTTGCAAGTCATGTGTTTCTCCTCTCTTCCAAAGCCAAACAATACAACACAATTGGACAAGGCTCAACACCCTGGGCTCTGATGAGCTACGAAGACTTTGGTTGCTTCTGCTGCTCCTGCTGCCACTGCTTGGAGTGGGGGAAACAACCAGACAACTTAACTGCCCTGGGAATATGCAAAATCCCAGTGAGAAGAACTCCCTGGCCTGAGAAACTTGCAGTCCTGTTAGACAAGACTGATAGTGGCAGGGACAGGAGGCATGGGAAGATGGGTGCTGGAACAAGGACTAATTAAACCAGGTTCCTGCTCAGGAAGGGCTCTTCAGGGCTCGAAGTCGCCCACCAAATTTTACAGCCCCTTTTACTTGATCAGTGAATATTCTGATCTTTATGACTTTTATATCATTCTGTGTATTTCTGGTAAATTGGAGTTTTTTGTTTGGGTTTTGATGTTTGTTTCCTTTGCCTTTTTTTTTTTTTTTTTTTTTTTTTTTTTTTTTTTTTTTTTCCTGCAACACTAACTCAATAAGCAGGTAATTTCAAGGTGATCTGATGTCTGCTGTTGTAAGGTCGTTCTTTGGACACACTGTGATCCTCCTGAGGGATGGCTTTTGCCTGGTGTCATCTGCAGCTCTCAGGCTGGCGTATGCAGCTTGTGAAAGATGCCTACAGTCTTTTTCTTAAGAGACTAATAAAATTAAACACTGTGGCAATTTCTGCGGTCAGGGCAACATCTGCTTCCTCTGACATATCACAAGTGTGGAACATACCAGGCCAGAAGGGACAGAACTGGGAGAGAAAAGCATCTTAAAAAATTAAAAAGAAAATACCCTTCAGCAGCTGCAGCGCGTCAGTGCTATGTCCTGGCACCGAGGCTGGCCCAGCATGGTACATCCATGCTCCAGGAATGCCATCCTGGCTGGCACTGAGCTTCCCAGGAGCCACATGTGGTGCTTGTGGTCCCAGTTGCTGCCTTGTGTCCTTACCCCTGTGCAGGGTCTCCCCAGGCTGGTGGGGCAGAAGAAACCCTGGCCAAGGAGAGGCACCTTGTCCCTCGGGTCCTCCACTGTCATACAAACCTCATGGATGTGTGTGGCAGGACCCGAAGCACGGGGCTATGACCAGCAGTAAAAAACCCTGGGATTATATTTGTTATGGCCATATGGACAAATAAATACTGATAAAAGGACATGCAGGCTCCAGTCTCTGGTTGGATTAACTCCTTACAGTAAGGTTGGGTCCTCTGGATACTTCTGTATCTCTTGCAGTTTTGTTCCCTGCCACAAGAGGCACACAGTGATTCCAGTCCTCGTGCATCTCCAATCCTTCCCCATGCCGCAGGAAAGAAACATTTGGAAAAGTTTTCGGACAGATCCTCCTCCTCCTCCTTGTTAAATTTAGCACAAGCCTGTAAAGCCACCAGGAACAGCAATTAGGGAGCTGCACGTTTTGGTTCATGGTTATCTGCAAGGTCAGAGAGAAGTACAGGCTGTGTTAGTGAAGGTTTGTCAGTTCTCATACAGTTTAAACAGAGGTAAATGTTAAAAAAAAGAAGAAAAGCAAAGTGGGTTAGTCAGTCCTGACTCTCAAAAACCTAAGCCCCTTCCTTACTGCTCCCCCCCTGAGCTGCTCCTTCCATTTGCAATATTGATAAAACACAACCAGCTATATTTAATGAAAGCCAGCTTTGTTGAAGGCCAGGAAAGTCAATGAACTATTGGTCACTGTGTAGGGTTCCCAAAATAGGGATCTGCCCAAGGATCTTCTAGCTAATGGCAGCCCTCTTGACAGAGAATGAGGCCAGAGGATCTTCTTGCTAAGAATGCTTTACCATCCCTTGTTCTTTTTAAACTCTTTTTAATTTTTTATTGTCCTCTCCCTTTCTCCTGTCACCCACCCAGCATCACCCACCCTTCGCTTTTAGTCCTTCTCCATGCTCTGTACCCACTTCTCACCCAACTTTTTTCTTTCCTTTCCCTCCTTTTCCACACTAGACTGCCTTCATCCTGTCAGTCTAGGCTCCATTCGGTCTCTTGGGTTCCCTCCTGCCCTCTCACCCTGGTCCCTCTCTCCCTTATGCCATGTCCCTGCCTGTTCTCAGCACTGCTGGGGGACATCCCAGTGGGTGCTCCCTCTTTTCCTGCCATGCTGGTGGCATCACACAGGAAGTACAACAAGGACAAACATTTTCTGCAATGGGATGGGACAACAATGATGTCACTCGGCACCCCCAGGGACAACCGATTCCTCCTTCAGGCTCAGCCTGGCTTTAACTTGGTGTGGGCAGCACTCCAGCCTTCATGCCACCTCATTCTCCCTGTCTCCCCTTCCCTTTCTCTCTTCCCCTGCCTCATTCCACGTCATTTCCATTGCAACCAGAATATGCTCGCTCTTTCTTTTCTCTAATGAGCCCGGTCTGAAATGTGTCTGAGGGGTATTTTTAGTGCAAGCTTGGCAGCCTGGCAGTCCTGGGCGTTTTGCCACCTTGAGCAAAAAATGTGCCTCAGCCCGATAAGGATTACAATGAATGGTGTTCTGGGGGCTGCAGGCGGGGCTGTCCTTGTGGCTGCCTACCTGCTCTGTGGGGCTGCCCCCAACCCATCCTGCGCCCTGCCTGCGTCCCACACCGGCCCCTAAAATATGTTCAAAGGAATAAAAGCAGGGGTTGCTGGGAAAGCTATGGGAGTTAAGTGGAGGAAAGCCATTGTATGGCTGGAATAGGGGTATTTTCTGGCCGCTGTGTTTCTGCAGGTGATGTGCACACAGCACCTTGTCCCAAAAAATTGCCTTGAGAATGTAGCAGCCAAGTAATGACGGGCACAGGCACAGCTCCCAGCATCATAGCCTTAGGGTTGCTCCTTTTCTTCTGCTTTGTCCTTTTGGCAGTGCCATGGCTCAGGATGAGGTGCTGGCCCCCTCACAGGCACAGGGTGAGCTCTGGGAGCAGGCACTGTTTGTCCCAGGGCTGTGGCTGGCACAGCTTGCTTGGAGCTGTTGTTCCCTGACGTGTCAGGCAAAGTATTTGCAAGTGGGAATAGCCTGCCGGGTTGACTTCCAGCTGCAATCAATAAAGAACTGTGCTGTGGGTTTTTAATTTGAAAAATAAATATCATGTCCAGATAATATTTTCTAATATCTAGTTTCCCCCCTCACAGTTCAAGGGCCTAGATCTTACTTAGAGAAATGACAACAGTGTGATTAAGTGTTCTGTGAAATGTATGCAAAAATGCCACTTTTTGCAAGCAGGACATTTTGGGGAAGAGAGAGATCATGTAAGCCAATGCACCAAGTTTTCTTATCTAGCCTCCTGATCATCTTAGCTACCTCTACAGTTGAGGAGGGGAGAGAAATTCCCTCAGGAAGTATTTTCAGGGGTAACACAGATGCTCTAAATACTCTTCAAATAGGCCTATCTCTCCTATCGACACCCCAGGGAAGAGCTGGCTGGTCAGTCAGGGACCCTCAGCTGTGACAAACTCTTCCAATCCACACCACTCTGGCCACACCTGCACAGACTGGTCGAGGCAAGGGTGATCTCCGACTCCAGACAAATGGCTTCATAGTCCTTCGGTGCCAAGTGGAATAATTTCAAAGGGAACTGTGCCTCAAGGCTGGTGGTGAGGATGTTTATTTGGTGCTGGATATGTATGGATGAGTGCCTACCTGCAAGTGAGGGATCCCATGCCTTGTGCACAGAAATGGATGGAGGGATTGGAAGGAGTCTCCAAAAGTTTGTCTCTGCCCAAGAAGAGACCAACTATATACACACAGTATTGTGAAAGGTTTTCTTACATCATTCTTCAGGGTCTCCCTTACCATTAGAAAGGTTCTTCTCCCTGTTCACTAAGAACAGGGGAGCAGACATTTCCCTTCTTCATCTCTGAGCTGTTTTATGTAGCTGAGGATTACTACTGCATCCCCCTCAGCTGTTTGTTTTTGACCCAAGCCAGCAGGTTCTTTCACCTCTCTTCTGCAAGACAATTTCCCCAGACTTCTGGTGTTCCTGGATTCTCCCCAAAAGGCCAACATCTTTCCTGAAATGCATTGCACAAAACTGGCCACCCTATAAGAGCAGTAGCATAGCACATCTGCACTGAACAAAAGGGCCATTTCTTTGTGCAGGCAGTACTGCTTGTTATTCTTTCCAACATGACATTTGCTTTATTGGTTTTGGTTTTTGGTTTTGGTAATTGTGTGATTTAGAGTATTTTCCACAGAACTGCTTCTTAACCAGCCATTTCTGCCTGGTTATTTCTGCCTGATTGTAGTTCCTTGCACTCCCATCTGCTGAGTTTTGTCATGTGCTTTCTCTAAATTGTCAAAACAATGTCTCTTTCCCCCATTTTTCCTCATTTTAAAATTTTTTAATTCTGGTCCTCTCTGCCAGGTTTGCCATCACAGTTTGTGCTCCCCTGTGCTCTGAGAGATGATGCCAGGCAGAGCTGGGTACAAACCTCCTCCACCCACCCCTCTGTATCTCTCCCCTTTTTGACAACAACCACCACCAGCTGCTCCTTGGACTGCATTATCCAACCAGTTTTGTATCGAAGCTGTGTTTTCCTGATTTACCTGAAGGCACAGCACCAGCCCCGTGCCCAGACAGTGCTCAGAAGAGAAGATGCTGCTGGCAAGACAGCCGGGAGGACACCGTGGCGCAGACACCTGTGGGTTTCAGGCGTTTTGCCACTTAGCTTGGCCATGTTTTAAGAAGCCAGGTACATCCCAGATGTCTGAAGGCACCTGAGCAGAGAAGTTTAGGACCAGTCTTTTGTACTCAGGTGCCTCTGGGACCACTGAGGTTTGGTTTAGGCACCTCTGCCTAAACCAAGCTGGCTCCAGCTCTTTCAGCTCAGCTCCCTGCTAGGCCAAAGGGCACAAACGCACGTCAAACTGTAATGTCACGTGTTTGGAGGTGGTGTTCTGTCTGAAAAAGACTCCCTGTGTTCATTTGGAAAACTTCTCTGTCTGGGAAAATCGTGGATACTAGGAATTTCTACCCCAGCTTACCAAGGAGAAACATCCAGGTGCTGGTGAGGGCTACAGCCTACAAGACCCCAGCTCTCAAGCAGCTGCTGGGATTTGGTTACCACTAGTGCCTTGTATTAAAAGCCAGGAGTTGCTCCATGAACCAGGGGGTTGAGGTACAGTGAAACCTGCATTGTGCCTTCCCCTCACCCCTTCCTGGCATTAAAACCTTGAAGAGCTGCAGTGCACACAACAAAGGAGAAAGCAATAAGAGAGCAGCAAGGTCACACATCTGCTGCTTTCCACACTTTCTTATCTCTGACATCACGGGCCTCAAGGTCTTTCTTCTCATTAAAACAGCTGAATAATTGCAAACTGTACACAAACTGACTAAACCTGTGGCCTTCTGCCGTAGTCATAATATGGGATGTCTGGCTAGGGAGGATGTTTCTTGGTGAGGGAGGGTGAAGGGACTGCAGAAATGAGCAGCTCTGTGCAAACGCAGCAGGAAGCTGCTGCCGCTGTCCCTTGGGCTGACAAGCGGCTGACATCCAGCCAGGTGAGTGTGGTACTGAAAGCACCGGGATGTGACCCCACCTCACCCTGAGGAAATGCAGGGCCAGCACCACAGACTTTGTGGAGGGCTGATTTGCAATGACCCATCCCGCCAGCGCTGCCTCTGCTTGAGGTTTACTTTGTTAGCAGTGGAGAGAGAAATAATAGGCCAGGGGTGGGAAGGGGAACTATGAACTGAAAGAACTGTGGAAAATCAAGGGATAAGACATGTTGTGGATGTCAGAGACATTAAAAAATGACAGCATGAAAGGTAAAAAGAGTTCCTAAATCATCAAGTCTTT
This sequence comes from Onychostruthus taczanowskii, assembly GCF_017590055.1. Lineage (NCBI taxonomy): Eukaryota > Metazoa > Chordata > Aves > Passeriformes > Passeridae > Onychostruthus > Onychostruthus taczanowskii. The sequence goes on from NW_024498795.1 coordinate 10,226,228, forward strand.
TGTACAGCCTGGATTTGTTCAAGAGATACCAGCCTAAGCTGACCTCAGGCCCCTCTGTCTCTTGCATCTCTTCACATCTCCGTGGTTTGGACAGTCACTTCTCAAGTGTGACCATTGCACACACTCCTGCTGATGCCTCTGTGGCTGCTGTACCTCGAACAGCTGCCACTGGGATTTCTGAAAACCACACCTGCATCCCCGCCCTGCTAGTCCCGATGAAATTCATTAATGGCAAGTCATTTGTCATGACCTAACGTGGGATGTAAAAGATCTATTCCTGGTGGTTGCACATGCCTCCCTGCTTGGTGATTAGTGTTTAGCATCTGGGAGTGCAACAATCTGGGAAAGCTAAGGCATTAGCAAGTGAATGGGGGTGGTCTGCTCTGGGAAAAATTATATGTGTACTGAAGTAAGTGGATAAAGATGCTTTTGAGGCTCCAAACATTTTCCTACAGGAATAGAAATGATTGTGAAAGACGAAAATCAGGAAAAATTGTGTAACAGGTGGCTACTGACATCAGCAGCTAAACACAAGTGTTAGTGGTTTTAGTCTTTCCAGTGTTATTTGTGAAGGTTTGAAGGTGCCAGAGCACAGCTCTGTGGGTCTCCCACACAATGCCTGTTTATCCCTGAAGTTTGTCCCCCTGGTGAGCCCAGCAGCTTTCTGGCATTCTGCTCATGCTTCACTGCAAAGAATGTAGTTGTAAGTTCTCACATCAGTTTACATTTTGTTTTGTTTTGTTTTTTAAATCTGGCTTCAAATTCCACTTCTTTGTACTGTGTCTTTCTCTACCAAAAGTGAGTGGGGTTTGCTATGTGACACTTTCCTTCTGAATGGATTTGTACCACTAGCAAGCCAACTCAGCCTTCTTTTAAAAAGCTGGACACTGATTGAGAGATGCTGCCTCTGATCTGTATTTTCCTGCACATTCTCCACTGTTTTGGTGGTTTTGGAAGTGTTGACCCCAGAACAAGAGCCACAGTCCACTAGTGCTGTCTTGACTTCCCTGAGACTTGGTGAGACCACATTACAACCTTCTCATCCTACAAAAGCAGTAGGAGCAAAGGCAGAGATCTCTCCTGTAACAAGAATGCACAATTCTACAGGTACATTATGGGTTTATTTTTACAATTTTTTTTCTTTAAGTGCTGGATCTTTGCTGCTGCTGGGAGGAAAGTCTCAAACAGATTGAGTTTTCCTTGGAAATGAGCTATCTAGCAAATCTTCTCTTTGTGACAGGTTCTTAGATCAACATGCTGCTTATCTGATAAAACTCTTATCAGAGACAATTTGTGGCATGTTGCCCCAGTACCATGGCACAGTCCTTTTAGTTTTACTCAACTGCATGAAGACAACAGAAGATGACACTGCAAATAGTAAAGAGCAAATGCTCCCTGTGTGTAGGTATCTTCAGACTATCACTCCATGGTTTGAACAAACAGTCAAATATCTATGGACAAACAAGCAAAAGTTGGCAGGAATTAATGGTCCTCTGGAATAACATTGTGCTGTGGGAGTACTGTTATGCATCCTGAGTTGGACAACTGTGGCAAAATTTATGGTTTCTCCTACAAGAAATAGTTTATTCATGGATTACTGACTCTTTTAAATTATCTTCCTCTGGGCCCTGCCTCTTGGCTAATGCCCCCAGGCAAAGTACAAAGAGAATAAAAAATACGCAAACCAGCAACCGTGATGCTTGGTATAACTGCAGGATATATTAAAGCCTGAGTGGAACAGTTATTCCTTTTGAAATTTCTAACCATTTTATACAAAAAGAATTCCAGTTCTGATGTGACCAAATATATTGAAACAAGTCATTAAGACTTCTGGATTTCATGTAGAGGATGAAATTAAAATCTATTATTTCAACATTTTACTCTAAGTAAATGATTCAACTAATTAATCATCATCTTCAGCAAAGTGAAGCTACCTGGAATTATCCCAACAAACCCCTCCTGAATACCAATTTTCTAATTTAAAATTAGGTAGTAATTCAAGTTAATACTTTGGTGTCAAAATGGAAAAAAAAAAAGTGTAATGGTAAAATAATCTTCAGAATAGAAATTACCATTCCTAACCATGACTAATGAGAAAGAAAAATAATTCAAGACTATGAGCTGTTGCACACAGAATATCCTTTAGCTAGCCCTATGGCTAATGTATATCTGCTGATATGGGCGCAGACACATCCCTCTTACATATGTATAGCTTCAAACCCATGGAGGAAAAGCCACCCAAGAGATAGAAAAATACAGCCAGGTCAAGCATGATAATGTCAGGGATAAATGACATTAGGAAGTACAAACATACTGGTAGGTCTTCCCTAATGATCAAGGTGGGACTTCCACAAAATTTTGAAAGGTATCCCCATGCTCAGGCCATTCATGTTTGACAGCATTTCCTCAGCATCTGTCCTGAAGCACTCAGCCTGAATGCACTGCCCTCCCACCCCCAGACACTTGTCCTCCACTAACAAAGAATGACCAGCATTTATTACAATGTTGTCCATAATGAATTTCAGCTGCTGGTGTCCCAGGGAAGCAGGACTCCATGGTCCCTTTCTCCTCCCCTTGTCAGGATCGTTCATGTTGCTGCAGTACCTTGGGATTTGGGGATCTGTTGGTCTTGCTCTCACACCCATCCACCCACACACCCACACCCACACACAAAAGAAGGCAACATCGTGGCCTCTGGGACACTTATCTAAGCAGATACCATAGCACAGAGGCAAGGGAGTTTATGTGAATTCCACATGGCATGCTGGATGTAGAGGTGAGCAATGGAACCAGAGTCTGCACTATCCCATGCCAGCGTTCTGGGTCACTGGGCCCAGCATTCCCATCCTTGGTGCCTTCCTAACGCCCTTCCTCCATATGCGCTCAGTGTGATCTGGAAGAGCAGGCATCACTCCTGGGAGACCTGATCTCTTAGTTGCTTCCTCCTCTGGAAGTGGCATTCAGATCTTCCCCTCTTAGCATTGCCTGAAACGTTTGTAACTGGACTCACCTTTCAGGGGGCATCAAACACTGCCTGAAACAGAGATCGTGTTCACCCTCTGCCCCAGTGTCAGCCCTTCTCACCTCTCCCTCAATACTGTGCGCAGCTTTTCAATGACCGCGGCTGAAAGTGGCCCAGTGCAAAAGGAGCTGGGGGTCTGGTTGACAGCCAGCTGAACAAGAGCCAGTTGTGCCCAGGTGGCCAAGAAGGCCAATGGCATCCTGGCCTGGATCAGCAATAGTGTGGCCAGCAGGACCAGGGCAGTGATTGTCCCCTTGTGCTCAGCACTGTGAGGCCACACCTCAAGTGCTGTGTCCGGTTCCGGGCCCCTCAATTCAGGAAGGACATTGAGGAGCTGGAGCATGTCCAGAGAAGGGCAACAGAGCTGTGGAAGGGTCTAGAGCGTAAGTCCCATAAGAAACAGCTGAAGAAGCGGAGGTTGTTTGGCCTTGGGAAAAGAGGCTCATGGATGACCTTATCACTCTCTATAACCACCTGAAAGGAGACTGTAGCCAGGTGGGGGTCGATCCCTTCTCCCAGGCAATAAGTGGAAGGATAAGAGGACATGTTCTCAAGCTGCATCTGGGGAGGTTCAAGTTGCACATGGGGATGATTTTTCTCACAGAAAGGGTTGCTAAGCATTGAAACAGGCTGCCCAGGGAGATGGTGGAGTCACTATGCGTAGCGGTGTTCAGGAAAATGGCTGGATGTGGCACTTGGTACCATGGTCTAGTTGACAAAATGGTGTTTAGTCAAAGGTTAGGCTCAATGATCTCAGAGGTCTTTTCCAAACTACTTGAATTTGCAATTTTGTGATATATTCCTGATCCTAGAGTTCATCTATGGAGTCTCAGGACATCAATTGGTGCAGTATTTACATTCTTCCAAAGAGAACTGGACCCTAAAGTGGAACTCTAAACTGCTGTGACTTGATTCTAATTTAATTGCAGCATTTTCTACTAACCTTATGTTTCATTTTATACTGATTTAAACTGAGAAAGTAGCTCTGAGTACATCAGGACCATGCTACTAACGCAGTCCAAGTCTAGGCATCTTTAGCAGGGGTTGTCACCTTGGACCCAAGGTGACTTGAGCTCCTCCTGCAGTCAAGTGGTTCTTGTCTGCCAGCTGTGGAATTTCTGCTCTGCAGTCTCCTGTGCTTTGGGGTCTAAGTCTGGAAGTCACTACATCTGGGATGTAAAATCTAAATTTTACATCTAAATTTAAATACAGGCTACGTTGAGGCATTTCTATGCAGGAGATTTTTTCAGAGCAAAATATTCCTGATGAACTCATCAGCTTAGAGAACAGGAGATCCTTTTATAAATTCATGTAATCTGCTTTAGAGCTGACCTAGAGGTTTCCTGCATACAGTGCCTCATCTTCAAGAATGACCACAGAGGAGCCTTAATTAGGTGTGATTTTAATTATTTATTTATTCAGAGCACACATTCATTCACATTGTATTCACCAAGCTTTGGTCAAATCCCAAGTCATTGTCTGGCTGCACACAAGTATTTACCCAAAGGTATGGGTTTAAGCTGATTAACTCACTCTGGAGCAAAGGCCTGTGTAGGCACTGATATTGGCTTAATACCTCACTCAGAAGTACTCTGAAGTTCCCTGAGGTCTTGTACAGATCCTCTTCTTTGAGAGTGAAGTGTTTGCACAGGGGCAGGACTCGGCTTTACTGGGTTGTACAATGGCTGGGCTGAGCTGATCCCAGGCTGACTGGGGTGCACGGAAGCAGCGTGTCTGGAATCGGGCTGCTGGAAATCTGGAGATGGAGGACCTCAGCTGCATTCCTGGTGGTGGAGACTGACTTTGTTCTTTCAGAGTTTCCAACAAGATAACGCTGTTTTAGATCAAGGTGAGCAAAGGCTCCCTGTACCTTCCCCTGGAATGATGTGTCCTTGCCCTGTCCCACAGCAAACTCATTTGCTTTGCAAAGTGCTCACAGATGCCTGGAAGTGGAAAGGGGTACAAACCCACCCCTTCTGACCCAGCTCCAGGGCTGATTAACCACACACACATTTTCTGCCACGGGGGCTGCCTTCTTACTTAGGTGCTTCCTCCTGACTAGTCTAATCCTCCTCATGCAAAAGAGAGACGAGAGCAGCAGAAGAAGCACCCAGCTTTATCAGCCCCATTTCTTCTTTCAGCTTATCAAAAATGAGCTCCCAGTTGGCTTTGTTTGACTTCTAGGGTTTATTGGATTTGTTGCTTCCCTTCTTCATTTTCATATTAAAGGGTAAGGTTGGGCTGTGATCCTGCTGCTGTAGCCTCCAGCTCCTGAGCTGATCCTACCAGCTCTAATTGCTCAGCTGCCTGATGTAATCACCAGAAGGTATATTGTGTGTGTGGCTACAGGCACTTCATATTTTCTACCCAGCCAGATGAAAAAAAAATAGAAAAGAAGAAAAAAAAGTCAATTGGCTCTAGGTCTGTCAATAGTGACTAATCAGGTGCTGTACAATTAATTATGAAGGGGTGTCATTTTAAAACAATTCTGAGGTGGGAAAGAACAGGCCTGGGCCCTTTACCTGCTGGCACTGTTTGTGTTGCTAAGCCAATCCAGGCTGCGTCCTCTATTTCATTTACCTTTTAAACTATTGCCCCCGCATAAGTAAACACTTTCTATAAAGTGTGTGTGTGTGCATGCATGTGTGTAAGTGGGTGGAGGGTGATCTGGGAAGCTCTCCACCCTAGAAAAGAAATTAATGATGGGGAGGGGAAAAAAGAGAGCAGCATAATTTGGCAGTAATTTCTCAAGAACGGCAGGAGATAATAGCAGGTGGATGAAGCAGGAATAGGATGAAACAGTCTGGGGCTGAATCCCAGTAATCAAAACTGCTGTGAGATACAGAGATGGAGGTGAGAGGTGTCCCTGCAATGCAAATGGCCCTGAGCAAGGAGCCTGGGCTCCTCAGCAGTCACTTGCCAGCACGTGTCAAGGGGGCAAATCCCTGTCCCACCTGAACTGGCTCTCCCAGGCTCTGCTCCCAGCAGTGGCCAACACCTCCCACCCACTCCCCTGGGGATGTGGCTGTAGAGAGCAGGATGGTGTTCCTGCTCTTTACTCTACTGGCAAAACAGGATTGTCCCTTGCAAAGCAAAACTCATTTTTCAAGGAGGATGGCAAGGGAGCTGCTGCTGTCCAGAGCCAGGCTTAGGACGCTGACTGGGGAAATCGTGTGTGTGGAGGGGAAAGAAGGGCAGTCATGGAATGACAGAACAGCTTTGTGGAAACAAAGTGACAATGCTAAATTACTGAGCTTCTTGGAGGGAACTGTCAGTCACTGAGACTGTGATGACACTGTGTCTGCTGCCTAGAGTGGTAGAAGATGGGCTGGGAATGTAGAATAAAGGATGCTGGGAGAAAGCCTCTGATGGGACCACCTCCCTGAAGATGCTGACTTCAAGAGATCTTCTGGAATGTGGCAAGGGGCAAATGTCATGGTGTCTAATAGAAAAAATTAGAAATACCCTGTTCAACCATGTAGCTTGCTAATGCAAAAACTCTGAATGGCCCTTTGGTCAAAAATTCTGCCTGCAGCACTTGCAATTCTATACCATGGACAAAAATTGGGGTAAATTCCTCTGTGTGAGAGAGTGTATAACTGCTGACATTGCTTTTTGCTATAATAATTGTAGAATTAGATGGATTATTCTGGATAACAATTTATTAACAAATGTGCTTTAGGAACAAAATGTCAAGGCACAAGAAACCCTGTTTTGAACTTTTCAAAATCAAGCATGACTTTGTTCCCCCAAAATTAATTTTCTTCATTTTACTGGTTAATATTTTAAATGACAACAAGCATTAAAGATAAAGCAAAGTATTTGATCAAAATGCACATTTATTTAATCTAATTGGAAGACTTCTAAAACCTTACTCAAAGTTAGTTTCAGGGCTTAGTGTGTATTTCAGTATCATTGCTGGCAGAGTCCCCAGTCTTCAAAAAACCATGTTAGGTTGGCTTTGTTAACAGTGAAATATTTAGTACTCTCAACCTCTCTTCCTGTCAGCATTTTGATGACAACAGCTACTGGATGCCAGCCACAGCATTTCCTTGCCCTGTGTCAGAGGACTTTGAAATACAATGTGAGGAGGTTCAGTCTGTTGGGGCTGTACAAGGTAGGGGTTGCCAGCCTGCTTTAGGTCAGGAGTCTGGTCAATCCTTTCTCCTGGTTTTGAAGCCTCAGCAAGTCTTGCACCAAGAGCATGGAGATGCATTGCCCAGAGAAAGAGCTTTACCCTGAATCATCCCAGAGCCAAGTCAGTGCCTGTAGAAGGGCACCATGGCTCTGAGCAGTGCCTAACCTGGGGTTACACAGCACAGCAAAATTAACAGATGTAAAAGTGGAGGTTACAACATAAACATGTGCTCAGACACTGGTGTAATGAACGTAGTATAAATATTTAGATGTATTCCTACATCTAATTCTTATACTCATCATTCTTATGTCAAACGGTTTACAGAAGACAAAACTATAGTTCAGTTACAGGCACGGCTTCATAATTCTTCAAGTTAATTAAGGCATTTAAATGTGCTTAATGTATGCCTCCTCTACTTTGTAAATGGCACATACCTGTGGGGAATAAATGCTTGTCATATCGGTGACAGTAATGGCAGCCTAGGTGTCCAGCCTCAGAGAAAAGCAGCAGCTATGAGTGTCATTTGTACATCTCCAATAAACAGATTGTTGCTTGCATCGTGTGTGCAGACATCATGTAGGGAAAGAATCAATTGTGGTTTGGGATCTCTTTATGCTGAGTGTGAGAGTCCTGTTGCTAGTGTAGGTGCTGAGTGGTGCCCCACGGATGGGCTGTTGTGCTGCTGGGTGCCCAGGGGCACAGGGATGCCTCTGCCAGCTGTGGTGTCAGAGCAAGGGGCCTGTGGGTGCCACCTGCCCAATATAGCTGCAGTACTGTGCTGTTTGTGTTGGCCCAGAGCACCTCTCGTCGCTCCGTTTCTTTCTCTGTCTGTGCCTTTTTGCATAAACTATAACTGGCTGCACAGGCAAGGGAGGAAAGCGTGGCCTGTCTCCAGCTGGGGCGTCCCCTTGCAAAGGAGACAGGGCGAGCAGGTGACACGGTGCCACCCACAGCAGAGATCCCCCCAGGGGCCTGAGGATGGGCTGCCTGTGGTGGTCCCAGAGCCTCACTGGCAACTGAGATCTGCTTGGTGCCAGGTGGGGAATCTCCCTTTGCCAGGGGAATCCCTACCCGGCCACTTCATAGTGTTTTTAAGGACAGCAAGGAGCCTTATCACGTTTCCACATCTGCTCCAGATGCTTTGCATTCCAGCAATGCTCCACAAAGGTGCTGAACCCTACAACATCTCTCCAAAGAGGACTCACTTCTTGCCACCTCGGCAGCTGTCAGCTTCCTGCACGCAATCCAAGGGGAAGGGAGCAGCCGTGCTCTCAAGGATGTCCCCGCAGAGCTGACAGCAGGTGACACAGCCCTGCCCCTAGCCCGTGTCAGCAGGACCATGTGTGGCAGTGGGAGCTGTGTGTGCAGGAAGGCTGGGCTGCCTGCAGCCAAAGTTCAGGCAAACAGTGGAGAGCAGGAATGGTTTCCGACCCAGTGGCACCAAGGCCGCTTTGGCCACTTTTGGGTTTCACCTTGAAGCGCAGCCAGAGCACGAGGTGCTGCTGGCACTGGTGTCTGCGCAGCGGGGTACGGCTCTCGGGGAGTGCTCTGTTCCCAGAAGAGGGAATAATTAATAAATATCTCTCACAACATTTTCCAAAGTGCTAATACCCATCAGTCCCTAGCTGAACCCCAGAGCTCTGCCATCTCATTGCTGTGGCAGGTACCAGCATCCCCTGTCCTCCATCTCTCTCCCTCTATCTCCCAAGTCTGTGCTGTTTCAGGGCTTCTTTCTCTTTAAGAGGAAACTCGGCGGAAGCCTAGCTATTCAATATTGTTTCATATTATTTGGTTGTGAAACAATTTAATTTGTTTATGGCTCTAAAGGTCAGATTTGACTATTGCCCAAATTTCTAAAGAATAAAGAATGCATCAGGGACTGAATGGAACTTCATGGCATGAGCAACTGGAGAAAAAGAAGGGGGCTAGTGAGAATATTTAACTGGAACAGCAAGACAAACTTACCTTCAGCTCAGGTTTAAAAGCCTAGTCAATCATTACACGTTTTTTATTATTTACCTGGTACAAAATCCCCCTAGGTGAAGAAGTAGAAAAACTCACAGGCCACACTTTTTCAAATTTTTAGTAGCTTGCTCAGCATTTTTTTCCCTCTGTCTCAGGACAGTTGAAATGGTATGGGCTGTGATGGTGCCTGTGGATAGATGAGAAACAAAGTGGAAGCACATTGTGGTTGTAGCTCCAAGCAGGGGTGTTTGTATCAGTAAGAGAGCAGGGCCAGCCAGGGACTTTGAGAAGGAAGGTAATTCTCACACAGTCATCAGAAGACAAAGGTTGCATTTACACCTGGCCAGAAGGTTTAATCATCTACTATTTCCAAACATTGCAGGCTCACAATCTGTTGTGTCTGAGATCATAAAACATAATCACAAACTGGAGACAAGAGACCTGGGACTTGATTGACCAGACCTTTTCTTTTTCTTCGTTCTTATTTTTCACTCAGTTTTCTGCCTTTTTTGGGGGGGAACTAAAAAAGATCCTTTGGAAAGAACTTGCTTTGGTCAGAAAATTCTTCATGCAAAAAAAGTCTGAAAACCAAGGATTAATGGGCAATTTTCATTCTTGTCTCACTTATGTCAAGAGCACTTGGGAGACAGATTACCTGCTTGCTAAAATCTGCCTCCCAGGCTTTCAGGGAACAGAAATTGTGGTAAAGGGACCAAAGAGAGAGAAGTATTCAAAGAGAACCAGGTACAAACCTCTCACAGCTTAGTTTTCCAGGTCCTACCACAAAAACAACTAACATTCAACCACCTGAAACACTGGGTGTAGGTGGCTTTCATCTGTCTTTGGGGGAAGGGTAAAATTATGGTAACATTGAAAGATAATCTGGCAGCGATGGGAGGGTTTCTGGGTAATGTTAGCTACATTTTTGCAGTTTGACACTGTTATTGGTTTCCTCTGTACCTGTGAGGTTGGTGATGAGGTTTATCAAGCATGACCAGGGTCTCCTATAGCATAGAAAATTTGGGGCAGCATTACTTCTGCTCGCCTCCCCCCGCTGCCTCTGCAGGGTCACGGCTCTTTGCTGCCTGCCCAGGGCCAGGCTTGCAGAGAGGAGCCAGGCGTTTCTCACCTGATACTCCTGACGTTTATAGGAGAAAGGGTGGAAGGGCAGTGTCCCAGCCCCGGCTCCAGCCTGGCTCCAAAGCCTTGTGTCGGCATCAGGGAGGGACCCTGGAAGCGTGGATGTTGCTTTGCACCTCGTTTGGGTGTTACTGTGCGGATTCATCAAAGCGCTCAGGGCTGGGAGGAAGAGCTGGCCCTGTTGAGATGAAGGGCTGCCCTTGCTGACTTCAAAGGGGGCTGAATTTAACCCTTTCACTTCAGTGGGGTTTGAGCTCCTGGCTGCAGTTAAGCACGTGCTGTTTCTGGATTGGGACCTTCCTCTCCTTGTTTGAAAGGGGAAATAAATAACCCAGTTAATTTGCAGTAAATCATCATCTAACTGATGATGGCTCTGTGTGTTTTATGACTGGCAGCTCTGTAACTTCCTTGCTTAAAAAAAAAAAAAAAAAAAAAAAAAAAAAAAAAAATAGAGTGGGAGCAATAAGAGCTTCCCCAGGCTAAGTTCATTAAACGAGGCAGGCTGGAGAGCCATCTGCCCCTGGCACTGCCCGGTGCCTTCACGGTGTCCCTCACCTGGCTAGGGCTGCCTGCCACCTGATGAGAGTGGCATCTTTGATGTCGTCTAGGGCAGCAGCCATACCCAATTGCATAATCAAGGTCACTGGAAAATTACACAAAACTTTGCCCAGGTCTATTGGAAAAAAAAAAAAAAAAAAAAAAAAAAAGTGAAGCAAAAAAACCCCAACCCCCCCCCAAACTTCTGTTCATGCCACCAACTTGCTACTCTGTGTGAATACACATACAGAGCCAAGCTGCCCCCTTACACTGCCCTGCAAGCATTGACCAAAAAAAAAAAAAAATATTATCCACATTAAGGCAATTGCAAATTTTCCCTGGTAGCCACATGAATTCATCCCTGTGGTTTTCCCCATCTTTCATTCAGCTACAGTTTCAAGTAGATAACAAAGATGTGCAAATGCAAGAAGTAATAGTCTCACGCTTTGCATTGCTGAATGTTGACCTTCTGAGGATTTTTAAGAATCAGCGTTGTGAGTTTGGTTTCACATGCCCTTAGGAGCTATCAAGTCTTTCCGAGACTTGATAGAGAAAACGGTCAGCTTGAAACTCTATAAATGAAAATAAAGGAAAAAAAATTTCAGAATTAATCTCCAGAAAAAGAGAATTATTGGAGAATTTTCTGTTATTCCTCCAAAATTTTTCCACTTCAATTTGTGAGGAAAAGAAAGGCATGGACATGGCATAAAGAGGAAGAACTTGTAGCTTGAAAGAAGCCAAGGCTAAAAAATGGAGGAAGAAAAAAGTCCTGAAAATCTGAAGGATTTTTTTTTCTCTTGCCAAAAAAAACTAGGGGAAAAAAAAAAGCTACTGAATGCCTTGCTGGGCAGGTGCTCTCTGTTGGAGAAGGTGCAGGTCCAGCCCTGTTTGCCCAGCTGAACTAGCAAGGGCCATGTTTCCCAGTTCCTGCCTGTTGTCCATTCAGTGGGGAAATCCTGCTGGCACTACACCACCAAAATATGTCACAAAGGTCCAGGCGCTGCTGGGCAAGGCACTGTGATGCCCCTTTGAAAATCTTACACCTTTAACTCTGAATTTACATTTCTGACCAGCCCCCTCTTGCAGCCAAGTCATGTCTGGGTAATTTGAGTTTGTCTCCTCCAGTTTCTGTCCAGTGAAAGCTCTTCTTCTTCAAGCTTTTCCCAGCTTCCTGAGGAGGGTTGGATAACTGTCAGTATTTCTGGTCACAAGAATATTGGGGCATAAGTTTCAAGTTTCTCTTTCCACAGACCCAGGTAAGGGAGTGATATGAAATATCTGTTGTTTCCTAACTTCTGGAGTTCAGGTATGCTAGAAACAAAGCCATCTTTCTGCCCCACAGCAGAAGGGCCTCTGTCTTTCCATCCTTCACATCATACAACAATTTGTACAATACACAATCATTTGAGTCTGTCATCTTTAAAAGTTTGAAAGTTTAATCAACTCTTTATCCTATTTTTATTTGTGAGGAAGCTGTTAGTAAACATCCCCGTGGCTTTCCAAGCTAATATCACGTCCTCTAAAACAAAAATCCGCCTCCTTCATCACATCCTTAAGCCAGAGGACTTAATTGCAGTATAGGAGCTGAAGGGAGAGAACAGTGGGTAAAGATCCTTATATTCAGGACACTGACATTTGTAGGGTTGTACTGCTCATATTATCTCTGATGGACACTTTGTTATGTCTTAAGTTGTTTTAAATTTCCATCATCTAATTTCATGCTGGAAAAAGAAAAAAAAAATTATATCCATCCTGGAGAGCTCCTAAATGCCTGTGGGCACCTTCCCACAGATGACTGGTGTGCAGCCAGGCATTCCACTTGATGTCAGCTACCAGCTCCTCTGTCATCACAACAGAGTCACTTTCCAGTTTATTAAGGAATAAGACTTACATTACAACTGACAAAGCATGTAGTAAATCAATCTCCCCAAGAACTTTTGGTTCCTTGCTCAAGAATGAGATGAAAGTTAAATGCTGGGGTTGGAAAGCACACACAGGAGCTAGCACATGGAGATCTTGTTCTCCCTTTATTAAGAGAAACTGTGGCAGGCCCAAGGAAGTGCCTTGTTTAGCAATTGTTTCCTCCAAGGGCTGTTACTCATGGCTTAGATCTTTAAGGCTTTCCTCTGCATTCCAAGGAATCACCCAGCCCCCATGAAAAGGGGTGGTTTTGGGGCTGGGTGGTTGAGAGCTACACAGAACCAGCAATGTCTCCATGTGCCCGTTCCAGCTATGCGGTGGAAACTTGGTGGGAATTTACAGGAATCTGGCTAAACCCATGCCTGGCCTGCTGGAGTAGTGGGATGGCTCTGGGGCCATGGGCAGGGCAGGGGTCTGGAAAGCAAATAAATCCAGGAACTCTGCTTGCTTGGCTGCTTAATGCAGAGATGTAACAGTACCAGCTGGGACATAGCCCTCTCGCACATACCTCGAGCGTTTACTGTCACCCCCAGAACATTTCCTGGATTAGCAGAACGGCTCTTCAGCTATAATTTTTGTTGAAATATCTTGCTTTAAACCTAGAGAGCACCAATGAAGGCCTCAAATCTGTAAATCAGCTGCACTTTGGAAAACAAATCATTGCAGTGGAGTTTTGCCAAGTCAATTTTCTGTGCTCATTCATTATGTAGTTTTCATTTTATGAGCTGATTTAAACCGACCATGCTCCAACTGTACCAGTTGCATCCAAGATAGGAGCCTGATTTACACTTTGAAAATGTTAACTGTTCCATGGGTTGCACTTCCAGGAGGAAGAAATGCTACAAAGAGAGGTCGTTTGGCAGCACCCATAGGCCTCATAGACAAGAGATTGCAGGCTGCCTCTGCTAGCCTGCTTGAGCTGGTGAGGTGTTATTAGTGAAGGGAAAGCTGTGATGTTTCCATGTGCTGCAGAAAGAGGGATGTCTTCCAGGGAGAAAATGACAAAACAGCTCCAACTGTAGCTGCCCAGTGGGAAAGTAGAAGATAAAAAGGTAGAGTGGAAGAAGCATGTATGAAAGTAAAGGGGCACGTGGAAAAAGGGATAGCAGAGGAGAGAAAATGGAGATGTGGCATTAACATCTGCAGTCTGTGAAATGGACAGGAAGCATCCATGGCCTATGAGAAGAAGTGGAAGAAAATAATGGAAAATTTTATACTTATTTAAGTGGCCACATGAAACTCAGCTCAACAAATCTGTGCCTTCACCCAGGATGTCTGCAGGGGCACTGTGAGATTGTGTGTCTTCAACAGCACTGTAACAGCCATTAGGGAGGTTGGAGAGCCATGGTTTTTCTTCTTGCCTTTGAAGGGTTCTGTAGTTCTGAGGTTTCCTATGGTAAAGTGAGAAAAATTTGGTAAAAAATTGCTTGACTCAAACACTTAACTAGCACTGCTAATAAATGTTATTAACCTTAGCTATTTGTTTTTTGGAAGTTAACCTGTAAGAAAAACTTTCTCTCTCATTTTCAGCCTTCCCAACATTTTTTTCCCCTGGTGACCATGTGAGATCAGAACTTTTTTATTGTGGTAGTTGGACTGAGCTTCACCTAAAGTAACTTTGTTCCAGTTACAAGCAAGGCAAATATGAAAGTGGAGTTGCTGTCATATATTGCAGTTCCCACACCATTTTTGTAGTTCCTGTTGATCTGTGTAGTTACACAGACTTTGAGATGAACCCTACATTTTCCTTCCTTGCTCATGGAAAAGCCTTTCAGGCTTGTTGAAGGTCATTATAATAGTGCTATATTGGCACGCTAAGAAATACTCATAATTTCTAAGAACACACAATTATTTATATCTATCATAAAGCTTATTTCAAAAGAAGAACTTTCTTCACAGGGAAAATGGGCTGCCTTGTTATTAGTATCACAGCATCCTTGTTTTCTTATCTTGGTGAGCAAAAAATATTAATGTGCAGGGCATAGGCTTACATACAGAAATATGAAATCCAGCACTGGTATATGTGCATGACTGAAAAAAAAGAAGCTGGGTCTGTAAAATTCTCTGATTTCACATTTGTCCACTCATAGGATTAAGGAGATTTTAAACAGTTGAACAGATTCACATAAGAACAATTGTTATAGCCTCTATAAAAACAGTACTATTGATATCCTCTTTGAAATGCTTTATGCTGCCAGAAGCAGAATGAAGAAGCCTTTGTGTAAAATCCCACTGAGTCACCTGTGCTAAGCCTGTGTAAAGTGCTTGGAAGGGCAGCGGCTGGAGATGCTGGAACTCTGTGTTTTCCAGCTCCTGTGAAATTTCTCCTAATGGTGAATAACAAGAATAGGCCCCCTTGACAAGCTCTTTTATGTGGATAGCAGTTAGGAATGACAATTACTGTACTTGTTAATCTGAGTAACATTTACATTGGCCCATCTCTGATGTTCCTCCTGGTACTGCAATTCCCTTTCATGTAGTCCGAAGTATGTATCCCATCATCATCTTTCTAGGGAGGTCATCACAATCCCTCACTTTGGGTATGTCCTTCCTTCAGGTGCATCCCTTAAGAGATTGTTATCTACATTTCAATGCCTTCTTCTCCCCTGCAGCTGTAAGCATCTTGAGCCACATCTTCCTAGCATCTTCCTTGCTTTTAGTATTTCCAAGAAGTCATCCTGGTGGGATATCGAGGAATTGAATGTGGTGCCAGGGGTGTTGAGCATTCCCCAGTAAGAAGGCCAACTGCATTTTACAAGAGAACGGTTGTGCAAGGATGGGCAGGACAGTTGGCTGAACCTGCAGAACGAGTTTCAGCCATAAATGCTCTGAACACCGTAAACGTTCGGTGGCTTTTCTTTTTTTTCTTTTTGAAAGCTGAAATATATTTGGGAAGTACTTGTTCAAACTACAGACTCGGTGAAATATTAACAAGTGGAAACTGAGCGGGGGGAAAAAAGATACTTTGAAGGGCTCAAGCATGTGTGGGTTCTTGCTGTATTTGCCTAACTATAATCACAGGGGCCACACTTGCGACAGGCTGAAATGTTGCTGTGAATAGAAAGTATACACTAAGGGTTCTCAAATATGAAAGTGGGGCTGGAACAAAGAGCAGGCACCAGACAGACTTCCCCTGTTAAGGATTGCTGGCCTGTCACCCTGGTGCCAGCAGTCTCAGAGATCCCGTCGGGAGCGGGCGTCACTATCTCGCCCAGTGTGACGTGACAGGGCTGCTTTGAATCCCTGCCCACAGCCTCGCTATTCCCTGCTACCGCCTCGTCCCGGGGGAATGAACACTATCTCTGCGCTTTTAAGAGTGTTTGCTTTAAAGATGATTTACCACACTTGACAATTACCGAATTTCCTAAATTCAGCCTGAGGTATTGTTGTTGTTGTGTATCTTGCGCCGTGCAAAGCAGCGCCTCCGCCGCAGCACACAAAAGGTCGCCGTGGCTCAGTGTGCAGCAGGTTGCTCTCAACATAGGCCCAAGGTCCTCCAAGGCTGTTTCCCTCTGCAGTGCCATGGCTCAGGATGTCAGTGGAGACATGGAAACCTTCTGACTGAAGGGCAGGAGAAAACAAAGATGTAACCCAGTCCCACAGGAGCACCAGTGCACCACTGAGTAAGGACTCCTCTCGCTGGTGTAGCAGGGACAAACACACGGCTGAAAACTCTCCATAAAGAGTCTTCAACATTTTCTTTTCCCTTGCATTATTTTTTTAAAAATCATATTTTGATCCTGGTAATCAATGGGGTAGCATCTCCAAAACAATACCTACAGATCAGTAATGAATGTGATCCATTTGGTGCTAATCTGATTTTCTTTATGTTGTTGCAGACTCAAGTGCTACAAGAATGCTCTTCCTCCACTCAAATGTGAAGCAATACAAGGAGTTATTGTTTCATTTGTATTTTGTTGGGAAAACTACCAAAACCTTTATGTTAGAATATTTGACTACAGTGTTAACAACATTTCCCTGGACTGCTGCTTAATATACTTTTAATATTTGTTTTCCATATGTTGGTTCTTTTAATCTGTTCTTATTAAAGTCTTCCATGTTTCAGTAATTTTGCCCCTGTGTTTCTTTTGAAGAAGGCAAGTGTGTGTACTGAAAGATTAGATTATCCTGTTAAAAAAAAAAAGAGAGAGAAAAGGGAGAAATGTCTTCAAAATGAAGCACATCAAAAGTAAAAGTAGGTGACAAATGTTAATATTTGCAAAGTGCTTCTGCTTTGATCCTGCATTTCTATTTTTTTAAGAGCTTGACAAATGTGTCCTGTGGTTTGGTTCAAACCTCTTTGCCTAGTGCTTTACTTGACCCACAATCCATTTGATCTTCCACTTGTTTTTCCTTCTGTCCAGGAGGCCTCTGGACTTGATAAAAGCTGGTTCTTATCCTCCACTTGCTGCTGTTCAGGGAAATAATTTTTAATTTTTGGTTGGATTATGTTATTGTGTTTATCTATTTACTTAGGCAGTTTCTAAAGAGATATTCGCTTTGCTGTTATTTGGGAAGGTTCCCTTCCCATTTCCATGCCAGTAACAGCTATATCAGATCAGCATCTGGTTTGGCTGATTGACTCTGGCACCAGATGTGAGGAAGACAAGGATGCTGGAGTGCCTGACTTAGATGGCAGGCTGCCGCTTTGTTTCTACAGTACACTTTCCAGGTGTGCTGCATCCAGTACCTGAGCCTGCAAGTATTTCATATACCAGACACTTTCAGGGGCTCTGGACTGGCTACAGCTGAGTAAAATGCACACGTTTCTACAGTCCCCAAACATCCATCCCAGTCTACCTGCTGGGATCCCAACCCCAGTATTGTCTACAGGGTGTCTGATCTGCTTCCACAGTGCTGCTTGCACAATCCCAATATTGCCCAGCTCAGCAAGAGCCATCCTACAGCCCAACAGCCTGAGCAATCTGGAAGATGCTTCTACAAGTACGAACGTTGGCCATAAAAGTTGACATGTGATTTACAGCCTGTTTTATGGCATCAGCTCCCTTATTCCCCCTCAGGAGCCCCTCCTCCCAAGAAACCATAAGCCACAAACCACAACTGAGGGAAGCCTGGAGTTTTGAGCTGCCATTTCAGCCAAGTAGGCGAGGAGGTGCAGCATCTTCCAGCCATCCTCCCTGCAGACCACTCCACCAGCTTCAGGCACAAGGGCACCTCTCCATGTCTCTTCCTCAGGAGCTTTGTCCTGTCCTTAAACCAATGGAGAATAAACCATAAATTGAAGGAGAAGATGCCTGCTTATGTGTGACCCTACAACTGAGTGTGCCCCCATGGTAGTGCCCCCCCAGGACCTTGGGCGCTGACAGTGAGGTTGATGTTATTTATGCTGCTCCTAGGTTTCAGGAGAGAGTGCCTCTGTCAGGGCCCCCATGTGCTGTGCATTTGCTTTCTGGAGACACGTTTAGGATATCATTCCCATTGCAGATGTGTGGCTCCATTGCACTCAGCTTCTGTCCCCATAAAAAGCTATTGACAGAGTAAGATCAAGTCCACTGCCATTGCAAGAGACATGTATGTTTTAAGTAAGTGTGAATGTGAGGGATGAAGGGAAGCCCACTTTTGGGAGCAACAATTACAATGCCTTGCTTAATTGGAGTGGTCAGGCAGGATGTTATAACAGATGAAAACCTTTGCAGACACATTTCTTGTCTTTAGTGGCAGTATGACACCTGCCAGCTCTCCAGCTGTTTCCCTCTCCTGCAGAATGCATGCCTTCAAGTGAATGAAGAAGAGAAGGTATGCAGCAGAGCAGATCAAGGTTCAGATTTTCACAGGTACAATTGTCTGCCAATTAAAACAAACAAACAAACAAAGAAAGCACATAAAAAATTCTGAGAATGAGGAAAATTGTGATGATGGCACTCAGAGATTCAGAAAGAGCCTTGCTAGGTAAACACTTCAACACCATAGTGACCTCCTTCGTGTTTGTCTATCCCTTTCCATTCACTCATTTTTCAAGCAGACTTATTTCCTTTTGCACTTAGAATTATGTGACTCCTTTGCCTGTCAACTTTTTATCTTCTCATACTTTACCCATAATAAGGCACTCTGCCTTTCCTGAGGTGGCAGAATACTTTTCTTCTGGTGAGAGCTATTTTGTTTTCTTTAAAAAAAACACCAAAAAACAATTTTTAAAAAATCACTCCAAAAAAAATGGCACCAGGATTTTGCACCTTTCTTATTTCAGGGAATATCTGCAGCCAGATCAGCTATTACTTTCCAAAACTGTTTTCACAGGCATTTCCTGAAGACAGACTACCAGACAAAGTGCTGACTTTAGCCTTTTCTTTATCCTCTGCCTAGGGTTTTATTTTATTGCTCTTGTTTTTACAGTTTCTCTTTCTGGGTTTTGCTGAAAACACTTTTGCCAGTACATGCTCTCCTGCCAGTACAGGAGTTCTGGTCCACTGTCAAAGAAGCTGTGTACATCTCTGCTGGATAGGTGCCTGAAATTGCTTTATGAATTATAGCCAAACTAAGTTAAACCGATAATCACAATTAAAGAATGAATTTGTTGGGGTTTTTTTAGTGGGTTTATTTTTTGTTTTGTTTTGTTTTGTTTTGTTTTGTTTTGTTTTGTTTTTAAGACAGTCTTTGCAAGGATTCCTCTGCTTGGCGGATGTCTCTGATGGACAAAGGCTGCTGTAATATCTCTTATTCCACCTTTCAGTCTGCAGGAATGCAAGTGGAGAGTGGAAATAAGTAATTCTTGGTGCTGTGCTGGGGTCCTCTCCATCAGCTTGTCAGCCTTGGAATGTCAGAAATATTGTCACTCTACCTCTGAGCAGGTCCAGTCAATATTTAACTATTTGGTTGCTTCTGAGGCTGCAGGTCTGCAGCTTTTCCACAATAGTTATCATCAACTGAATGCAAGAGGATGTACAAAATTACTCCTTAAACACAATGCTGCTTGGTGTGGAGTAAAACACCCAAAAAATGACCCAAACCATGCAAAAGGGAGGATGTAGAATAATACATTATAATATTAAATATTTTTGAAACAGTACAGTTTCTCACCTCCCCAGTAGCTTTCTCTTATGCTTTCTCCACACACTGTTAGGTTGATAAGCAAATTTTTTGCATTTCCTGAAGAGTAGACCAAGCATAATCATTGTGCCAGGCTACTGCTTCAGTCAGTAATAATTGCTTGATTTGCATGAAGATAAAACCATTGCTAAAGGGAAGAATGCACATGAGGTTGAGAGTCCCAAAATGCAGCCTCTCCAAGGAGCTCCTCTTTTTCAGGACGAATGACCTGCTGCATTGTGCCTCTGAGCTACAAATGACAAAATGTGTCATATGGGATATGAGAAATTTTGAACAACATCTAAGCATCTGGGTCCCAAGGGAGAGAGTTCATTCCACTTGCTTGAAATCTAGATGTTTAATTTCAGCTAATTGTCCTAATTAGTTTATGGCCACAGAGATTGAATAGCAAGGAGTGATTTAAACTAGTTTAGTCTGGATGCTAATAAGAGGCAGAACAGGCCAGTGAGGAATGCAGTGAGAGGAAGAGTATCAGGCATCTCTCTGAAGATCACCCTCTGAAGTGCTTGTGCTCTGCATGTGTGCATTACTCCTTCTACTTAGCACTGGTATTTGTTACCTCATCCACAACCAAACTGGCATCCCAACACTTCAAATTCAGTCCTGATTTCTTAGTTCTAGCAATGATGTTGCTTGTGTAAGTTCTGTAAGTGCATGTGGGGGTTGACCCCTCCACAGAGAAGAGCTAAGTGGTTAGTGTGTGAGAAGAACTCCTGTGCCTCTGTGTGGTTATTTTTCTCCTCTGGGTCTTCTATTTCAGCCCAAGCACAGCCCTGCTTGGTGGGGAGATTCCCAGCACCATGCCTCAGACAGAGCCTATCCCAGAGGGACAATGCCAGCTGTGGCCACCACAGAGGACCCCCGAGGCTGGGCTCACGTTCACTGGCTCCTCTAGACACTGTGCAAGATGGGGAAAGTCTGTCTTTGGCTTTTGTACTTGCAGAAGTGTGAGTGGCTTTTTGCCTTGGCACAAGCAGAGCCAGGAAGCCTCCAGGGAGGATGGAATAGCAAGAAAAGTCTGTGCAGCAGTTTGTAGAATGGAAAGTTTTATAAGTTGAGGTGGTTCAGCGTTGTTATAACACCTGTCAAGGGTAGGAAGCAATACCTTGACCCTTCCCTAGTGCTGCTCAGTCAGGTGCTGATACAGTGATGGATGTTACTTACACAGGGATAAGGGGGAGACAGGAGGAGGGGCTCATTCTTTCCAGTGAAACATGTTACAAAAAAGGTTCAGATTTAGCAGGTCTGGAAATGCTGAGCAAGAGAAGGAAAGGATAAGCATGTTAAGAGGAGGAAAATGAGTACAGCTCAAAAATAAGCCAGTAAGCAGAGTTAATCTAAAAGCCCAGACTCGAACCAAGCTCCAATTGGTTTTCATTTTGTTTTTAGCGTTTTTTTTTTGTTGTTTTGTTTTATCTTGAAATTAGTGTGTGCATAGATATCTTACATAAAATATTTTCCATTTTAAGGAAGGAGGGCATTGCTGGATCTGACCAGAATTGGCTTGCAAGGTGTAGCACTGTGAAATGTTCAGGCAGGATTTGTAGCCTGCCTTGAGAGGGGAAGTACTAGAAATCACATGAGAACTTGTAATTTTTAGTTCCATTAAGTTCCATTTTGGAGATGCAAGAGATTTTATCTTGGTCCAGCAAGACAAGTAGCTGTGTCTGCCTTTTACATGTATGAGTAGCTGTTTTATTTTTGAGCAGTAAATGTTACGCAGGGGGAGAGATACCCCACAAAATCCTTCCTTTGTGAGACCCCATTAGGTACCCAGGTGTTTGTGAAACATCCAGAGTGAGGTGAATGTCACCATCTTGTGAAGTCTGTTTTCACCTCACGCTGCCTGGGTTCGATCTTTTGTCTAATAAGATGTCACCCATACAAGTTATGCAGGTAAAATAAATAATTTTAATTTAATACTAGCCTCTCATGTAAAGCCTGTTATTGCCTTCATGCAATTAACTGGTAACCAGCAGGGCTACCTGAACCTTGTGCATTATTTGAGGTACCTGCACATTAGCATTAATCATACACTGCTCAAGACAAATCTTTAAAGGGATGGTTAAAGATGTAATCTGCCTGTCCCTTCTGATATTAGAGTTTATCTTTCTGTTTGATGTCAAAGACAGGAGGCTTGTTGTGCATTGTTTTCCCCTACAGATGACTGACATAGGCAGTGTCCATCACCAGCAGAGCCATCTATTATGCTCTTGCCCTTCCTGAAATTTGCCAAAGTGGTGGCATGCAGGGGAGGAAGTCGGCTGTTGGGTTCACAAAGTGGACTCATGTTGTGCCCTGGCATTTCTCTTTGCTTCCTCATCTTCCATTTGCTGCTTGCTGTTACATTTGGAGCCAAGCAGCTCAAGCCACCTTAATTTCCCCAATCTGAGTTTTAAAACTTATGTCTTCCAGTTGACTGTCTCCTCAGACTAAGCAAACCAGTTCTGCCAAAGGGCAAGTGGTGGAGGCTATAAGTGGAGGTCCTAGGTAATCTGTGACTTTTATTCAAGGCTCCTGTAACCCCACCAGGAAAATGGCATTTATTTCAGTCATTAGTGTGGCCATAGCCAAAATCCAGTTTTCCATAGATCTTTGTGATTTGGGTATGGGAGCTCTGGGAGCCTGATATTCTGCCTTGCTTGGCTCTCCTGTGCTCTTAAACAACAACATAATATTTCAAGAAAAAATGGAGGGTTTTTTTCTTTTTTTTCCCCCCCCAGGATAAATGGTCTTCCATGAAACATGTCTGAAAATTTCCAGTAAGCCCTGTTGTTTTTAACCCATCACACCCTACAGAGTTTTTCTACTGAGAAAAGACCCAGAGTTTTTCTACTGAGAGCAGCTACGGGGGTTTTCTGTCTGTTTTGCTTCTCTCCTGCCTTCCCCCACATCCTCCATTTTCCCTCTTGTATTATTACCTTAAACAATGCCTTTTTGGAAAGCATACCCTTTTGAGAGGTGCTTTGTTAAAAAGCAAAACAAAAACACAAACCCAACAGCAAATAACAAACTTCCCCGAAATTCCCACAGAAACAAATAAGACAGCTTTGAAACTGTAAAGCACTGGCACACGCTGGGTGCCACTGAGCCCAGATGTTACAGCCCTAGTAAACCACAGCTGCCCTCCAGGTGCCCTCCTGACTTATTTTTCAACTTCCATTTGATGCTCTTCCATCGAGCCCCAAGGTTTCCAGGCTCAAGTTCCAGCACCCACAGAGACCCGAGAGTGTACAGAGATCATGTTCCCTCTGCTTCCTCCCTCCCTCCATGTCATGGCATCTAAAAGGGTTCCCAAGGGATGTGGCTGCAATGGGAAAGGTGCATTAGACACTATGTGCTCCTAAGTGTGTGGACAAAGGAAAACTCAGACAGGCCCTGCTGAGCTGGAGCAGCTGGCACATATGAGGACTGAAGGATTTTTTTCTGTAAACCAGGAGCTGCTCCCTCAACCCTCATGACCTTTCTGGGAAGAGACAGAGTAGGTGTCCCACCTGCACAGTGCCACATGCCCTTAGTTAACCCTCAAACCTTTTTGCAGGCAGAGAACAGCTGAGCTCTTCCATTCCAGGCAGGAACATGGAACTCCCTCTCTCCCTGTGTCTTGACTACCAGATATGTATTTTGTGGTGGGTGCATCAAAATAACCATGCTAGGAAAAATTGTCCTCTTTGCACTGCTCAGTGTTCATGAAGAACAGACAGATGAGGGGCAGGGGAAAAAAGACTCCATGTAGTCCTTTCTCATTTCCTTTAAAAATTGCTCATGACTCTTAATGTTACAACCTGATTGGAGACTGTGTTTATAATCTAACTTTTGGAAGGACCTTAGGACTACTGTATTCATCATATCACTGCTTCTAGAGGAATTTCTGTATATTAAGCTATCCTCAGGGCCCAGGGCTGTATAAAGTGTTCAAACACTTTCATTGCATTCAGTTAGTGTGAGTATGTATTGGGGTTTTTTAATGTCCTGTCACATCTGTGGTGTTGATATCACAGAACTGATTTCTCCTGCCAGATACTCCTGGGTAAAGCAGCTTGTGTGAGTATCTTGCAGCACACACAATTTTTGTGGAGGGAATTGTAGGTGACCTTCTTTGCATTGTCCTACTAATGACCCCTTCTGTAATCAGGCAGAAATCCTGCTCCTGAAGAGTGGGAGGTATGACTGCTTCCATGCTGGTCTGTTCCTGGCCCCCGCCGCACAGACATTGCCAACAGTAACAAATTGCTCTGAGTTATGTGCGGCGCTTTAGTGATGTGGACCAGTTATTTATTAGAGAGGGAGCTGAGACATCAGCAAAGGGCAAAAGAGTGAATAAAAGAAAAACCCCCAATCGAATGAAATGAAACTGCCTCATCAGGCAGGCTTCTTGCAAAACTGCTCTCTCTTCTGGATCACACCTTCTTTATCTAATAGGGGGATCACATTCAGAGTTTTGAAAGTAAGTCCCTTAAAATAAAGGAATGTCCCCAAAGGCTGTGGATAAAGGTGACAGAGTTGGACTAAACTGCATTTCCAGAGGTGGCAAATCAGTGATTTATTGCTTCATTAGTCACAGTTTCCTAAGCACAAACCTGTCTGTGATACTGATTGCCTTGCTCAGAGGCACCTTTTGAAGATATATGATAAAGATAAGGGACCTCCTCTCATGCACTTGGAAAGAAAAGGCAGCTCCAAAAGAGTGAGGGCCCTATCTGGTAAAAGCCAGACCAATGGAGGTCACTGAAACAGCATTCATTGCCAAGAAAGTCCTGTGTTTGTTTTGACTTAGAAAAGAAACTTCCAAATTTAACACCATGGGTCTATAATGTGGGCATTCCAAAAATGGGAGGAGAGGTCTTTATGGTGATTCTTTATGGCTTGGTATTCCAACAATTCTTTAATGTTGATGTGCAAAAGTGATGCCATTAGACTACTAGTCTGCAAACATAATTAAATTGCACCCTCACTGACTGAATTCAGTTTGCCCAGCACAGGTTTCTTGCTCTTCTTCTTCCCTTCAGTTATTTAATGGTCACCCATACCAATACTCAGCACAGTTTCCTGGTGCAGAGTCCTGAAGGGCTGAAGGTGCTCTGGAAAGGACACTGTCAGCTCCTGGGAAGCAAAGATTTCACAGTCAGAATGGGATGTGACAGCAACATGACCCAGACCTGGAAAGACCCGGAGCAGAAGAATTGCTGGAAAGAGCTGTTGATGCAACCTCCAGTGGAAAAGGCAGGCTATGCTGAATAAGTGATCTCATTTCCTGGGCCTCTGACTCCTCACCAGAGAGATTTGTGCTTGTCTGATGCTCCAGAGAAGTTAAACGTGTTTTTCAGCAAGCATGGCACATGTCCCTGGGAACAGAGACCCAAGGAACTGGTGCTATTTGCTAGTTATCCCTCCCAAATCCTGCAGCACATTGGGGAAGTGACCTTCCCCAGGATTTTTCCATGAAGAGAGAGAAATAAAGTAGACAGTTACGTTTATAAATAGATGTTTATCTGTGAATTCTACTGGAGAAAAAGTAAATCTGACTTTAATGATGGCTACAACCTGGATTTGGGTCTACCTAATCACTGAATCGTATCTTCAGGATAAGGGTTTGAAATAACAAAGGAGATTGGCTTGGTTCAAGTCAGATCAGCTCCTTCCCAACAAAAGCATTGTGACAATACCCTGTGAATCAGTGAGGCTTTCAGTTATGAGCTTCAGAGGGGCTGAGGGCTGTACCTGCAGGGATTTGCTGCTGAGACTGCAAACTCACCTGTTGGCCACCTGTATGCAAGGCAGGGGCTGTGCATGCCTTCCATGGGGACAGTCACTAGCAGACCTCTTATTTGTGAAATTGATCATTCTACAAAAATATAAATACATTTTAAAAATTTTGCTTTTTTTAAATTATGGACTTCTTAAATACTGGATTAACTTTCTTTTCCTCTTTTTAATTTCTTTTTTTTCCCTCCCATTATCTTTTTTGCTGAATAGTGTAATAAGTCGACCCTCTTGATTTCCCTCCTTTTGCCTCTCCCTGATATTTTAACATTTCCTCAGCTTTGGAGGCTTACTGACCAGTTAAAGCAAAACTAGGTGGATCCTGGATGTGTTTCACTCACCAGAAAAGAAATGTCTGGGGAGGAGGGCAGAAAACTTTTCCAAGTGATTTAGGACAGCTCCCAAAATCAGATGAAAATAAAATCTAGTGAGACCTGAAAACTTAAAACAACATTGAAAGTCCAGCTCACCCAAGATAGTACTTCTGTTATCTGGCCACCAATAGCAACAATGCTTAAGATGCTTTTCACCACCTTGCAAGCATGCAGTGAAAATTTATGGGAAGCTGCAGCATTTCCAGTCTGACATAATGGACATTAATGCTTTTTTTATAGACATCAGTAACAATGTGTCTAGACACACCCAAAACCCTAAAGCCAAATCAGCTTCAAGATGGAAAAGAGGAATTTCATTTTTCCTCACTTTCACTGCTGGGACAGACAGCCTTCCTGCCTTATGAGGTAATTTAATTTTCACATTATGCTTTATGGGATATCCTTTATTTACCTAATGTTTTCCTGTCAAGTCTTTTCAGACTATGAATCTTGTATATTTTATATACACAAAGGTGACTTTTCCTTCCTTTAATGACCGTGGCTTATCAGTGCAGGCAACCGATACTGGACTCATAAATATGTCACTCTTGGGTTTGCGGCAGCCCCTTCTCTGCCATAAGACTGCTCCTCGCTGCTTGCTCCTCCCTTCAGCTCTCTGCATATCCCCGGTCTGCTCAGCCCCTCGGTGCTGTTGGACTCACCATTGGCTGGTATAAATAAATCACTGATTCAAGCTATAGGTGAAAATCATTGTGAAAGGAGCACCCAGAGGAATGCGATACAAGGTCAGCGGAGCCAGCGCCTTCCGACTCCAATTAAACATTTCCTGTAAGTCGGTGCCAATTGTGCATCTTGTAAGAACATTTGAAAGCAGGAGCTTGAACTCTCTGGGACCCTCTCGCCTCGAAACCTGTTTCCTGTTTAACAAGATTTAACGAGTACAACCAAACATGTGCCATCAGCAACAAAAGTCATTGTGAAGGGCTCCAGTGTGCAAAGGTGCTGGGTTTCCTCTCGGCCCTGAGCGCCGACCGACCCCGTCAGGCAGTCACAGGGTGGCTGCAGTGCCGTGGTGCTGAGCCCTGGTGCCACAGGACTGGTGTAGCCTCAGCCCTTTCGCTGAGAGAGCTGGAAGGAAAGAGGAAAAAGGCAGCCTTTTCAAAAGGGGTCAAAGCTTGTTGGATGAAAGCTTCAAGAGCTAGTCTTGCCATCCCGGGAGTTTTCTACAGAGCACGGAACAACATCTACTCTGTGCTGTCTGCCTCTTCAGCGAAAAACACAGCCTTGCTGTGATGCAAGCCTGCTCATGATGCCTTGAAGATATCACTGCAGTCAAAGACATCACTGTGGGGTCTGCAACAGGCTGTAGTCCAGGCCAAGCTCCCTGTCCAGGCAAAAGAGATGCCAAAAGCAGAGATCAACCAAAGCCAGCTTTTGACTGGGAATCAAATATGGGGAGAGTGGACATGAGAGCCCCAAAATTTAGAGAGTCCCTCTGGTTGAAAATGCAAGGGAGACACTGAAAACCCGTTCACAGTGGCCAGGCACTGAGAGCACAGTACTGCTTCCCAGAGAGCTGTACAGTGGTAGGAGGCATCTACACAGGTGTGTAACATATGTATATATACAAATATATATATACACCATTCTTATACAAAAGATGCATATGAGTGCAAAACATGTGTGTGCTTATTTATTTACATACATCCAGGTGTTCTACATTTCTGTGCTCTATGCATATAACCCATACCAGAAAATATTGTAGCATACTCTCTGTATCTCTCTGTATCCCCTTGTTTCAAAAAGCCTGGGACTTGGGATGAATCCTCTGGTGCTCCTGAGGTAACAACAATAACAGTAACAGGAGCAACAATCCCATCAATTTACTGAAAACCGTAGTGTCATTCTACACCAGAAGATACATGTCTGGCTAAAGTTTGTCATGCCTGACACACAGGTGCATAGCCCGTTCTTGCTTCTCATCTGCAATCCACTACCCTTTCCACCTGTGCCATCCCTACAGTAGCCAACAACCAGGGCAAGGTCCATGAGCAAAGGGAGGACATGGATGGAAAAGATCTGAAAAAAAGAAGTAAAGTGGAGCCTAATGTGATGCAGAGAGCACTGTCCTCAAGAGTTGCTCACACACTGAAAATGGCATTTCAGCCATGGATGTTAAAATTAAAATAATTTTCTTTAAGGAAGTCATGAGCTTGATATATAAGATTCATTTAAAACAATTTCCTCATTGTTTGGGAGGAGGAAAAGCTTGGGAATTTGATACGGGCTCCTTGGCTATGTGCTAAGTGAACCATCCTTTATTTGAAATCCATCATTATGGGATATAATTCAAGTTCAGGGAAAACAGCACTTTGCTTAGACAGGAGCCAAATCTGCCCTCTCTGCCAGCTGCAACACATTGTGTCAAAATAGTGAGCCCATTCTTCAAAGGAAGGCCTGCACCAG
Source organism: Onychostruthus taczanowskii (assembly GCF_017590055.1). Classification (NCBI taxonomy): domain Eukaryota; kingdom Metazoa; phylum Chordata; class Aves; order Passeriformes; family Passeridae; genus Onychostruthus; species Onychostruthus taczanowskii. The sequence goes on from NW_024498795.1 coordinate 10,254,582, forward strand.
GTCCTCACCACCCAAAGCAGAGATGTAGTGGTGTCCCTGCCTTGTGGCTGAGGAGGGGACAACCCACCAGGTCCTCTGTGTGGGTCCTCTTTCTTCTGCAAACTGCCCATGACCCTTCACCAGTCTGCTCGAGGCAGTTCCCACGCACCGCGTCCCAAGATCAGCCTCTCTTGTGCCTGTGTCATGAGGCATCTTTCTTCATCATCCTAAACTGCCTCCAAAATAATTCTTGGTGTGAAAGCAAGACATGGTATGATGCTCTGCTGACTTCAGCAAGGCCATCCTTTTTTGCTGTCTTATCACAGCACAGGGGCAGAAATGAAATATTCTGGGGTCTTGGGATCTGGCACAGCAAGTGAGAGTTTTGGGCACTTCTCCAGCAGAGGAGCGTGCTGGAGGAAGGCAGGACTCCTGCTTGTGAAATCTACAGTTTAGCAGCTCGGAGGAGACCTTACCAAGTGCCCATGGGCAAAGCAGTGGCGCAGGGAAAGACTGCACTTCATCCTTAAAGGGGTTGTGACTCACAGCATAGCAGACATGCTTTGGGCACAATTCAATCAGGATAGCTCCTGTAAGCTGAGGCTGAGGTGGCTCTCTTGATGTTAGATAAAGGAAGGAGCTCCCAGCTGAGGAGCCTGGTGACTCACTAGGTAATGTACTGGCAATGCAGAGGAAAGAAAGCTGTAATGTATTTCCCTCTTACAGCTGGGAAACTGAGGCAAGCTCTGATCCTGTTCTCCGAGAGTGTGACTTGGATTTATATGAGGTCTCTGGAGCACAGCTGGGCATTAAAATCAGAAACTAAGTCTTATGTCTGTGCTCAGGAGGAGGAGGAGGGGATGAGTTGACTGGCAAACATTTCCAGACAGACGGTGGAGAGGATTAGTACAAAAGAGGATGCAGATCTCGGCTGTTCAGCTGCCAGCAGAAAGGAGGGGAAGTATGGTTAGGCAGCTGGTGGAGAAACAGGTGCAGAGAAGGTTTCCTGATAGCCGTGCTGTCATCCTGCTTTGAACCCTCTGCTCCTCAGTAAATCTTCCCTCTTGGAACCCTCTCATCAAAGTTTCATTTCCTCACGTTCCTAAAATAGTTCTTGATAAGCAACTTGTCATGCTGGTAAAGCCCTTTTGGTTACTTTTCTAGAAATCTATTTTCATGTTTTCTCACTGGGCTTCAGCTGCTTGCATTCCCATGCAGGAAAAAAAAAAACCCAAAAAAACATTGGTGAAAAAAAGTACAGCCAAGGCTTAACACAACAAGGAGGTGAAATGTTTATGTTTAGTAGCACAGCAGGACCTTGTCTGTCAACTGAATTTCTAAGCAGTGACATAAAATTATAGTGGTAGAACTCACACCTAACCAGAGGGATGGGGGGATGAAAATATGAAAATATTAAAATATCTATTTTTTTAGCATGAAAAATATATGTAGGAAGTACATACTTTGCATTTTCAGTGGCTTTTTGTGGGCATTTTGTCTTCACATTCCACACTCAGAGATGGAACAAAGCAGAGGTGGTCAAGCTGCAGTTTTCAAGGCCCAAGGGGAGCCCTTGTGCAAGGCAAAGGCTCTTGCCATGCTCAGCTCAGAGATACACCGGGACTGCGCTGGCATGGGGGTCCTGGGCAATCCCAGGTGTTGGGAGAAGAAAACTGGCAGAGTGGATTTGGTCTAACATGGCTAAATGCCACTGTAACCAGTCCACATTGAAATCATCCCCATCTCAAAGGAAAGTAGTGGGGAATGCCTGTTATCCCCAAACAATGAACCTTTGCCAGAACTCCTCCCTCAGCGTTCTGATGCCCACGGCATTGTGTTGTCCCATGGCTCTCATCTGGAAAAGTTTTTGACACGTATGAAAGCTTGCCTGGGGGAAAGTTGGCCATCCTGCTTTGTAGGGCAGGAGTTTTCAGAGACTCATAACAATGTGGGAACTCAGGGCTATTACAGGAATGGGGGAGCTGAAGGGAATAAAAAGATTCTGGGTGGGGAAGACCTTGGTTGTAGATGGTCTTTTCAGGTCAACTAGCTACCATTCCTTGGGGCAAGTGCAGAAGTCTCTGTATAAAAAACTACAGTAAGAGAATGAGAGGTGATTTTATTGGCATGGCACCAAGAAAAAAGATAAAGAATTTGATCTGTAATGATTGGGATGCATTATGGTAGAAGAGTCTGATGAGAGCATCCAGGGAAAAAGTCAGTTCCCTTCGTCTGAGCTCAGACAAAAGTTTTGCAGCTTCTGAGGATTAGGAAAACAGGCATCAAAACTCTTGGTTTTTCTTCTGGGTGATTCTTAGCTGATTTTGAGTGTCTAACAACAAATAAAATATCTAGTGCCAAATCTGTGTCTGCCATTAGAGAATTTGTTTCCGTATGATATGCCAGGACTACTTCATAGGGTGAGAAAGGCAGAATGAAAATTGTGCTTGAAGTGACCTGCTCACAACAATCCTGCTTTTACATCCTCAGCAATGTGGGAAAAAAAATTTAACACCAGATGCAGGTAAGAGCTGTCTGGAGCCCTCAGAACAATTTATACAGCCTGTTGACTGGTCCTGGTAGCTCTTTTTTTTCCTTGGGACCCTATTGGCACCCCAGATGAACTATTCTGGTGTTGCAACCTGCCCACGTTCCCCTTTTTTCTTCAGGACTCCTTTTTCTTGGACACGGAGATGCTAGGAAAAAGTTGCCATTTTCCCAAAGGACCAACATTTCCAGTGCTGATTCCCTAACCACTCCAGAGGCCTGCACCTTTTCTCGCAGTTGACAGGCAAGGGACATGTGTGTGCACACACGCAGCAGGTCTGCAGCAGCTCAGTGTCTCCAGGAAGCACAGGAGGGACAGTGCCTGGCTGTGTGGGTCGTACAGCTCACTGAGGGGAGGCAGTGCCCAGACCTCTGCTCCTACTGCAGGACAATTCAGGACTTTTCTGAATGGGGACTTGGAAAGAAGTTCACAAGTCTTAACAATATTCCTAAATACACAGGTCATCACAGTGTATCTACCCCACTGGCAAACAGCATATTTCTGTTTGATTTTCATGTATTTCTTCCCACTCAAGTCTGACACAAACAGAAAACACTGCCCCCAGCTTTGCCCAGAGGTGACCTCTGGGCAATACAGCCTCAGAAGTACCCAAACTGCACACACCCTAAACACAGACACACATTTTTCTAGAGTCAAGAAGTCTTTTGTGTGGGTTTGCAGCAACTTACAGGCATCTGGGAGGGAATCAACCAGGAACCAACACAGTAATTCCTCTCCTGTACATCATCAGATGTTAGCAAAATAGGCCAGTACCCTGCTTTACCCTCTGTACTCAGACAATTTGCCCTGTAAGCAAAAGCCTTGCTTCACTGGGATCCAAGAGATCCACTGTCCTACAGATTGCACTAGAAAATCACATTCATTGGCCTGATTACAAACCCTGGATCAAATCATAGTCTCGTGTAACTCAGTGGTAGCTTCTCATTGTTGCTCAGAATTTCTCTTTGAGTCTCAAAGCAGCACAAGAAGGCTGCATCCCAAAATGCACATAGGAGTGATATTTATGTTATCTTAGAATTTAAACATTTCAATATGGAGTATTTTAGCATCAATTCTGTATAATTTTCCAATTTACTGAAGATGGGTTCCCTAGTGATACAAGGGGCTCCTCTCTGGTGCCTGACCATGAAGAATGTTTGCTCCCACTAGTCTTAACCGTAATAATTGCAGCAAATTGATTTTAAATAGTGGACCAGGAAGGCCTGCAGAAAATAATTACTTTTTTGTCTATATTCCACATATTAAACATCCAGAATGAAGAAAATTGAGAGTCATCAAAGCACAATTTCCAAACAGACTTGTATCATTAAAAAGACATTTGGCTTCGTAGTGCAAGGTTAAGTTTGTTCCCAGAAGATGAGGTAATTTAGTAAAATAATAAAGCTCCCATTAAACAAACCCTGTAATAGAACTGAGCCTTAGCGGCTGCAAAGGAAGGAAACTGTAACTTCTGTCAAAGCACAGAGATGAGATTAGCGCTAATAAAGCATTCCTCACAAAGCAGAGTGATAGTAGATGGGGGAAGGCACATCCAAATAGCTCTCATTTCCACAGCATTTCCCTTCAGATATGGCCTTTTTAATTAGCCATCGGAAAGAAAACTGAAAGTGTACTTTCTCCTTCTCGGTTTCTCCCTGGCTATTAATCTCCGTGCTGAAAACAGTGCCACCGGGCCATCTTATTGTTATTAGCTAGTGGAGACGTAAAAGAGCCACATTCACAGTCCTTATCGCAGCCCAGAGGTATTTCCTTTGTGTTATGAGGAGTATTTTGATTAGTTTTGGCTGTGTCTGCAGGGAAGACACAGTTTATATTTTCCACAGCTAGAATAATTTCTAGAAATACAAAGATTTGTTCCAGCACTAGCCAGTATTTATTGGTAGGGTTTAATAATTGAAAGAGTTTCATTGTTGTGCCACAGTCATTCCTTTTTTAACTCCTCTTGGCTTCATGACTGAGTTCGAGGCAAAACACTGATAGTGGATTGTTCCTGGAGTAGGTTGCTGATTTTTAATGAATCATTTGCTTGAGGAATACAGCTTCTCTCCCCTGTGACTGCCCTGTCCACTGGCAGATGCAGATAATTGCACATTTGAAGAACCACAGAGGGGTTCTCTTGGGAAGGATCTTAGAGGGACAGCAAATCCTTTTTTTGCTATGTCTTGACTTCTCTTAAAGTGTTTAACCTCTTTTTAGGAGCACAGGTGATGGCAATTCTCCAGCTTTTTCTGGTGAATCCTGTACCTTCCATCTGTCAATGGAGACAAAATATTCCATTTCTCTTTGCAGCATCCCAGTTTGTGTATTTGAAGTCCATTACCTGAAGACTCATTTACTTTTCCCTTCATTTCATGAAATACTCCATTTCCTTCCAGTCAGTGCAGCAGGTGGCACCTGGGGCCACGCAGCAGTTTGAGGTGGGTGCCACTGGCAGATGCTCTCAGTCCTGCTTGTGCTCCGTGCTCCCCCAAAGCCAAGTGTGTTTGGAAACTGTGCTTTGATGACTCTCAATTTTCTTTATTCTGCATGTTTAATATGTGGAATATACACAAAAAAAAAAAAAAAAGTAATTATCTTCTGCAGGGGAACCACACACAGCACTGTGCTGGGCAGGAGCTGTTGTCCCCACCCCATTTCCCACACACAGCCCGGGGTACATGCATAAACTGATGAGCAGTCACAGCACTTTTGCTTTCCAGTAAGAAAAGCTCCTGATAAATCTGCTCACAGCAATCCAGGATGACACAGCTCGGTGTATCCCTGTGGCTTCTTACCACATGGAGGTGAAAGGGAAGAGTAATGTTCTCCTTCCTTTCTCTGCAGGAAGATGAGGTGGCTGGGCTGACAGCCCCCAGGTAAAAGCCATGACATCATTCAAAAGGAAATTTGCAGCAAACACGGCTGCTCACTTGTTTCTGATGTCTCATCAAAGGGAGACAAAAAGAAAAATTACAGTGCTTCCCAGGTGTGCAGGTTTTGCTTGAGAGAACTGATGGGTAATGTAACCCACTTTTGGGTATAACAGGAGTAACACACACTTGCACTTTCCTTCTTGAGGTTGCTAATTTTGCATGACTACTTCAGCTGAGGAAACCAGATTTTAAAAAATCAAGTGTTGGCAAAGTTCCTGTTGACTCAAGGGAACTCAGAACTCTATTCTTCTTTGGTTTATCTTTTGTTTTACTCACAAACCTGAAACAAGCAGAAGGTTTAGGAGTGCTAATTTGGGATCATTAGGAGTCCCTAAATAATTTAATGATGGCTTCTATTGTTTTGTTTGGGAGGGGGAGAAAAACCAAACCAAAAAAATCCCAAAAAAGCCAAACAAAAAAGCCACGCCATGGTAACAACGGAAAATGGCCCCCTGATTCATGGATTCCTGCCACTTCAGACATTTCCTACTCTGACAGACTAGGAATATAGCTCCAGAGGAAGGATCAGGGTGCACTTCACTGTGAGTTTGTTCTCTGTCACTCTTGTTAAGCTGTCTGAGTGCTTTTACTCTCCCCAGTTACCCTAAACCAGGCAGGTCAGAGTTTTGCCTACTTTGGCTGATGCAGAGCAGACCCAGCTTTGCTCTCTCAGTTGAACCATTGCAAGTGGCATCTCACAAGTGGTAACAGCTACACAGGAGCATCAGAGAGGAAATGTTCTGCACCTCAGGGCTGTGGAGGCAAATGTCAGCACCCAGGGCTGACACTGGCACCCAGGAACTCACACACGGGGTGCCTGAAGCACCCTGCTTCTCTTTGCCTCCCTTTATCTCCAGTCTCAGTAGGGCAAGAGCAATGTTCCTCGTGTTGAGGCACTGAGATACAGTGAGCTAACTATTTATGGCAGATCTGGAGCAGATTCCTTCCACTGTTACAGCATGTGCCTCAGAAGAGCCTTTGTCTACTGCAGAAATCTCCCTGCACCCTACAATCAGGGGAGCAATAAAAAAGGTATCTAAAAAATGTGGCAACAGTGCATAGTCAGCAGTGCTTAAAATCAAAACAAGGTCTTCAGGGAGCAAAACAACCTTCCCACTCTGGAAAAATTCCTGATTCCCAGTTTCCCAAAATGTCATGGCAAAACATAATTGTCATGGCTCTTCCTATCTCTAGCATCTGTCATTGAAATGGCCTGAATGAAGCTATTATTTGTAATGTGTAGCTCATCCAAAACCTCTATCAATGAAACCACTTAATTGCTTTCTTTGGGACATTATGCATGTGGCTTTTCTGTTGTAGTTTTCCTTGTCAAGGCGATAATCTTGTGACTCACTGTCATGAGGGAGGCTTCTCTTTCCTGCCAGCCATAATGGTAATCCACTCACTCCTGGGTCTGTGCTTGCTCCTGCAGATGGGAAGACACCTCCTGACTTGGTTAGTACCTTCAGGAACACATCAGAAACTATTGGATTCAAATGAGGGTACTGAGAAGCTGTGGGATGGAGGTAATGGTAGATAAAATGTCTTATGCAGTTCAATAATATTGAATCATTTATTAAATAACTATTTGGAAACTGTTGCTACTGCTTGATTTCAAGCAGAGAGTTGCCTGTGGAATCATTCATAAATTCAAGCCTTCCCAGGGGCTACCCCAGACCTGAGCCATTCTGCCACAAAATCTAACTGAGGAGCCCTATTCACAAGGGTGGTGTTCCACCTATCCCTCTCATTTACTGTAAAGCAGGTGCTTTAAGCTCTGTGAATGTAAAAAGGGAATGAGGGCTGCCATGAACAAGCTCCCTTAAAATCCTAAAAATTAGTTGTTGATTCCATTATTTAGATTCTCTGTCCACCAAAGCACTGCAAAAATTCAGGATCTCCCTTCAATTAATGCTGATGCATTTCGATTCCAAGGTTTTTAACATGTTGGGGATAATAACCAGCATTTTTGGAGGAGGTTTCTCTAAGTGCCTGCTGCTGGCAGCTCTCAGGGATGGGATGTGAGGTGAGGGAGGTCTTTGAGGGTGCAGTGCAGCATTTCCCTTCCTGCTGCAGATTTTTCAGGTCTCCCTTTCTCCATGCTCTACTCTCTTTCTCTTTTTACCTTCTTCCTTCTGGCTCCTCTCCTCCTCACCAGTTATGGAGGCTCTGTAGAAACTCCCACAACCCATACGAAGCACAAAATATCAGGTTATAGGTACCTAGCAAAGAGTGTTTAGGTGGGCAGTCAAGCTGAAACACAGCTTTTGGAGGAGATGTGCTGCCTCAGTTGATACTGGATTTTATGACAGATCATGAAGCCTGCTCCACCACGGCTGCTTCCCCATGGCCAGGCAGCTCCAGCAAGGCAAAGTGAGTGGCAGTTTTACTTGTGAAGCCACAAAAGCAGCCTTCATCTCTTGCTCTGTCAAAGTTTTCTGCCTTTGCCAGCTACCAGAGATTATGCTGTTGCATACCTATTAAAAAGAAGTCCAGGATTTATTTTTTAATGGGGTGGACCCAAGCTGTCAGTCCAAGAACGAACTTTACAAGAGGTGTGTGATGCACACCCACCTCAGTGGTGATGGAACAGAGCCCAGCAAAGCTCTGCAGGGCGCAGATGAAACATTCCCTGGCTCAGGGTGAGACAAAAAGGTGATAAACAGCAGCACCTGGGGAATATTCCCCTTCCCACCTACCGCCACCACCTTCTCTCTTTCTCAAAAACACAAATAAGCCAACTCAATTTGCATTTTCATAGCTGGGAGTGATTACTAAATTAACGAGCACTGCTATTTATATCTAAATAATCACAGTCCTAAACAACTGCTTGAAGGCATCAGTATGAAAGGTATGATTCTGGTTTCAGGCAGCACTTGTCGTCTGAAGGAGGAAAATCCATCCCAACTACAAAAAAAAAAAAAAAAAAAAGAAAGAAAAAGAAAAATGAAAAAAAAAGAAAAGCTTTACAATATTTCAGACAATCTGAGGGAAACTGAAATAAGAAAGTTATATGAGCAGTGTATACAGACTTGGCTTGCTTGCCAGACTATGCTGTCCTTAACATTATTCAGAGGAAATACTTTTGCTAAGCAGCTTCCTTTAACCATCTTAGTGGCCACAACCCTGATAGGGACTTCAGCATTAAGCTGTCCTGCACAGGGCACTCAGCATTGTTCCCAGAGTGCGTGAAGAGCCCTTGCAAGCCAGCTCTGTCCGCACTGCCTTTGGCTGAGTTTCTGCAAAGTGAATCTCTTGGCTTAGTGCAGAGCTTGTGAGGCCACTTAAATCTCTCTGACCCCTTAATGAAGTTTTTAAAAGGGCTTCATAAATCTTCATCACTAAGAATTGCTTAAAGCCCTGCAGGGTTTCTCTAGTGGCATTAACCACTAAAACAACTAGACAGGATCAGGTCTATTTATTGCATTCGTCTTCATTATTTCATGGGTTTTCCTCCTTTATAGTCTTTTACATAAGCTGCAAGCAAGAAAAGGAGCTCAGGAGTGGGAGCTCTGAGTCAACACTGCCTGTCTGGCAGTCTGTAGCCATCCACTGCGACTACATCTGATCAGTCCTCTTCTTGGGGATGATTTCTGTGCAGGCAGCAACTGAATGTTGGTCATTTATCCTTCCTTTTTAAAATAATTGTGTTGTTCCTCATTAGGGAAAGAACCTCATTTTTGCCCTTCCTGTGAAAGCATTCCTCAGGTCACAACCTGACAGCTTCAAAATGGATTAGTTACCTGCTGCCTCTCAATTTTTTTTTTTTGTCTTGGAATTTTGGCTGACTTTGATAATGGCTTTTTATGAGTAGCAGGAGTATTCTCTGAAATAACTTCCACCTAGATGGATATGTAAAGACTGCTAGGAAAGTATGATGATTTTTTAAACCTTTTACATACCATGTACTGTGCTCTCCACAGTGAGTGTGTGGATTCTATGTACTCTGTACAGGTTGTTTGATTCTTCACCTTTGCAAAGTGAGGACAGAAGAGTCATGACTGAAGTTCACAGACAAAGACAAAGATACTCCAGTGAAGGTAAAGTTATTGAAACCAGTGAGAGATTTTAAGGAAATGGTTTCAAGTCTAATTCTGCAGACAATTAAAGACTAAGGCTCTACCAAGCTTTTGGAGGATTGGAGATCCTTTTGGTCCAACATGGTCCAGCCAAGCTTGGGCTGCCCCCTTCCATCACAAAACCATACTTTTGTGAGCTAGATGATTTTCAAGGTTGCCTTTTCAGTTGGCATTTTGTTTATGCCATCAAGAATGCCGTGGAAGTTCTACTTTAGAGCCATTGAGATGTTATTTTATTTTGTTTTAAATGTATTTACATTACAAGAAGGTCTCAGGGACACAACCTCAGGGAGGACTGAAACAGTGTGCATGGAGCAGAAGAGAAGCATTATGCTTCTGAAGGCCAACAAGGTCTTCTTATTGAAGGGCTTGACACTGAAATATTAAATCTGCCAGAAGTGCCAGCTAAGATTAGAAAAATCATCTGGGTTCCTAGCCTGGTTCAAGACTGGAAGAAAAAGTAATGTCTGATGAACATGGGGGAGGTTCAAAACTCAGACTGTGATGCGTGAAGTGAGTTACTTGAGGCATTGAAGGAGAGCTCCAGACTCAGTTGAATTGATATTCTTCCACTGAGGTTAGTGTGCTCTAGATGATGCCATGCTGTGATGCCTTCACACATGAGCCAGTCAGATAATTGTTTTTAGTATCCTACAGGGAACTGTAGGATAGATTACATGATGCACTGACATCTGCTCTAGAAAGCATTGGTCAGTAATGTGCTAGAGACACTCTTCTACCCTAACAGGCATAAGATTAGATATTATCTACTTCCTGGCTGCTTAAAGGCTATGCAAGTTCACCCAAGTGCTCACTTATACAGCTGTTAACAAAAATTCAAATTAGGTCATGGCTTTCAAGTCCTCAAAAGACCAAAATCAAAGGCAGGGGACAGAAGAAGTCAAAGGGCCACCATAGCCTGAGGTCCGTAAAATGTCAAAAAGTTGGAGAGATAAGAAAATTTCAGCAAGTGGCTCACACCCTGTGCTGTAAGAAAAGATGGAAGAACCCTAAATCATGGCCCAAATGACCTGCCAGAAATTCTCACCCAGTCCTGAGTTCCCCACACAGCTTAATCCTTTGCATGAAAGCCAAACACAAAAGGTCTCTGCTGCCTGGGAGGGTGGGTGGGTAGGTGGCCGCTGTCCTATGGCCAAGGTGTGGTCACTGACCATATGCCTGCTCCCAGTCCTGTCCATTTAAGCCTCCCACTGCCTGAAAGTCAGCTATCTACATGTCTTTAAGGGCATCAGCCTCGGAATTCAGCTGAGGCTTCACATACACTCTATTTCTCAGTGGTAGAGCTCACATGGCTGTAAATCTGTGATGTAAGTGAGCCAGGCTGGGGTAGGAAAGTGACACTGGCCCAGCTCTCCTGTACTGGGAATTTGGAGCAGAGATGCTTCATGGCTATGGAAACACTCAGGAAAGGCAAAGGTGAAGTTCATGCAGTGAACTATCACACCGTAAACACTCAGGAAAGGCAAAGTTGAAGTTCATGCAGTGAACTATCACACCGTAGTCCCATGATACACTGCCTTTGCCAGCGAAGCTGCTGCAGCCAGCTCCTGCCCCAGATGCTTGTTCCCACCTCTGGCCTGCAGTTTGTCACCTCCTCGGCTGTGCCAAAACAACTGCGTGTAGAGCAGTGCTTAAATCAGCACGCTGAAGTGATGGAAGTTAAAAATAAACTCTTTGTGGGAGGAGCAGAGGAAGAGCTATTTTTAATTGTAATCACTTCAATGGTCTTTCTTCCAGTGTGGTCCCACAAGGAATTTCATTAATACAGCTGGGAGAAGGCAGTGGATTGCTGTGCTGGCACTGGAGTGACTCCTCCAGGTAGAAGAGTCCCTCCTGGCAGGGGGAAAGGATTTCTGGAGCCAGGATTGCACCAGGGGCAGTGTGCTGCAGAATTGTACCTTCCAATATGCAGAATTATGACTTCCCTACCTCAAAACTACACGCAGGTGTCCCAGGCTCTCCATTAGCTATTCTGTCTCCTAGATTCTCATAGCTTTCATTAAAAAAATATTGCATGCAAACCAGCATTACCATTAATAAAAACAAACAAAGAGACACTGAGGTTTTTTCCTGTTTTATAAACAAATACTCCTTGTAATCATTCTGAATACTAGCCTCCTCCACAATTTACTATGGTATGGTTAGATGTCACCCCTTAAAATCTATTCAAACACAGAATGCACAGTAAATTAAGAATAAAAAAACAACAGAAGAGATGCAAGACCAGATTTTATTTAATAAAATTTCTTACATGATGAGGAAAGGAAATATTTATATGTTCCTTAAAAAGCCTGAAAAGTTTAAGGAAAAACATGTGAAAAGAGTTCAAACAGTTGCAGTGCAGCCACAACATGAAAATTCACAGAATAATTCAGCAACTTACTTTTGTTGGGCTTTGGTCATTTCTGTGCTGAGATGATCTTCTCTGTGAGTGAGTGACATGTGCAAAGCCTTGGCCATGTCTCATGTTCAGGCACCTCAGTGATTTGTTTCTGCTTGAACATGGAACACCTTCACTTGCATCCAAATGTTCCTGATGCATTTCTCCAGAAGCTTTGTACCAGTGAAACACGTGAAACACGAGCAGTTTTATTTCAAACTGCTGTCGCCTTTTGAAATAAATCATTAGTTACACTTTTTTGTGTGTGTCATTAACATGATTAAAAGTTTTTCTGTGATATTGACTGAGTTCCAAAGCACTCCTCAGAAAAATGGGGCAGTAGTTTAACTTCCATCACACAGGAAAATGAAGTCGTATCCTGAGTCCCACATCAAGGCATCCTTCTTCTGGGACTCATGATCTATGTTCTGGATCACACCAGTTCCTGGATGCTTGGGTGTGCAGGCAGGATTTAAATTTAAATTCCTAGACTCTGAGTATGTTTAGTATGTCCTTCAATTCTCTTCTAATAAATAGAACCAAGGACATAGTGAGTCAGTTTTGTAATTAGATTATATAATTGTTTCATGAACTCTGTACAAATTACCTCTTCTCTGTATTGTTTTTGCAGTGTATTGTTTTTCTTGAATAATATGGCACATATCCAGTATATATTGCAGTCAATAAAGTATCCCAGTTTATATTTTGATGGCCCACAAATGAATAACTGACATCTACAAAAATAATTAAGTCATTGCCTTTTTTTAGTAATATCAGTACTCTTCATTTATACCACCAAAATTATTTTTAACTATGAACATGTTTCCTTAAAAGCATCTCTTTACATTTTTTTATTACCAAGAGGCAGCCACAGGTGAACTCTATTGCTCAGGTTTCAACAAATTTGTGGTTCTAAGGTTGACATTAGCATGTAATGATGTAAAGGAAATTGCATTTTATTGCATTTTAATTAAGCAGGTCAACTTCAGCAGGCCTTTCTCCAGGAAAATTCCCATCAGAGTTTAGTCCTTCATCACCAGATTTTATTTACTTCTTGAGCTTTCACAGCAGGTTTTAGCCTTCCAAATGGAGGACTGATAAAATATTTTAATCCATTAAGCAGTGTATTTTTGACACATGGAAAAAGTGCTGGTTTGGGTCCATACTCACATTTAGCATTCAGCCAAGGTCTTCCAGGTGTGTTCCTGTTCATTTGGTCCAACACCATTAAATTCAGGGGGTTTCCTTTTCCAGCTGAGAAGTTTGCTTTCCAATTCTCTCCCTAGGCTCAGCCTAGTCAGCTCTGTGCTCCACAAGTCCAAATGCTGAGCAACAGTTAACTTATTTCAGCACAGAATATTTTCAATCTCCTGGTAGCTACAGCACACAACAATTAGTTTCTCCTCTCTATGCTTATTAGGGGAATCACTTGTGAAAGATGTGTCACCTTCTGGACCTCAAAAGTACATGTAGTTCCAAGCAGGCACAAGGAAAATACATTCTTTCCACTTCTTGCAAGCAGAAATGAAGTAAATCTGTTTGGAAAACTCCTACTGAAGGAAATGTTATTCAACAATTCTGTTGAAGCTATCAAAACCAAAGCCAAATGAATTTGAAAACTTAGCACAGGTCCCAGTTTGTGATTTGAGTAGTAACCATTCTCCTAGGCAGTGGGAACTAAAATAGGAGTGCAGCATAAATCCTGGTTTCAGACTGAGTTACACCCCCCTCTCCAATTAATTCCATGAGTGAAACATCTTGGAGCATATTCATGCAAGCCCCTGCCTTTAAAGTAAAAAAGTTTAAAACCTTCAACCCAGAGCACAGGCAGCAGTTTCAACCATCTCAGGAGTTGTTGCTTTCCTTGTGCCCTGCTGACCAAGGAGAAAACTAGAGGTTTTGCTGTAGTTTCTGGTGGCTGAGAAAGGATGAGATGCTGAAGTTTTGGCTTCTGGTCCAGGCATGACAGACTTTTCCTACCACTCCAGATGTGAGCCTGTTACCAAACTGAAAGAGAAAAAAAAAATACAGAGCACCTTTTCTGCCCTCTCAAGATGAACTTTGTTGCATATTCAATTCCAAGCTGATTTTCTTTAAAGGGCTAAATACTTCAAAAACCATACAAAAATCTTAATTTCCGATAATATGAAACGTTTTGATTGATACAAAATTTTGGAAGGAAAGAGTTTGGCTTAGTGTAAAAGCTGAAACACTTGATTTAAGTAGTGGCTGGTAAAGCTGTGTCCCTACAGCCCAGCTGGTGATCTGTGGGGAGTGGCACTGCATAGGGTGTCACCTATGGGGCATTTGGGGAAAAGCTGAAAATAGCCAGGGAAAAGTCCTCCAGCCAGCTAAGCACTGCTGAGTTTTCATCCCCCAACACTCCTAGGCTCTGACAGCCCTACCTCTGCTGGATTTATCTGTGACGCCATGAGATGCCACTGACGTCAGTGCTCGTGGCTGTCCTTTCTGCTGAGGTCACTGGCCCCCAAAATTAAGGGTGTGCTGGCCATGGAGCTGGATCTGCCATCTTTGGTGTCCAATGGCTTGGCATCTGTGTCATAAAGAGGTACTGTTAAATCTGACAGAGCCTGGCATAAATAACAGAGAGCACCTACACTACCTTTACTGTTAAGTTCATTACAGGAGCTTATGGTGGTTGATGAGCTAGTGCTGATTAGGTTTGTTTGGGACCAACAGCTTCCAAGCTGTGATAGCAGAAAACTCTGCATTAGCTGACCAAATATCCCTCTGACGTTTGTATAAGAATCTGCTTAAAGCCAGTTCAGTGAAGTAAAAATCATGACTTGAAGGGCCGAGCAGCAATTCTTGCTGGTAATCTCAGAAGTGAACCATTGGCAAGGTTTATTTCTGCAAGAGGCATTTCCATGGAGGGCTGTGGCACTGGCTCTTCTTGTTTAAGTCATTGTGAACAAGGACAAATTTCAGCTGAATGAGTTTTTTAGGATCTGGTTAAATGAGCAGAGACACAGAAGCAGGGCTTCTTTGTAAGCCCCGTTTCACACACCCTATCAAAAAAAACCCCAAACAAAACAAAAAAACAAGAAAACAAAAAAAAAAAAAAAAAAAAAAAAACCAAAAAAAAAAAACCCCAACCTACAGTAACATTACAAAGAAAATGTTCCGCTGCAAAACAAATAACCTATGTAAATTTATACTAAAACTGTGTTGTTGGGGGGGTTTTAGATTATTATTTCAGAGGAGAATATTAAAGTTGTGTGCTGCTAAGCTTATGTTTGATTGTCATTGGCAAATGCTAAATGCATCATCCAGGTATCATCCTGGTTACTGATGAATGCTAGCAACTCCCTGAAGTTATCCTGTAACACTGTAGCAGAGTATTTTATTCAGAGTTTATTGAAAGTACACTGGTCCATTTTTTTCCCCCTTGGCAATAGTAGTCACTCTATACAACACATTGATTTACTCTGAGAATTGCTTACTCAGAAAAAGGCTGCTAACTCTACCCATATTAAGAATGAAAAAAAAAAATCTCAAACCTCAGTAACATCAGGATTACTCCTATCTCCTTTGTTACTGTGTTCCATCTTTAATACTAAAACTATTTTGTCCATCAGGAAAGACAAAACAAGAAATTATTACAATATGTGTATGTTAAAAATGTAAGAAATTACAGCAAGAAAAAACCTTAGGTATACTGGACTATGCTACTTCTTGCTCATCTAATTGGAATGAAAAGAAAGTCGTTTGACTCTTTAAAGTTCAGTCATCTGTGACCTCTTAAAATCAATCAATACCAGCAGGAGAACAATATTACAGCCACCTAGTTTTGGGACGATCGGCGTTTTAATTGTTCTTTTGCCTGTTTGCAGATACTGGCGTCCTTTACTATTGAATTGTAAATTCAATGCGAGCAGCAATAACGGATGCATAAACCCAACCTTTTCCCAAAGTAATCGAAAAGTGCGAATTATTTGCACGCCCTTTTTGGTCTTGGAGGCTTAGGCGAAATGGATAAACACTGGCAGTGATTACATGAACGAAATGGAAATTGCGGTATTCCCACGTCGAACGTATATATTTATACTTCTAACTGCAAATAGAGGGCTGTGTCCGCTAAGCCATTAACACTGACGGTAAGAAAAGCAAAAGGGAATGAAGGCGTCGCCTCCCCGGAGGTGAATTAGCAGCATCGCTTATCTCCGGGCCGATGGGGATGGGACCCGCCCGGCCGGGACCTGCCTCCGCGACTCCCTCCGACACCTCCATCTATCAAAAGGAGGGAGAAGCCTGAGACTGCGGGGATGGCAGGCAACGCCAAGGGGGGTACACGCATTTTGCCTGTCCATGGGGCCCCACAAGTCTCGTTGGAAACCCCTCTCCATCTCCTCGGTCTCCATCCTACCTCTCGTGGCATGCTTGCTCGCACCTTCCCGAGGCAGGAGCCATCCACTTTTGATAGCAGCGAGGAGCAAGGCTATTAATAGGCTATCTAATTACCCCGAGCTGCTAACTCTGAAATCTCTCATTCTGTGATGTGGTTGTTTTGATTTGATTTTCCAATCTAGTAGCGCTTGCATATACAGAACTGGTCAGACTCGCTCTGGAAGATATTATTTTAACGTTTAAAAAATCTACTTTCATTCCAAGGAGGAACAAAGTCCCCAGACTTTGACATTTCACACGAAAGCAGCAAGGTGAAACATCATTAGCTGGGATGGAGGGAAGCGGCTTGCTTAGCTAAGATTACGAATGTCGTTGTTTGGGGGTTTATTGTGATTATTATTGGCACGTGTTCTCAGACATTTCGGTCAGGCAGGTAAATGGCGGTTCCAAAAGGGAAGGCGAGAGATTGCCACGATGCCAAGAGAAACGGAGCGGCCCCGCCGGAGCTCAGCGTGGACACGCATGAAACGGAGCAACACCCGAAATATGCTTCCAAGAGAATATATTAATTTTGATCTGTGGAAAACATTTCAGTGGAAGGTTGTGACCTGTTCTGATGGTTTCCTTTATTTCCTGAACAGAGAAGTAAGAAGACAACTATGTGGGGGGTTTCCCGGCAGGTTTCGATGCGTACATAAACCGATATTTCCTTCACGGTGTGCGGCAGTGGCGACAACCGTCCCAGGGAACAGTCGGTGATGTTTTTTGTTTGGTTGGGGGGTTTTTTTGGTGTTTTGTTTAGCTTCGTTTTTGTTGGAGTTCTTTTGGAGGGGTGGGTTTAAGTGAGAAAGAATTAACTCTCTGTGCTGCGGGCGTGGGGGCGGAGGCAGGATAGCTAATTGCAGATCGGATTTGATATCGCCTAACATCCGTGATAGGGAACCGGGGGAGGATGAGGAGCAGCTCGGCTCTGAAGCGCTGGGGAGGAGAAGCGCGGCTCCGCCGTGCCCCGCGTCCCGCCGTTCCCGGCTCTCTCCCTCAACGACCTCTCGCAGCAAGAAATTTTCCCCCGGGTTTTCCTGTCAGATCCAGCAGAAGAGAGCCCTGAAAGCCTTCCCCAACGCTCGGACAGGAACGGAGATGATCCCTACGGCTCCGGCCCGGGAGAGGCTGCGGCGGGAAGGGCTCGGCTCCCACCGCGGCCGTGGGAGACGGCGGCTCCTACACCCCCCACCTCCCTGTTCCCCTCGACGGGGCGGCGGGAACCAGGGTGGGGGCCTTTCCTTCTGGCCTTGTTGTCTCGAAACGGGTTCTTTCACTAGGTGTGAAAGCCGATTCGCACACGGAGTCGAGGTACTTGATTTATCTACAGTTGTGCGCAGAAAGGGGCACTGCTGTTAAAAATAATACACAATATTCGTCCCCGCAAGCAGTGGGTGGAACACGGCCGCACTGCTTTGTAGCCAGGGCATTGAGGTGCGCGTTGATAAAAGGGTCAGAATTAGGCCATTTTAATCACCGATTACCAAAACATTTAACACGGCCGAGGAGCAATAAAAGCAATCCTTAACTCCTTTTCAAAGTTCCTGTGTATGTGCCGGAAAGAGACAAATCGTGTATGCGCCTGCAGGACAGAAGAAGTTAAACCGTGTTTTTTAGGGTGCTGCGTGGGTCCCGGCTGCCTCCCGGTCACCCCGGGGACTGGAGGGCATCGCCTTCGTCCTGTGCGCCCCACCGGGGCTCGGAGTGAGGGTACCGCGGAGCGCCGGCTCCGGGAGTCAGGTTACGCGGCAACAGGAGCCTCCTCCGCGCGTTTTGTTGATCTTATTTATTTATTTATTTTTTAAGGCTGAAATCATTAACTAGCAGGACCTCAGAGACTGGAGGTAGGGCAAATAAAAAGAAGCTACATATCGTTATTTTTAAAAAGCCCCCAGACCTGAAAAAAAAAAAAAAACCCCCCCCCCAAAAAAAAAAAAAAAAAACCCACAAAAACCCAAACCAAACACAACAAAAAAACCCTAACTACATAGAAACCACACACTTGGGCACATATTGCATAAATGTCCGTGCGGGGTCTCTGCTGCCTGATGCTTATTTGAGTCAAGTGTTTAAAGACACGGTGGAAATCACCCAAAAGCACGCAGCAGCAGGTCACCAGCCGACCGGGAGGCCGCTGACTCCAGTGGGGAATATCCTTCTGCCCCGCTCCCCGCCGCCGGACGCGGCTTCAGCCTGGGGGGAGCCGAGCGGCCGGCAGGGAGCGGGCAAAGTTCTGCGAGCCGGGTCAGGGTGCCCTGCTCCACGGGGCCCGGAGCCTGCTGTCTGCAACTAGCCAGGACGGCTGGAGCTGAAGCTCGGCCTCTGAGCACCCGGCAGCCCTTCGTTAGGAATTTGGGGGAAAGAAAATATACTCCCTCATCACTGATAGTCTGGGGGTCTGTCCTCACCTAGGACACATCTGATCTTTCGCAAAGGGCACGTTCACCGTGCCTGCCCCTGCTCGTGCTGTGGTGTGTAGGGGATCTTGCTGCTTTGGGCGTCAATTTTGGCTGACCACTGCCCTTAGCTTCCAATACTCCCTCATCACTGATAGTTTGGGGGTCTGTCCTCACCGTGGGACACATCTTGCTGCTTTGGGCGTCAATTTTGGCTGACCACTGCCCTTAGCTTCCTGGGCTGTCCCACCCGGCCCGAGACGGAGGTGATGGGTGATGTCAAAGGCCCCTATCCTGAAATCCATCTTTTCCTGGGCGGATGCGGGTTGCTCCGCCGGCTTCGGCCGCCGTTCCTGCGCGGGGGCTTGAGCCCTCGGCGGCCGGCAGCCGGGAAGCGCGGCCGGCAGCTCCCGGCTGGGCTGAGCGCTCCCGAGAGCCGCCGGTGCCCCGATCGATATGTCCGCTTCAATGTCACAGCCGCTGGGCAATGGAAACAGTCCGTATCGTGGGGTGGCCTTGATAAAAGTATATTTTAAGTAGCGCGGATAAGCGAAGGGGAGAAGAGAGGGGGAGAGGTGCCGGCACGTCGCCCGTAATAACCGCGGCGCTTATCAGCCCGGCCTAAACTCCCCAGCAGTTTCTAAAGTACATTAAGTTACATAAACACGTCTCGGAAAAGAATACGCTCCAGCCTGCGATAGTCACCAAAGTGACCGAACCCGCCGGGCCCCCACGGCCGCAGCGGCACGGGAGCACCGGGGCCCGAGCCGGCGGGCGATGCCCGCTGCTCCCGAGACTGCCCGGGCCCAGGGACAGCGAGGGTGCGGTCGGACCGAGCCTTCCCCTCCTCCCTAGTGCACCCCTGGTAAGGGATCACGTTTGCAGAGACCCGAGAGTGGGGGAAGGAGCAACAGCTCAGCGCTTGCACACGGCTTACCCCCAACCCTTTTTTGGGAGACTGAAGTGCCCGAGAGGGAATTTGCCTTAATTGGATACGAAACTTTCTTTTTCCCCCAATCTGCCTTCTTCCCTCTTTGGCCACAAGGACCAGGAGCGATGGTCACCTCGTTGGCACCTCCTCCCAGGCGGTGTCTTCCCGCAACCGAGCACCCCCCTGCCCTCAAAAATGTCCCTGCACATGCACCCCCGGTACCTAACGCAGGCACGGTGCAGGAGATACCTGGGAGCCTCCCGGAGCCCCGGGGTGAAAGCTACGTCAGCAGAGCGGGATTTGGGAAAGGAGTGACGTAATGAGGAGTTAGGAGTGTATGATTTGAGCGGTTCCACAGAAAACCCGAAACGAAAAGGAATGGAGAGCAAAGGGGTGACTGGGAATGGTTTCCCACGCTGGTCCCAGTTTAAGCCGGGTTTTCTTATCGTGTTTATCGGAGGAAATAAAATGAAGCTTGTAGCCCGGCTATAACGTAAACAGGCTAATCGGCAGGGAAAAAACCAAGGCGCCTGAGTGTAAAACACGGGTCACTTTGGAGCCAGGGAAAGAGGCGCCTGCCAGGCCAACGTGGCCGTCCTTCCCAGCCATCCTCACCTTTCGGGCAGGCACCCTCCGGGACCAGGCGGGTCCCCACCGCCCCCCACGGGCTTGCATGAGCACCGGCAAACCCCTTCCAGCGAGCAAAGCCCGTCGCTTGAAAAAAAAAAAAAACAAAAACCCAAACCAAAAAACCTCAGGGTATTTATAGTTTTATATCCACCTTTACACGTTTTTTAAACACCCTCGTGTTTAACTGGAGAAGGGGCATCCACAAGACTGACAGGAAAGGCGAGGTTTAAAGTTCGGCGCTTTTCAGCACAGAAATTTTTAGTGGCAGCACCCAAACTGGGGAGAAGCGGCGTGGGCATCCACTCCCGCGGCTTCCACTGCTCTTGTCTCTCATTTGCAGGTAAAAACCACGGCAAAAATGTTTTACATTTCAAGCTAGGATCCGAAGACGAGCCGGGCAGAAAACAAATCACTGCCCTCTCTTGCAAAAACTTATTTTCTATTTAATATTGCACTCACTAAAATACGCTTAAAAGTAAAATGGAAAAAAGTCACTTCAGCCTTGCAGGGTGACCGATATTATTTAACGATATTATTTAGAAACAACTGACAAGAAAGAAGTATCACCTTTAATCATACAATTTAATAAAGAAACGGTTTCTCGGGAAAGTGATTGTTTTCCGATCAAACCCCTGCCGCGCTATACCACAAAAATTAACGCGCACAATAAACTTCCAAGTCACAATCAGTTCACCCACGCCGGCAGAGCGGATGGCTACAGCCAATGTTTTACCGTACCCCCAGCACTGCAAATTCTTCACCTCCCGTTCACCTCGCCTGGAAAGACCGAAAGAAAAGCCGTGCCTACCCCAGGAGCGACAGCACCGCGCATCAGCAGGTTTGGGCTCGGCTTCTGTCGGGAGGGCTCATGCCTGCCGGCAGCCGAGAGCCCGGCTCTGCTCTAGTCCAGCCCTTTGCCGCAGATGACTTTCTGTACAAACTGATGATGACAGATATCCAGCTGATAACCTCTGGTGAACGAAGTTATTTTAATTTCCAGTCACTTTCCTGCTAAGTACCATATCAGTTTGTACACAGCTGAGATAAGAGGGTTGAGGAGCGGGGGGGTAATAAGAAAGAAACGGAGGAAAAATGCCTACCGCCAGCTGTTGGGATGGACACATCCCACAGCTTGCTTTGGCTTCACCTGATGGTTGGGGCAACTCAAGGAGGAGCCACATTTTTTCATCTCGGATAGCTCGGGTTTTGACGAGCACAAACTAAGGAGATTTGATGGAGGGATACGTTCGCCTGGTTGCTTAGGGCGAAAGCCAGGTACACTTCCCCCCCGGGCCGCTGCCAGGGGACATTCGCTGACATGCCGAGAGGCGCGGAGAAAAAGAAAAAAACCTTAGAGAAGTCGAATATTCACCATTAAAAAAAATATCCAAGAAGGAGTGAAGAGTGTGTATTATTTCTGGGTTAAAATAAATAAATAAAATTAAAAAAAAAAAAAAAAGACTGGGGTATCTGGCAGAGCCAGCCCTCCCTGCTCGTTCCTGCTCCCCGAGCAGGGGTCCGCTGCCCCTTCGCTGTGGGCGCCCCGAGGTGCCCCCCCGCCCCCGCCCCCGGGGCTGCGGCGGCCGGGCTGGCCCCGGGACTGGCACCCCTGCGGAGCCCCGTGTTTGTTTAGGGCTGGCCGAGCCCAATCAGGGCCGGCTGCCTGCAGTTTTCCGGCAGGGCTGCGAGAGGCGCCTCCTCTCTCCTTTTTATACATGAGCCGCCGGCCGCCGCCGCCGGAGTCGCCGCCGCCACTCGCCCCCGCCGCACTGGATTTACCGCCCGACGCGGCCCCGCGCCCCGGCCCCATGCGGGGCACCGGCATCAGGTTTGGCCCCTCTCTTTCCTTGCCTCGCCGCGGTTTCGCTTGTCCTTTCTCGCTCTTCTCCGCTGCCTCTCTGCCCTCGGGCGCTCCGAGGGGAGCGCGGCGCGGCGGCGGCTGCCCCAGGCTGGGGGAGCCCGAGGGAGAGAGACTGTGTGGGCAAACATCCGATGCCGCTGCCTGCAGCTCTTATCTGCCGGAGCCTTATCTTCCAGTTATCTCGCAGGAGGGAGAGACGTATTTGGTGCCTATCTGCGAGGGGGCTCTGTGTGTGTGTGTGTCCTGTATTCTTGTGCCTGTGGTTATCTGGAGTGCCCCGAGGTGGGCTGAGAACGGAGAGCCTCCCCTTCTCTTGCTGTCACTTCTCCGTGTCCCCTTTCGCTTTCTACCCCTTCTCCTAGGGACTGGGCACGGGGCTCTGTGTGTGTGTGTCTGTCCGGCCTTCCTCATGCTGGCAGCTCCGAATTGAGCCCGCTCGGCTCGGGACGGGTGTCAGCGCTGCAAGGTGTGCTGGGGCTCGGGGCAGGCCCCCAGCCAGGGCTGTCCGCTGGATCCGGCCCCCGCGGCAGGCGCACCCCGCCCGGCCTCGCTCCGCGCCCCGCCGCCGCCGCGCACACTTCGGGCCCGGCCCGTGCGCATCTCCCGTCTCCCAGGGGCCTTTCCCCCTCCTCCTCCTCCTCCTTTCCGTGACCTTGGGCTGGAAATAGGCAAACAAGCGAGGCGATGCGCGGAAGAGCTAACATCGCTCTCCGGCGAAGTAACCTTAAAGGGATCGCCTTACTAATTGTTTTCTCGGTGGAACCGAGTCAAATGACTCATTCATTGAAATAATCATAACAACGGCAGCAGCCAAGAAAGGGCAGAAACAGGGAAAAATGCCTCCTAGCCCCCCTCTGTCCCCACGCCCTTAGGCCCACCTTTGCCCCGGCGTGCTTCATGTTCAAATCCGCATCCCGGGATGCGAAGGGAGAGGGGAGCAGCCCTCCCGCCGTGCGGAAAGCCCTGGCCCCGCGGGACTGGCGTCTCCCGGCTCGTCTTGACCTGGGCTGCCTGATCCCATTCCGCCGGGGCGAGGGACAACAGCGCCGAGGCGACATGACTGATTAAGCGCTCAGAGGGGCCAGATAAGCCCTGATGAATCTCATTACGGGAGGGAGACGGGCTGTCCTGTTTGCAAACTTTGTTATTATTATTTCTCTCTCCCCCACTTCCCTGCTCTTTTGTGTCCTCCCTCCCCGCCCTGCCCTGCGGATCCCCCCCTCCACTCCTCCTCCTCCTCCTCCCCTCCTCGCCCTTCCCCATCCACACCCAGCGGCTAGAAGGGGACCTGGATGGCCGTGGCTGAAGGCGGCTGGTGCGCGGTGAAGCGGTGCGCTGCGGACGCCGGCGGTTCCTCCTGTCCCTTCGCGACCAGGGAGCCGCGCCCGTCTCCTCCTTCGCCTTCCTCCTCCTCCGGCTCCCAGGGTGAACGCGGATCCTCCAAGACTCCTCGGCCGGAGACCGACGGCAGCCACCGGCCGGCTCCGCCGCCGCCCCCCGCCGCCGAGGGCAGGTCGCTGCTCGCCCCCTACGTGCACTTCGGGACCCCCCACCCCTCCGGCCGTGCCAGCTGGGAGGACATCCTGCTCTTCGCGGACTTAGACCAAACCAACAAGCTGATCTGGTCCAGCCGCGGCCCCAAGCTGAGCGCCCTCGGCGCCGAGCAGCCCGAGGAGATGTACCAGACCCTCGCCATCTCGGCCGCCCAGGGCCCCACGCCTTACGACGGATCTCCGGGCGGCTTCATGCACTCCACGCCCAGCTCGCCCGTCTACGTGCCCACGACCCGCGTGGGCTCCATGCTGCCCACGCTGCCCTACCTGCAGGGCAGCGGCGCGGCCCAGCCCAGCCACCCGGGCGGCGGCCACGCCGTCTGGTCCCAGCCGGCCGCGGAAAGCCCCTCGTACAGCAGCGGCGGCGGCTCCCACCCCTCGGGCCGCTTCCCCTATTCCCCAAGCCCGCCGGTGGCCAACGGGGCCTCCCGGGAGCCCGGCGCCTACAGCAACAGCCTGGGCGCCAGGGACCAGTACAGCCCCCTGGCCCGGCCGCTCAATGGCTCCTACCCGGGGCCCTACACGTCCTACGTGGGGCCGCAGCTCGCCCCTGCCTGGCCCACGGCGCCCTTCGAGAACTCCATGCTGCACTGCCTCCAGGGCCGGGCCGCCCCCATCCCCGTCCGGGCACCCAGCGCAGGTAGGAGCCGCGGGCAGGGCAGGGAGGGTGGCCGCATGCCGGGCTGCCCGCTGGAGGGGCGGCAGGGATCCGGGGGCACCGGCGGGGAGCGGCGCTAGGGCCGCCCCGGGCCGGGCTCGCTGGCGAGGGGCGGCCCCGCTGTCGGTGGCAGGACGGCGGTCCCGGTGCCGTGGCTGTTCTGGAGTGGAAGTAACCCCCATTCGTTTGTGTTGAGTTAGGGGAAAAATACACCTCCAAAAAGCGGCGTTGTTTGGCGTATGGTAATCGGGGTTACCAACCCAAAGATGCCGAAACGAATTGCCCGGTGTAAACTTAATTTTTAAATTTCCCAAATCAGTACATTCCTGCTTTCCCTAAATGCGGACATCTGGACAAGAAACGGTGACAAATTCGCTGCAAATGAATTGTTCTTGTATCATAGAGGAAAATTGCACTTAACCCATTTTGGATTATTTCACCTATAAAACATTTCGCTGCTTCATTAAAAAAGAAAAGCAGCGAAGCAAAATCTCGTATATTAATGACAAAACTTAATTTGTAAACTGCTGCTAAAATACAGCATCTCCTTGTGGGGCTTTGTTTTTATTTCCGAGGTGTCCCTTCCTTATTTTTGTTTTAGTTAAGGAGATTCTCGGTGTCATTAAAT
The DNA here is from genome assembly GCF_017590055.1 of Onychostruthus taczanowskii. NCBI lineage: Eukaryota > Metazoa > Chordata > Aves > Passeriformes > Passeridae > Onychostruthus > Onychostruthus taczanowskii. The sequence goes on from NW_024498795.1 coordinate 10,279,589, forward strand.
CAATCGTAAAAGTGGAGTTTGAGCTGCGATGATTTAGTCAGAGGTAGAAAGATTAACGATTATTGCAATCTCTTCAGCTTTAGAATAAATCTATGTATATAAATATAAATAGAGGTTTATAGAGAGGAGTGTGTGGCTATGTATATGTATTTATATACACATGCTCTGCATATATTTATTATGTATATACACATATTTATGTAAATATGTGTATGCACACAGATTTGATCATCATTCACTTTAAGCATAAACTACCCGCCAGGTGCATATATTTTATAGACACCGTGATTTTCTCTGTCAGTGCAGTGTTACAGAAAATTGCCCCACGGATTTTTGTCTTTCTGTAGGGCTGTACACACAATACTCCTCCCGTCTGTCGATGACACCCTGTAGATTTAATTATTTTAATCCTCCCACTTGGTGTTTAATATCCTGACAGAGGGAAGAAAATGAGTTGTAGCAGTGATAGGAGAAACCACATCTCAGGGTAACGAGAAAGTTGAGTTTTAAACTCGACTTTTAAAAGTTATAGTGTGAAACTAAGTGATGGAGAGTAAAAAAAAAAAATCAATTATGCTTTTAATTTTTTTTCATTATTTTTTTATTTTGTCGGGAGAGACGTGGGGTTGGAAAATCTCACGGCAGGGAGAGGAGAGGGGTGAGTAAGAAGGAGCAGAGAAGTGAAGGAGCCGGGCGCTGGAGGAGGTTGGGGCAGGAGTGTCAAGGCAGCCGAGGAGCACGGCAGCTTCCCCTGCTCCAGCGGGTCTCTCCCGCCCTTGTGCCTCCCTCCCACCAGTGCTGGGGGCCGGAGGAGTAGGGATTAGCCTTTCCATGAGGGAAAGGACGGGTGCCAGGGCAGCCGCAACGCGGTGTAACGCGGGGCGAAGCAGCCCGGAGCTCCAGGGCCGGGCGAATTTTCTGCTCCTGTGAGGCAAAACGCGGCAGCAAAGCCGAAGCTACGCGTTGTCCCGTGCCAAAATTGTGGAAAAATTGTAGCCGAAATGTATTTTTTGCAGCTAAATATTGGACAGTTTGATAAAACTTTCTTAACGGTACTCGTAGAGATGCTAAAACAGTGTCTAAAATTAAAACTTTCTTTTGTTTTCTTTGGAAATAATTGTAGTACTCACTCTCTAAGGGGAAAAATATTTGAAAATGCCCGAGAAATATTGTCACGGCGGAATTTCTTTCTGCAGGCACGAAGGCAATGCTATAAAATAAGTAGCCGACGCAAAATACTGTTTAAGTTCCAGCGTCCTTGACGTCCTAAACATTTTTCTGGTTACAGTCTTCAATGGTTCTTTTAGTGCAAAGATTAATAAATCTTAGCGATGTGCTAAGAGCTAGGAGCTGACAACGTAAGTTGAACTGTGCTCTCTGGACTGTGCCGTGTGCCCGTTCCTCTTTAGCGCCTAATAATTCGCAAAGGAAGGGAGGAGAGAAATGTATTTGGGTGGGTGCGGGCCAAAAGGCCGTGTCTTTCTCAGCTCAGTGCCCGCCGTGTCACCGCAGCCCAGTCTCCAAAGCTGCTCGACATTTACGAGCTCGCTGTCGCTGTGCAGTGAAACGTTAGAGAATAACCCGATGATGAATTTAGGCAGGTAGCAAAGGGAGGAAATAAAAAATCAATGACGAAGCTCTGAGTCTGAAACATACATTCCCAGACTCGACTCGAAAGCTGCTGTAAAAATCTAAACATGTCCTTTTATTATTTCTGCACAACGTGGCACAGTCTATGTAAAACAAGTGTTTATTCCCCCCTCCCTCGAAATATGGAAATATGGAGAGGTGAATCAGAACAAGGATTCGCATGGGTGCAAGTGTTAGCTTTTTTAGGTGGGTTTTCTCTCTCTCTTTTTTTTTTTCTTTTCCTTTTTTCCCCGCCCCGTGCTTTTATATTTTTTTTCCCCTCAGTGCTCAGTAACTATGAAAGCAGGAGGCACAATACCGCTTATTTTTCCATTTCCTCTGTTTCCTACAAACCAGCTCTAATTTGACCAAATAGCCGAGGCGAAGCAGCCACTGCCCCTCGCTGCCTTGGCACACCAGGGCCCCAAACGCTGCCTCTAAACTTGAAGCTTTACTAGTTGCGAGGCATTTAAAATAAGAGTTAGGGTAGAAAAGTTCTTGCCAAGCTTCGACCCTGGGGAATACTGGGCAAAACGACAGCTCCTTACATCCAGCTCCCAGGGTGGCTCTGGAAGTGGCTGTTCTGACAGCCGCTTCACTCCCCACTCCGCTCCCCTCCAAAGGCAAGTGCACCTCCCTCTCCGTCTTGTGGGCACCACGGAGGGGGTTTCGCCCCTCGAGCGGACCCCAGCCGAACTTCCCAAGGGTGAAATCCCGGCGGGAGTGGAGGCGGGCCGGGCTGAGCCCTCCGGCAGGCCGGTGTCCGGGGCGCACCGGCTCTGCTCCGGCTCGGAGAGCAAGAGCGCCGGGGGGGCAGGCAGCGGGTCTGCCACATTTAAATAGCAGGGGGTAAAAAAAAAACACCCCAAACCAAACCAAACAAACCAAAAAAAGGAAAATAAAAAACCCCAGGGATTTTGTAGAAAAAAAAAATCACCGCATGGCCGCCGTCACTGCCGGGGAATCGCTTTTCACCCAGGGATTTTGTAGAAAAAAAAAAAAAATCACCGCATGGCCGCCGTCACTGCCGGGGAATCGCTTTTCCGAGGGCCGGTTGCTGTCTCTCCCGGGCCCGGTTTCGGCGGGGCCGGGGCCGCGCTGCGCGGGGCTAGCCCGGGCTCCGCGGCCGTGCCCCACCGCCTCTCCCCTCTGCTCCTGCCCCCAGAGCTGCTGGAGGACCTGTCCGAGAGCCGGGAGTGCGTCAACTGCGGCTCCATCCAGACCCCGCTGTGGAGGAGGGACGGCACCGGCAACTACCTGTGCAACGCCTGCGGGCTCTACACCAAAATGAACGGCCTCAGCCGGCCCCTCATCAAGCCCCAAAAGAGAGTGGTGAGTGGGGAGGGAGGGGAGGAGGGGGCCGAGAGGAGCTTTGCCCCAAGGAACCCCAGTCAGCTCTAGCCAGGGAGAAATTTGGGGCAAAGACGGGGGAGAGCAATCAGCGTATTAGCCTGGTGATCCTCTCGGCTGCAGAACTGTAGTGGGGCTCCTGACCAGGTTTGCAGGCCAAACTGGTCACAGTGAGGGGTGACAGGGCTGGCAGCCTTTTGGGAACCGCTTCGGACCCACTTCCAGGCTCTCTGAGCTGGCAAAACTTCTCTCTGCCCCCTTGTGAGCTGTGTATCAGGCATGGGCCAGCCTGGCTTTTCAAGCTATGAGCCCCATCTGTGAGGGAGATTCAGTGGCTTGGAAGAAATTTGTGCTGGTGATGTTAGACATTTCAACAGAAAAAAAAAAAAAAAAGAAATCAAGGTTGGAAAATGTTTGTTCAGAGGGCTAGGAATTTCTCCAGACCTGCTTTGTTTGCTGAGAGCTCGATCCTTGGGAATGTAAGCAAGTTTTGTATATAATTCAAAGAAAACCAATTGTTTAAACAATGATAATAGCCTTTGTTTTGTTTTACTCCTAAGAAATGAGCGGCAATTTTTCTAAAAATATACTCCTAAAACTAGGGGGGGAAATAAATAGTACAAACCAGAACCCCTGTTTATAACACAGGCTGGCACTGAATAGGCAAGGAGAAAATTTAACAAGTGGGAACTACACATTATGTTTAGCAAATCTGGGTGGAGGTCAGCAGACAGAAAGAATACGCTCTTCAGTAATGGCTGTTCCCCGGCGAGCCACAATAAATCACACCACTATAATCCAAGCTGATGTTTGGACCCTTGTGTATGGAGACAGTGTATCAAACCCATCAGCCTTTCAAGCCCCTTTCAATCATGCCAGCTGCTTTGCTCAGTGCCTGTTTTGCTTGGGCTAAAACACCTACTGTTCTTTATTTCACAACCATTTGAATTTAGTGCTCTTAGGGGAGTGAGGGGAAACAAGACCCAAACACTCGATGATCAGAGCAGACAGCAAGCGCTTGGGAACCAACCCACCTCTGCTAAAAGACCTTTCTTTAAGCCAAAGAGTTAATTTAACTTTAAGTCAGAGTTTTACTGCTGCTAGGTCTGTTTTTTCTAGCTGGTCGTCCCGTAATTTCATGACACAAGGTGTTATCTCATTAGCGGGGGCAGATGCAGCAGAGGGGCCAGATCTGCCGATTGTGTCAAGCGTCAGAGCCCAGCTTGCTGTGGCACCCTGGCCTAAGGCAGATTTCAAGTAGCTGACACCCTGTTCTAGCATTTCTGTGTCCTTTTCGATTTTTTTTTTTTTTTTGAGGGAGGGGTGGGGGTGAGAAGACTAAAGCAGAGTCAAACTACAGCCCGATTTCAGTCTGACACCTCAGCGAAATAACTCTGAAATAGCTCTGTGTAAGAATCCCTACCGAGTACCCTGGCCGTAACTATAAATCAACCATGACTCTGTGTTCATACAGTTGGAAATATGTAGGTGAGAAGGGAACATGTTTTGAAAACGCTAAATATGTTTAGATTGCCCCAAAGTTTCTGATAAAATTCCTGCATCAGAAAAGTCATTTTAGCTTCAAAACATGCCAAAACTCCATGTCTGTTTAGAAACAGGAATGAGCAAAAGCTATTGGAATAAAATGTATGAAGGTTCAGACCAGGCTGCATAGGAAAGAGAAAGATTTAACAGAGTGAAACAGCTGACAGCATTTCACTTGCAGAGAAAGAAAATGAAGCATGTGTGTTATGACCAGCTTTCTTTTACTCAATGTGATCACATAAAACACATATTGAGTTGAGGGCATAATGTGAGCGCTGTGTGCGTACATATTTAATAACCAGGTGAAAAATTCTGTTTTCATGATACTTGGATTTTTAAGACTAAAAATTGTATTTGTGTACTTCAGCCTATATAACACTTGGCTGGGTGGTCAGCTTTTTTTTGCTGTGCAGTTAATAATGGATTACTGATTCAAGATTACAAAATTTGTATTTAATCTGGAGCTCTTTCTGAGCTGTGGTGTAAAATGACGGTTTACTGCTCAAGACACTCAAAAAGACAATATTCAAGAATCTCAGTTATTACTCTGGAATATTCTTCATTCTCAAAACATTTTTATCGGTTTCCCCAGTGGCAGGCAGCCCTGTGGTATCAAAGGTGACCCAGTTATGTCTAACAACCCAGCAGTAAATGATTCAAGAGGAAGGGCATTGTACCCTTAAGTTAGTAATTTCAGTTATGGGCACTTTATGGTCAGAATAAGATTAATGCAATCCTCTAAAACTGACTTCTCCATGTAAACTTGTTCAGCTGCCAGACGCAGAGATAGGCACAGATTTTTTTTGTATTTTTTTGACAATGCGATACTTTGAAAAAGACTAGATTTATGATGTAGCTGGAATTCTTTGCTTGTGATGAACGTAAAAGAGATCAGTTGTTACAGGGACTTTTATAACCCATTCACCTTCATTTCACATGTTTATGAGGACTGCCTTCACTTATGATATACAGCCTGTAGCCATAAAGCTCTGGGTTATACGGTTATTTCTGATACAGAGTTGCTTCATCTTGGCTCCAAACTCCACGGAAGAGTGTCATAAATGGCTTGTTTGCGGTGGGAACCTTGTTGTCACCCACCAGCTTTTCTGCTGGCCGAGGGAGGCTCTGCTCTGTAAAACACGCTCCCAAGGCACACTGTTTTTTTCTATGAAGATAAAATGGGTGATGATAAAAAGATCTTTTTATGAAAGTAATGCTGTTGTATGTGTTACCCCTGGGATGCCCAGGAAAGTTTTCCCCAGATGTGGTGCCACCGAGGGCAGGTGATTAAAGTGGCTGATTTTCCCAATGAGTCAGGAGTATCAGTGGCAGGATCAGAGCCGCCTCTTCACCCACCATGCAGGGGTGAAGGCACTGAACTGCCTGGAGAGGTGGCATGGGAGTGATGTGCCTTCTGTTCAGCTTGATGGAGCTGTAGCAGAGATATTTCCTCGCTGCCCTGCTGGGAAAAGACCCAGTCTCTGGTGGTCTGAACAGACTTCTGGTCACCAGCTCCCAGATGAGAATTTTTCCTCTGCTGTGACTGCCCAGGGTTGAAAGATATTCGGTACCTCTTCACACTGTCTTTCCACTCTCTGATAGGAGTATAATTCCGTTCTAATTCTGGGCTGTTGCTGACAGATACTATAAAAAAAGGCTCCCACCATCCCCGCCATGTGTTAAAGGGCTTTTTACGAACCATAAAGACGTAAATCATTCTCTGCTGCCCACCTGTTTACACCCGTGTTTGCCTGTGCTTGCCTCCACCCAGCCTTCGTCGCGGCGGATGGGCTTGTCCTGTGCCAACTGCCACACCACGACCACCACCCTGTGGCGCAGGAACGCCGAGGGCGAGCCCGTCTGCAACGCCTGCGGCCTCTACATGAAGCTCCATGGGGTGAGTGGCTGCTTCACCAAGGGAGATCCCCTGCCAGCCCTGATGCTGCTTTGGGGAAGGGGTGGTCCTCAAAAAATCCACCAGCGAAGTGCGGAGAGCAACAGAAAAATGGGTGGCATTAGAAAATGATTGCACCGCTTTAGCTTGTTATGCTTTTGACTAGTTAGGGGTTTGCCACTGTAGCTCTCTCAATAGATTTATATAAAGAAACCACCTCTGGATGAGCAGCAGTGGTATTTTTGCCACTAGGATTTAAACCAGCCCTTTAGTAGGGAAAAAAATCCCTAGACCTTAAATGAGACAGTTTTTCATGGACAGACATAGCTATGCCAGCAAAAGGGTGTAATTCAAGCCATAGCTACACCAGAAAAACTTTAAAGGCAATTTCAGCCTTTGTTGGGCAATAATAGAGTAAAAAAAAGCTCTGTCCTGAATGTGATAGAGCGTGTTTTTGGTGAGACCCCTGTGGATTTTGATACAGTCAAGCATAAGTGTTTGAAGAGCAAGGGCATTAGGAATGACTGAGATGTGGTCTAGCCTTCAAAAAAAAGGAAAATTATGTCACAGGTTTAAATATTATATTGATAGAGAACACATGAATTTTCTTTTCTCAAACTGGTGTTAAAATGTATTTTAAGCCGGTGCTTTTGTAGTGTGATTATCATTGTGATGAACACAAGGATGATTTTTGAGCACATTTAAATATAAATTTATCCTTATAAATATACATTTAGATACCGTAAAGCTGTATTATGGGCAGATCTGCCCACAGGAACAAATACTAGTCCATTCTTCTATTCTTAAGCTTCTGTCCTAAGACATTTCCTTGTGATGATCTGGTTTGCAGAGCTGCTGCACAGGATGAGAATGATTTTTTTTTCTCATATACATTCTTTCTTTCCAGAATCAGGCACTGGAGATAATTCCTAACTGACTGGAATAATAAATCAAGGATCAGATATACCCCATCCAATTTAATTTCTTATGGCTTACTGCCAAATAATGCTGGTTTTCCCTAATTCTGTGGTGTTTTCCTGTGGATTGATTGAGGGGTTGAAAAAACTATGAAGTTTGCATAGAGAAAAAAAAAGTTTCCCTACTCTCTTAATTCAGCTACGACTTCCCTTGAATCAAATAGTTGTTTTGCTCAAATAAAATGCAAATATTTTTTAGAATTAGTACTGTAACACAGAGAAAATTAACTTGCTATACAGACATTTGCAACATCACATCTGGTCGTGTAGTGCATTTTGATTTTTGATTAGAGTACCTGTGCAACTCTGTGATTGGTGTGGAAATTTAATTTTTTCAGGTTCCTCGGCCTCTTGCTATGAAAAAAGAAGGAATTCAGACGAGGAAGCGAAAACCTAAGAATATAAATAAATCAAAGGCATGCTCCGGTAAATATAAGATATAAGAAAGTGTAGCTGCAATAATTTGTAGCTGTCTTGGTTTTTTGTTGGTTTTTTTTCCTTCTGTGTCTGGAAAATATTTATTTTTAATACCAATTCCCAATTTTCCAGGTAACAGTACTACTGCAGTTCCTATGACTCCGACATCCACGTCATCTACTAACTCAGATGACTGTAGCAAAACTGCTTCTCCCGGCGCACAGACTGCAGCCTCCGGGGTGAGTGTCTGTGTCTGTGTCTGCAGGCAGGCTGATCACTGGGCAATGTTATCACAGCTTTTATCTTATCTAGCAGAACAATAATCTAAACAAACTTTCCAGTTTTGTTAGCTGATACTAGAACAAGATTTTCAGAGGATATTACATATAGCTGTAAACAGAACGACAAGCTGAAGTACTTTGCAAACCTTCTTGATTAAGATCTATATAATTTTTATGATAGTTAGCCACAGCTTAACCGCAGATATTTTGTTTTTAAATATTCAAGTTCCTTCATTTCAAAGGTTTTCTTTTGGACAGAAGACAAAAAAACATGCCCAACTGATCCTTTCAAGAAACAATTTTATATATATATATATATATATATATATATATATATATATATATATTTATGTATTATCCCAAAGGGTAAAATCCAGAAAAACATTATCCTGCTGTATGAAGTACATCATACAGGCTTTTGTTTTAAACTAAAATGTGCAATTAAACCCTGATCCAAACTCAGCTGAAGCCAGGCTGGAGCACCCTGCTGATTGCAGTGCATAGGGGTTCAGCCCTCTGCCCGCAGAGGGTTCTTCAGTGCCAGATGCCGAGCATCTGGGAGCACCAAGCTCCAGAGGAGCACCCGAGGAGTGCTGATCATCCCCTGCTTTTGCTTTGATCTTCATTTTACATCATGTACTCCAACCATCTCAAACTTCCTTTCTTCACTCAGCATGTGTGATAAATACTACTGCTAAAGTTGTGAAGCTTAATGTAGATTAATTTCTAACCCCTTGGCTGTACCTATCCATATCCACACTCACTTCTCAGCCTTCTGTATCCCTTAATCTGCCACATCGTTTCTTTGAGAAACTTTTATAATGTGGCTTTCTTTAGTCCTTTATTAACGAAAAGAAGACATTGTTTATAATAGCTATTTTTCAGTATGTCTTGGGTTTTCTACATTCAAATTCCTTTCAATAGTTTAATTTCTGATGTACAAAGTTTCATTGTAAAAGGGGAAGAAAAACTAATTTTTTAGCAAATGCGATTGTTTGTGGATTGACAGGGCCACCCATTTTCAGAGACTCTGGATTTTGGGTTTGGATCCTGTGAGACTAGGATGGTACTAAAAGGGCTTGTCTTTGACAAGAGAAAACCCTGTCAATCCAGTAAAATAAACAGATCACATAAAAAAATAAAAGAGAAACCCTAACTGAAAAGTAAACTGCTGCAGTCTCAGAATTGGGTTTCAGACTCCCCCAAGGAGCTACTATGCACTCTTTAGGCTCTCCCTTGATATTTGCAAAGGAAAAAAATGTAGCCAAATTTTCCTTAAATTTTCCTTGCGTTACCTTAAGCAGTACTAGTGATCCTGAGCAATGTGGTGAGATTTATGTAACGGGTAGATATGGAAGCACAGTCCCAGCTGAGACTGAGGCAGCACAGCCGTGTACTGCTCGGGGAAGGAGAGGCCATATAGACCAGATCTCATTTCCACTATGCTGCTGCCTTCTTGGCTGGCTAAAACCTGACTTCCTTTCTGTGGTATTTCTCCTTAGAAGGGCACATCAAACACCTTATTAATAATATTTATGTTATAATTTTAGTAGTACCATTTTTAATATGGTTTTGCCAGATGGAGTTGTGTGGGTACCAGAGGAGAGGGGTGCAGGGACATGGATTGAGGGCTAAAAGACTCCTTGAGAACTGTTAGCAACTAGGAGCAACTCCCAGGAGGGACCCTGAGGCTGCTCTTAGTTACATGATGGCATCTCCAGTGACAGGACTACAGCTCTCCCTGATTTTTCTACGGTAGATCAGACTGGGAGAGGACACCTGCGCAACAGCTGGGAAAATCTGTCCCCTTATATCCAGCAGGCAGCATGGTAACATCTGCACAGCCTTTTCCCCACCATGATTTGATCAGATGTGCCTTGCATATGCAAAGCACTTGCCAATATCCCCTCGTGAAAAATTCCAGTGAGCGGAAGTCATGGAGAGGGGCTGTGACATGCGCTGAAGAGAGGAAGTTGCAGTGGCAACCAGACGTACGGGCATCCCTCTGACTCCATCCCAAGTTATGTGAAGGGCTACTGATCTCCCACCACTGTGCCCCAGTGCCAGATGTATGTGAATGAAAAGAGGATTTTCAAGGCAGCAGTTGTCAGGATATGTCACGGGCATGGTCACATTCTTCACTCAGGCTTCTGGCTTTGCCCAAGCATCTGTAATTCAAAGGGATGAGGACTCAGGAGGCTGGAAGTTTAAAGCAGAAACTGGTGGCTGTTAAGATGGGCTCCCGTTGTCCCAGACATAATTTGGGAACATGATCACTAGCTGCAAAGGATGCAAAATAATTTCTAAAGGGTCTAAATCCTATGGAATGGACTGAGCACTCATAAAGCCCATTTAAGCTGTTGTGAGTGAAGGGATGTCAGCATTTTAGAGCAAGGCAGCCTGTAACCTGATCACATGCTGAAGCAAAGATGCTCTGCTAGACTTCTGTTTTCTTGATTATTTTTTCTTTTTTCCTTTTGAGTTGATCTATTGATAGATCAAATGTTTGTAATTATTTCTAGAATAGGCAATGGCTTTGCACAGGGAGAATAAACTTCTCCAGCTCCTGTCAGGAGGCAAAAAACCAAACTCTCAGACGGATGAATCCAGGCTCTGTAATCTTTGGTCACTTAAAAAAGACCAATGTTGACTCCTGACAGTGGTGTTGGTGATGTTGCCGAAAAACAGGCACCTGCCTGAATAGCAAACCTGGCTTGTTCCCTGTGCATTACACAACGGGCATGGCAACTTGTTTTTGTTTTGCTCTGTTTTTGCTTCTCGAGCCTTTATTCTGTGAAGAGGGGGAAAATGCCAAATTGACATTAGGCAGAGAAATCTGATGACGTTTAGAAACTGTTGTGTGAAATTCACAGCAATGTTTTTGCTAAATGAATCAGAGAAGACGAATTCCTCTACTGGTACAAAAGCAATTTATTATGCCTTTTGTGGGAGGCTGCCAAAATAGTTTCCAGTTATGTACAAATCTAATGGAAATGAAATTCAGCAGAATTCATTTGTGTCAGTAACATTCACTTTTTACCCTACCTTTCTTTATCTCTTTTAAAGTAAAATAAAGAAGGGAGGGCAGAAAAAGAGTGGAGCAGCAATTACTCTTGGCAATGTCTTTGAGACTATCCATTTCATGAAGGGAATCTTATATTATGCCAATTCTGAGACAAATTAGCAAGAACCTTAAATGTTGATTTTACATTCTAGCTGAAGTTTAAACATTTAAGTGATACGATTAATGAATTGCTGTGGGGGCAAAGTTGATTTCAAACATCCCAAAATGTAAAAGTGTTTGGATCGGAGATATTTCGTTGTCCCATTGTAAAGGGGCTATTTGCCAAATTCACATCTGGATCTAGGATCTAGGCCTATTTCTGTTTTCCTAAGCAGTATAAGTACTGGGTGTCCTGTGTTACTAATATGGAAAGGGTCCAGCTGCATGATATATGAAGTTGCCTTACGTCCCCATAAAAAGAAGATTTGAAGGTTTCAGACAGTTTGCATCTGCATCTATACCTGCTCTCCCTTTGATGCTGCAGAAACTGTACAGGGAAAAGCTCCACCAAATAAATTGCTAAATGAAGGGCATGGTCTGCAGTGTAAACCCATTCATTTCCATGCAGGGGCTCCAACAAGTGTGATAACCAGAAGGACTTCATTCCCTTATTAGGGTAAAGGCAGTATGAAACCTGCTGAAAAATCTGCTTTTTCTGGCAGGACATGGAGGCTCCTTGAGCCACAGCTGGTGTCAGAAAAACTCAGCAGCACCAGGGGAACTCTTCTTTCAGAAGACACTCCTGTGTCCTTTGCCTCCAGTTTGGAGTTTTCTCAGAAGGACCATAATCTCACACCACAAAAAAAAAAAAAAAAACCTAGGAAGAAAAACTAGTGCTTACTTCCCTTGGAGGTTTGCCTTGAGAAGTGGTTCAGGACTGGCTCTTCAGTTTTGTAGGGTGGGAAATGAGAGAGCTGACTGAGATGGCCTTGGCATGTGGTGAGCTACCAGGAAAATGCAGTTTTAACTGTCTCCAAAATGCTGGACAAATGGGCCTGGATTGGATTAATGGCTTCTCCTGCATTTGCTTTCTCTCTCTTTTTTTTTTTTTTTTTTTTTTTTTTTTCTTTTAGAAGAAGAAGAAGAGTGAGCTGGTTAGATGTGGTGTTGTTTGCTCCTGTTTAGGCAGTAAATTGGTAGGACATTCATGCTGGCTAAGGGGAAATCAGCCTCCATAGTATGTCCTAGAGTCTGGATGAACCAGAATTCAACCTCTTAAAACAATATGCTAACTACCTGGATATAGGGGAGTTGAATGTCCAGGGGTCCTTCAGATTATCTGATTCCAGTTGTATGGAATAATTTTGTAGGTGTTGGGACAGTTTTCATGAGAAAGGCTCACCAGCATGGCTGGTAGGACTTTCACCTGGAAAATGGGAACACGGTGCCTCAGTCCTGGTATGAGTAAATATTTATCTAAACCAGGTGGAATAAGATCAACAGGAGGCATGAGGAACGTGGCAACCTAAAATACAAAAGAGCGTGGCAGACAGGGCAGTATGCTGGGAGATATGATACTCTAGACTCTAGCTTAAATTCTTCTTGGTCTCCTATGTCATCTGCATCAGTGCTCAGTCCTGGACAAAATGGGAAGCTACTTTCTTCTCCCCACTCAGTTTCATACACTGAATCTTTTTCTTTTACATTGAGTAATTTTCTTTGCTCTGTGTATATGTATCAAAAAAAAAAAGGCATTTCATTTTTATATCAAACAGAAGGAAGCAATCCAGCTTTTTTGTTTCAGTGGGGAAAAGCAAGTATTCTATCCCAAAAAAAAAGTATTCTATCCCAAAATTCTATACGCACATGGACGCATACCTTTTGCTTGGTTTTGTTTTATTGCCAAAGCAATAAAGTCAGTTACTCATACAGCCCTTGACAGCAGTGGGTCATCAGTTTTCCAAGCCATGCTGGAAGTTGCCTCCCTTAGGAAATTAATGAAGTATTAACCACAGATTTATGTTGCTATAATACAAAGGAGAGATTAGAAGATATGTAAACTTACACGTCTGCAGTATAAACAAAAGGATCAATTGGACTAGCAAGAAATGACAGCTTTGTGTACTAAGAGGGTCGTTACATCAGCAAAAAAAGCTGTCATTTTGCAGTGCCAAGACTTGCTCTTTGGATTCCAGGGAGTGATAGTGTTGGGAAAACGTGCTCTTTGTGGGGATGGAAGTTATTGCAGAGAGGCTGAGGCTGGAAAATTAAAGACTCCACCAGTTTGCCACAACGCTTCTTGTGTGAAAGAATTCATTGCAAATGTGTTTTAACTGACTGTAGATATCATTTAAGTGTTGCGAAAGTAAACTAGGCTGAGGAGGAAGAGAGTCTCAGCTGACACTCAGCTTATTGCTGACTTAATGTAATGTCCAAAATTCACGGACCATTTTGAACGTGTCAAGTGGATAGAGCAAAGGTCTATCTGATAGACCAAAGGTCTAGCTCAAGGCCCTTCGCCACCCCCTCCAGCTGTCCTTGCCCAGTGCATTTCCCTCTTGGCTGCGGAGGTGTCGGAGAAGGCCAGAGGGGAAAGTGTCCATCCCCTCTCCCTGCTCTCTGTGGTGGGCAGATGGCGCAGGAAGGAGTGGGTGGAAGAAAGCAAGAGTCTTTCAGCCAGAGCTGCTGCTGCTGTTCCCTGGGTGCTGGCAAGCACAGCCTGAGCAGCCTGGTTTTGATGTGGAGCAGCTTTAGAGGGAGTTAATTTGCCTCTAAGGTCCTGATGGCAGGTTTTGGTACAATCTAGTTGTCTCTGTGGCTCTGGCAGAGGTCTTCCTCTGTACATGGTGGGCAGACCCTCTACAGAAAGGCCACCTCACATACAGACAACATGCCTGGGGGCTGACTCATGACCAGCTCCTCCTGGTTTGGGTAAAAAGAACCTTTGCAGATACAAACACAACCTCCCTGCTTGTTTGGGAGGCAGGCTCTTCCCAGTGGGCTTCATTAATTTTTTCCTCTGATAGTTGACCTTCAGATGATTATCTATGCTATTATCAGACTTCACCAATAAAAATAAAGGCATTACCTTTTCATAGATGGAGCCAGTAGCCGTGAATTAGACCCCATTGATTCATCAGCATTGTTCAGCTTATTTATTTCAGCTGAAAAAAGTCCTTCAATAACTAAGTGCAACCTCTGTCATCTTTCATCTCTTCAAGCTGGAAAAGTAAGAGCAAAGGTAGGGAGGCTCAGGAACAGAACTGTGACTCCGTCACGTCCTTTTCATGAGCCAAAGTTTGTTTTCCATGTCTCACTTTGGGAGCTGCCCAAGCTGCCTGGATTTGTCATGACATTACCGGGGTGGGGTTTCCAGGCCTGGCAGTCCTGCCCGGGTCCTACCCGTCCTGGCTCAACAGAGCCAGAATCCGGTCTTGGCCAGGCAGGGATGGGCAGTCTTCAAACAGGACATGCCTCCATGTCCTCCCTTCTGGGGTGCCCGAGGGAGGGGTACCTGATAACCCCATATGGAAACTGTAGGTCCCTGCACCCCACCTTTGTAGGGCTGAATCAGGAAAAGGTGAATTACACTTTCCAAGCCCGGAAAAAACAGGTACTGATAAGATATTTGCCTACCAGAACAGCAGTGGCAAATATGGGCAAATGGGAACCTGCAGCTCCTAGTATTTTTAGCTCAGGTTTAGCAAATACTGCTCAACTAATTTAAACCCTTCTTCCACTATGGGGAGACCGAAGCTGTTAAAAATTACATCTATTGTGCTAACAGAAATGTTTGAAGCATTAGAAAGAAAAGCTTTCAAAAACTAGGTTGATGCAAGATCAGGACTGTACACAAAGGTTAGCATGGAACCTGCCTCACTGAATTCTCTGTGCACAGTCACAGGGAAAGAGGATACAGAGATTTGTTGTCACTGGTTGACAACTGTATGTTCAAGGGAGTGATAAAACTTATTTCTTAGGCTTAGAGCTGTTTCAGCTGGTTTTGGGGGACACCTTTTTTTTTTCCTTCCTTCTCTGCATTTCTGGATGGTGACTAATGGAGTGGGATCAGGGTTGATGACTGGGTGGAAGAATACTGTTGGTCAATCATTTTAATAAAAGGTTGAGAAAATACTGGAGCCCAGGTTATTTCAGACAAAAATGACTGCTAGCAGTGAGTACCTCTTTCAGAAGGCGAGGTTTTCCCTGGGTTAAGCATGACAACAAGAGCCCTGCTCCATACCATTTGGAAATTACCTTTGAATTAATGAAGTCTTGCTTTTCCTATGTCAGGACTGCTCGCTTGGCACAGCTCCAGGAGAACCAAGAGCTCTACTCTTGTAAAATGATTAAATATGTATACTTCGTACTTAAACAGCAGGCAGGAAGCTTCTGCAGTCACAGTTTAGGATAGCTTTTTTCTTTTCTTTTTTTTAAAAAGGAGTTTCATCCAAAGACTATCCATTAACAAGTAAATTAAGGTTTTAAAGTTGACATATCCAAGAGTTAATTTTGCATGAAGTCAGCTCTTAAACATTTCCTTTATCAGGTGAAAATGTTGCCCCTTCTCTGTCTGGCACTGCGAATTTTTCCTCTTTAGTGGATCTGCTCAGCCTCATGGAAAAAATGATTGTTCCTTTGTCTTTTTAACTCTCCATTTCTCTGTTAAAATAAATGGACTGATTCCAGTGTGGTTCAGGGGTTCATCTCCTTGCCTACCAGGGCTTCCCTGCATGTTGTCTTGTGCAGTCAGCAGAACAAAAATACTCCTGCTTCAAAGGCATAGTGTTTCTCCACTGAAGATTAAAAGAGCATCTCCTTTAGTGGCCAGTCCTACAGTGATAAAGTGATTTTGGCTGGCGTTTTGAAGGGTTAGGAATGAATTTAAGCATTTCAAGGGCTAAAGAGCCCAAAGAAAGCTGCTTTCCAGAAGGTGCTCCGTGTCTCCTCCTGGAGAATTAGGATGTATTGGGCTTCTCCCATGGGGATGAAAAACTAGAGCTGCCACCACTGCCAGATCACATTTTTGGTGTTGGCAGCTGTGTCTTTTCAGTAGGGGGCAGTGGGACACATGCACATTTCCTTCTTCATCATGAGCTGATTTCCATGTTTTTTGCACATCACATGGTTTCATTTCTACCTCTCCAAACACAGACATCCCTGCCATCACCAGGGCTGGGAGGCCGGGCTCATGCTGACACATTTTTTTGTTTCAGAATTTCAAGGCACAGGGGCAAGAAGAGGGCAAACCCTGTTTTTGTACAGAAATCCTGCCATGATGGCCGTGCCTCAGGCTCACTGTGCTCTCACTCACGCCCCAGTGCGTGCAAAGCTCACCTGCTCAATGAATCTGTCTTTGCTCTCAGCTGCTCAATGAATCTGTCTTTGCTCTCAGCTGCTCAATGAATCTGTCTTTGCTCTCACCTGCTCAACGAATCTCTTTGCTCTGCCCCTCCCTGCAGGCGAGCTCGTCGGTGATGTCTGGCCCAGGAGAGAGCACCAGTCCTGAAAGCAGCAACCTTAAGTATTCAGGTCAAGACGGGCTGTACACAGGAGTCAGCCTGAGCTCCACGGCCGAAGTGACAGCATCCGTGAGACAGGATCCCTGGTGTGCCCTGGCTCTGGCGTGACCTGGTGTGAGGGAAGCTGGATCCTGGCAGCCCCCAGACGTCTGCGCGCGGTTTCCTCTGTGGAGCGGTCGCAGCGGCAGTGAGAGTGCTGGCAAAGACCATTCCTCTGAAACAGTTTTTGAGCCTTGGTGGCAGAGGTGTTTTTCTACTTCCGAAAGAGGCTTTGCCAAAGCATCCAGTTCCTCATCTATGCAAGAAAAATGTAGGGAAAGCAAATGACCACCGGGGATAGCTAATGCAGCCTTACACTCTCAAAAATACCTTCAAAACCCCCCTCAAAAAAACCCTCAAAAAAACGAAAAAAAAAAGGAAAAGAAAAAACAACAACAAAAAATCTACACCTTTTGGTAGATTCCAGAAATGCATCCTCAACTTACCCAGCAGCGCTGCCTTTCTGATTATATAGTTGTTTTCACTCTCTCATCGCCTTTTCCCCTAAGAATTTGGTGGAAGTTGTCAGTGTCTGGGAGGGAGTAGCAAAGACTTTAATTATCAGAGATAGTGAGATACTTTTTAATGAGTGTCAGAAGTGCTTGAGTTGACACAGACTTCTCGCACCGAAGATTTGATGTCTTCGCCCCGTCAGACCTCTCCTTCTGTGCTCTCCATCTTCAGCGTGCCTTGCTCTGCTCTTCAGAGCCCACCTATGTCCCTGGAAGAAATCACAATGTTTGGTACAAGTCCCACAAGGTCCAGCTGGTTAAGGAGATTTTGGGATTGGTGTTTTTTTGGTTTAAAATATTTACTCACTTTTCAAGACTGCGATATAACTTTTAAAGTACACTGTGACTGAGATTTATGAAAGTCCATATTTCCTGGCTGAACTGTGTAGAGTCAGTCAAAATTTGTAAACAGGGTAGCAATCAGATATTTTTCTTCCATATATACAATAATTTTTTAAAAGAAGTGCAATTTGCGTTGCAGCAATCAGTGTTAAATCATTTGCATAAGATTTAACAACGGTTTTTATACGAATGAATGAATGTAAACATTTTAACTTAATGGTACGTAAATAATTTAAAAGAAAAAACTTAACTAGGCATCCTTAGGCTTTTTAGCACAACAAAAATGCATCCACTTTCTGTATTTCCAGTTGTTAAAGCAAGAGTTTCAAAGAACAAGCCTTCTCTCAGGAAAATTGCCCTAGCCATTTGCTCCGAAGTGTTGTACAAAAATGCAAATGCATCCCCAAGGAGTTTTTTTGCCATTGAGTAAGTGTGTGGTAGGAAGAAACAAATTGCAATGAAACTTTACTACCTAACTGATACATATGTAAATACTACAGAAGATATCTAGGCATCTTGAAAATGTAGGATGCAATCTGTATAGTGTGACTGATGCATAGTTAGGTTGGTTTTCATTGGTTTTTAAGTGGGACATCATTTGGAAAGTTGTTTCATCAGAGCTTTACAAATAAAAGGGTATCATTTTAGGATATATTTTTTTCTGTACAGTGTGCCTTTTCCTTTGTCTCCAACACCATTGTTAAGCTGCATTAAAAGCTATGGAAATGTACCTGGTACAGGTGGCATGTCTGATGGCTACAAGGAAGGTCTCCAGCTGAGGTGCCTGCTCTGCCTGCCTAAGTCTGCACTGTACGATTTTTCTGCAATTCCCTTCACTACACCTTCTGATGATCTGTAAAACTAAGGCTTCCACCTACCAACACAGGCTCCTTATGGGCACACGTGAGGCTTTTGTGGTGAAAGTCTGGGGAGCTGAGCCCATGCCCTGTGCGGACTATCATTGTTTTGCTTGCCCTTCACACCATAGCTAAAGGGTGTCGCCCAGGTTCCCTGAGTAGGAAAATATCAGAATATTACCCACTACAGATGTAACTGCTGAGTGGTAGAGGCTTTGAGTGCTTTGCTGGCATCCTCCTGTGGCCAAAGGTGAAGGGCAGCAAAAACTAAAGGCACTGCTGCTGAGAAGACAGTGAATTTTAGCTGCTCAGGGAAGTGGAAAACCTTTTCCACTTGGTGGCTCTGAGGACTGGTTCTCTTCATTGCTCAGATCATTGGGGCCAGACTAATTGCCAGGTGTGATTTCCAGTTATGGCAGCAGTGCTGTTGGACTGGGAATGCCCAACCTCCATACCCATGAAGTGGCTGCAGTGTGTTCCTTTGTCTCTCTTTGCCAGACCTTCTTTTGGGGCAAACTGGGGAAGCTCCTTGGCCTGAAGTGAAGCTATGCTAACTTGCACCAGCTGAGAATCTGTCTCTTGGTTTTTCAAACCTGACAGCTGGGGCTGTCTCCTTACGCCAGAGGTGTTGTGAGGACTGTGGGATGAATGCTGCAGCACAGCCTCAGGAGGAAAACTGATCCTAGCAAAAATGGATCAGGCTGAGCCTTTCCTGGGGTTTGGGCTGCTGTGTCCAGCCACGAGTGGGGATAACTCGCCCTTCTTGGCAGGCTTGTTGTGCTCAGCTCACTGCTGGGCTGCCTCTTGGCTACCTGTGGGTTAATGTAGCCAGATACCCCAGCCCTGCTAGCCCTGGGGCCATGTGGGTTTGGATCTGGTGATTTACAGAAATAAACACCTATCTGAGTGCAAATTGAGCCATACAGAGAAACACCGGGCTTGAAAAACTAAAGATGTGGACAAGAAGGTGGATATCTTTCCCCTTGAAGCATCTACTGGCTAAAATGCCCTTATTTGTGATTCTACAAGTGTTGACAGTTAAATGGATGAAAAAGCTGTTGCTAACTGGTGTTGCAGTGTTCAGCCTTAGCAAGGGTCAGCATTCCCTTTTTCTTTCCCATTTTTCTTGCTGGGGTGACGTTCAGTGTGCCATTTCTCAAAAGCTTAGCGCATAACCCATACCTGCTGGGTGTGTCAGAGCTGCATTGCTCGGAGTTACCATAGAACAGGAGGTTCAGACCAGCGTGTTCCAGTTTCAGGCTGCTGACCCAGCAGGAAATGTTATCTGGTTGCTGATGCTCTTGCTGGTGGCCTGTGGACGCCACGTTGCCTTGAAACCTTGTGGCACCTGTTTCAGAGGGCTCCTAGGAGGCCCTGCTCCCTTCTCAGCACCACCTTAGCCCAGGGACTATCTTAGGGTGGTCCCTGCGGATAGTAAGTCCTGCAGGGGGTATGCAAAGATGCCCTATGTGAAAACCTTCCTCTTGGATCTGAGGATGAAAATGCTCTTTTAGGTGACATCAGGAGACAAAAAAACCTCTAGAAACCCCCAGTATTCCCCAGGGAAGGTGTTTCCAATTAATTCTTATCAGCAAAAAAAAAAAAAATCAAGAATGGAATGCTTTGCCTCCTTGGACAGAAGCACAACTGTCAGGTTTTCAACCCTCTGTAAGAGTCAAAGGGGGTGCAGCACTATGTTGCCTTAGTGAAAAGGTGCTGAGGACCTTAAAGCCAGGTTCTGTGTTATGATTTTACGTAGAAAGAGACTGCAAGAACATACTTCCATGCTTACCAAATCTGCTCTCCAAATGTACTGATTGATGGAACTGCTACTCCTAGACAAAATAAAGGTTTTTTTTTTTTTTTTTTTTTTTAATAATTATTTTACATTTTAGTCCTGCTGATCCAGCACAACTCTGAGTGTGTGAGCTGGACTTTGCTCTGGCTCTTATATTGCCGATATCCCTGCTGGATGGCCTGGTGAAAAGCTTTCCTTACTTATCAACATTTCTCTGCAGTGACAGCCCCGGGTTGGGCTGCAAAAGAGCAAAGAAAGAGTTTTACCATGAGTTTTGGTTACTAGTGAGGCTGAACAAGACAAGTTGAACCCAGAGCATCTTTCTAGCACCAGAATGAAGTTTCAGAGTTGACATTTGGAGGTGGGGGGGAAAGGCATATGGCCACTTTTCATGTTAGCACCTTTTCTCTGGAAAGAGTAAAAATTAAATGCCAAATGTCCCAGGGCATCTGCCTCAGAGTCCCCGATCAAGCAATATTAGAAGGCTCAAATTTGCTTGAGTGGCCCCCCAAGATCAGACTACTCCCATCCATGTGTGTTACCCTGGCCTCCAATCTTCCCTAGGTCCTAGATCCTGTTTTAGTAGTATTCCTGATACCCTCACCCAGAATAATATTTTCTTCTGTTCAAAGGGCTTGAAATAAGATGAGGTCCCTACTGTGGCTCAGAGTGGTATTTTCAGCATGGCAGTGAGGGTGTGTGCTGGTGTGGTATGAGTGGGTGCAGCTGCCAGGCTTGGGTTGGTGATCTGGAGAACCACCCCAGGCAAAGAGAACCAGCCTTGGACAGGCTGCCCAAAAGGAGTAAAGGGTGCCTGGCTGTTTTCAGAACTGCAGGTGGGCTTTGTTTCCTGTGAATGATCAGAGGGCAAAAATCTGGGTGTGAAGTAGCTGATTTTTGTTTTGCTGCTGCAGAGCTAGACAAAGCCATCCATCAGCTCTGTAACATTTGCCATATAGAACTCAGGTAATTTAGTGTATGTTCCTACACAAAAATAATATAACTTCTGCTCCTTTCTGAGAGAAGAAGGGATTTTGGAGTGACATCCTGTCCTTGCTAGTGTGAGCCTTAGTTGAGCACAGGCTGCAGAAATCCAAAATGGACTTCAACTCTTCCTGTGTAATCACAGCTCCAGATCTTCCTTTATCCATCTGTTGCGAACTTCATTCCTCACAGATCCTCCAGTTCCTACGTCTGTATACACTGGACATTCCAGGGTTTTGTCAAATACACTGAATTCAGTATTAAATATAGGGCAAGGGTTGTTGCAGCGGGCCAGTGAGAAGGAAACTGAAGGCTTGAGGAGCATTTTCGTGTGCCTTCTGCTCCATATGTTGCAAAAAGCTTGAGGCCTCCACTACATATTTGTAACATGTTTTGGAAACACTTCTTAATATTTCCTCAAAGCTATCTGATGGAAGTTGGTATATCTAGGAGAGGGGAGTAGAATTTCACAGAATCACAGAATCATTTATGTTGGAAAAGACCTTCAGGATCATCAAGTCCAACCTTTGATCTGTAAATTTAGATGCCTGGGTGGACGTGCAATTAAACAAGAGTTGCCAATGTTGTAGCCAAAAGTGCTTATGTACTCCTTGAACAAATAATCAGGAAAATAGTGAGTAGGAGTAAGGATGCAATTTTACTTTGGAATGCTGCATCCAGACCTGGCATCCACATTTGAAAAGGGTGTTTAAAAATTGGCAAAGGTAGGGAAAAGAATCACTAAAAGGATTTATGAACTGAGGAAAATATCTGGTCCTGATAAATTTAAAGACCAGTCTGCTTAGAGTATCTAAAGGAAGACTAAAATGTGACAGGTGTAGTAAGTTCCTTTGTGGAGAGAAAATGATAGGTGCTAAGAGGCTTTTGACCTTGCAGAGAAAGACATAACAGAATCTAGTGGCTAGAAGGTGAAGCTGGATTAATTTAAAAAATAATATAACTTCATCTGAAACAATGAACGTGACTAGTGATGGGAGCAATAGCAAGGGAAGAAGACTAGTGCTCAATTTCTTGTTGCCTTTGCAACAAAGCTGTCTGGAAGATCAGCTTTAGCTGACCAAAAGTGACTGGGGTCAGGACTGAGCATGTTGCATTTACTGCATCATGATTTATAGGCTGGATTAGTTTCCATTTGGTCTGAAACCATATTGCTTTTTGGGATGAGACCCAATGCTGAGATCTTGAATTTTTGTTGTTATTAAAAAATCCATGGCACTCTTCCTGAGAGCCGTGGTAAACACTGTGGCGTTTTGACCCAGTTTCAGCATAAGTAATTATTTTTTTGCATATCTAAAACATCCTACTTCCTCTCCAAAACTGTCCTGCATCTTTACTGTTTCCTAAATACATCCTGAGTCCCAGAGAAGAAAAGTTTCGAAGTTGAACAAACAAGGCTTGAAAATCTGTCCCCTCTTACAGCACAGCACAGGGACAGGGGCTGCTCAGCAGCCCCTGCTCTTGGAGAAGCAGAAAGGAAACCTTCTCTGCAAATGGCAGTCTGCAGTCTTTAGTCTGTGACCTTTCAATGCTGTGAAGATCAGAGCCTGAAGAAGGAACAAAGGTGTGTGGGTCACCTCACAAATGTGGCAATAAAATAAATAAAGAGTGCAATGGGAGGTTTAGTTAGTGCACTGAACCCCAATTGGAACCCAAATTCTACTTGTTCTTCTCACGGGAATAAATAACACTTGAAATGGTGCGGCTTTTTGTGCCTTGCTTACAGAGGACCCAGTCTTGTGGCATGAGAGGGAGGGGATGAGCTTTGTCTATTTGGCTGGTCATGTATCTGATCCCTTTGCAGTAGAGAGGAGCCCAAACCATCCAGGCAGATCCCGGTGAGTTCCCACTCCGAAGGGGTTTTGCACAAGCTTGGCAGATGTGCCTCCCGGGAGCGTCCTTCCTGGCACAGAGATGTGTGTGTTTGGCCAGGGCTCTGGGGAGGGGAGAGGGAAGGAGGCCTGGTGGAGGGGAGATCTGCCCTGCCTCAGCTGCAGCATCATGAGGAGCTGCTCGTGGGCAGCCTCTGCTCACAGTGACTCAAGGAGCATCAGGACCAAGAACCTGAAACTAGCCTTCTCTGATCCTGCAAGGATCTCTAGCAAGCTGTGGATCCTCACCTTCTACGTATGCGTGTGTGTGTGTGTGTGCAATGTCTTCATTTTCTCAAAATTAGATCTTTTACTCTATGTGTTTTTTCTATCACAATCCACACTTGCCTGTGATTGTTCCATTTTACCTGAATAGAAGTTCATTGAAAATGGAACAGTGGGAATGATGAGCCCCTTCTAGATCAGTGACAGAGGTGACAAGTGGTGCCTGTGAGGTCCGGGGAGACCCACCTGTCCCAGCATTGTGCACACTGTGCCTGGGTCTTTCCATGACTTGGACAAGATATAAGGCATACCCTCTGTTCTTCACACAGCTAATGATGTATGTCACAAGATTAATTTGATGCAATTTTATTTTGAACTATTAGAAACCTTTCAGCCTGAAACAGGGTCCTAAAGAAGCAATACTCCCTTCCTCATGATAAGGTAATGTTCTGTAGTTTCCTGTAACTTCAACATGTCTTTTTTTTTTTTTTTTTTTTTTATTTTTTTCAGATTAAGACAAGAACCTAGAGGCTGAAAAATAGTATTACTATTTTAACCAAAGGAAAAAAACCCCATTGCTCAGAAGTTTGACTAATAAAATGTTTATTCTTATTGCAAGCACCAAGTGATACCTTCGAGGTTTTTAAAAAAATGTGGCTAAACTCAGAATAGGCATAGAAAAATTTTACTCTGTACACTACAGGGACCCTCAGAAAATTAAAAGACAACTTCTCAAAAAAGAATTTATAGGATTAAATGTGCTCTAGGTGGAAGGAGGCCAGCGATGAAGTTAGAGCTCTCGCTTTGTTACCCAGTCTTTTACTTTGCTCTGGGTAGTGATAAAGTTTCTGGGACTAAATGAAAGCTTTGTGTAAGCAGGAAATTCAGGGGAAACAGCTTGTCTTTCGAAGTTTCAGCAAAAGTAAGAAACTTCAAACACAGATTCCAGCAGATTTGGGCTTGGTAAACAAGATGATGATGCTAAAATTTCTCTGTATCAGAGCTCATCAGGGAAGACCTGGATAGGCACTGACAGCTGTGTGCTGTCCCCCTTCTCCAGTATAAACCAGTCCTCATCCTTGTGCAGGCAGCTAGGGATACAAACTGGAACCCTTGCTTCAGCATTGGGCAACAGGATCAAATCTGTCACACTGCAAAGCAGTTCCTTATCTAAAGCAAAGGATTAGCACTTCTGAAATGAGCCACATACAAAAAACTCAGGGAAAAGCTGAAAGAAACTCATATTTCACACTAGTTATGTACAGAGGCACTGTGATATTGGTGTACACTCCACTTTTCCTGTTCCTGTTAGGCAAACTAAGAGGTGGCCAGGATGCTTCACTTGTGTTTCAGTGTGCTCCACTGATGGGGAAACCTATGGGAGTGACCTGTTAACCCTGAGGCTTCAGCCATACACGATTCTGAGAAATCTTACCCTTGCCTCTCTATTCCCACAGATTTACATGGAGATTTTCCATATCCCTCCCAGCTGTATGTCTGCTTCTGAGACAGCTTGCACTTCAGGCCCAGAAAATCAGTTTTGAGCAAAAAATGTCCCGTTGAAAGGAGACCAGATACTCCCTGTGGTTAAAAATAAATGTGTGTGCTACCTAATCAGCATGGGTGGGAGGGAAATGTGGTAGTAAGGGTTAGGTGGAGCTCCTCCCTGGAAAGGTATATTCTCATTGCCTTCCATTTCCATACCTTCTATCAGTAAAGACTCAGCATTAAGGACAGTTGCAGCACAAAAGAAAAGCAGGATGAACCAGAAGCTGTAGTGTGATCAGAAGATCAAGTCTTTTCAACAGAAGCTGTGGAAGATATTGAAATTGCTGTTCTAAATTAATGAGTTGAAAGTATCTAGTTTTCAAAAAAAATTCCTTTTCATTACAGCCAGGCTTCTTTGACAGGAATACAAACAATTTGCAGAGCCTCTTTGGTTGAGAAAATGAATTTTTTATTATAGCTTCTATTGTAGATTTTCTGATAACAAACTTCTTATTGGAGCTAAGGGAAATGTATAATTTTCCAAACCGTGTTTTGCAGTAATTTTGGCATAATCTGTTGTTGCCCTGCTTGCATCAGAGAATGTTTATAGACACCCACAGGCATTGTGGCTACTTGCTGTCCTGAAGACAACTGCCCCCAAAAGAGAGTCCTCCAGAAGGGCATATCCTGGCCCATAAAGTCCTCATGAGTTTGGGGATGTGTAGAGGAAATGCAGCCCAGATTAAATGGATCATTTAGGTAAAACCCCTCTAAGCAGAGAGGGGTCTTAGCTCTGTAAGCAGACAAGGTAGAAGCACTGATGAGAGTCAGCAGTGATATCTGAGCTCTCTTAATCACCTAAGTTCATTAGCCACGCTGTCCTCAGCCTCATCAGGAGGTGAGTGGGGGAAAGGGGAAGCCACCAATGCTGCTCCTCTGGGGTGTCACCCTCAGCTGCAGGGTGGCCCCTGACACGTGAGCAGCAAGGCTGTGTCTCAGCCAGCAGGCTTGGACAGTGTGCATCTGGAGAGGGCTTCCCCAGCCCCAGGGAGAAGGGAGGCTCATTTTCCAGCCATAGATAAGATTAGATTCACTCCTCTGTTCTGTGTGTACTGTTCTGCTTCCATGAATTAAACATGCAGCCAGAGAAGAGGACAGCATCCTTCCATCAATAAATACAGATAATTTAAAGAATGATTGTGAGAATTTCATTGTTTGAAAAGTGAAGCAGTGGATTTGAGGCATGCAGTATGTTTTTAATTATCATTATTATTTAAAGTGAGCAATACTGGACAGGCTCCTTGAGTTCTCTGATAGCATATTCATTAGCTAATCAGCAGAGCTATTATTTTCCTTGAAGTATGCCCTACTTTGTGGTACTAAAGTGCACACACTGATTTACTGGTAAGGGTAATTAAAGGCCATATCATAAACACCACTGACGTCATGGAATACTGCTCTTTAACCGTCTCTCCAGCTAACCCTTCCACATGGAAAAACAGATATTTTGCAGCTGACTCTCACCTGGAGTCAAGCATTCATTCTCCCTCTTCTAGCATCTCTGCAGCTTTGTGAACACATGGCAGCAGAGGATGCATTTATGATTTCCCACACCCAGGAAGTATATGAATTTGGAAGTCTTTCATGCACCAGCCTTTGCAAAGTCTCAATGCTGCTCAGAAGCTTTGTCACAAAACAGTCTTGTGCACATGTTTCAAAAGAGCCTACACATATCTAATTTATGTCAGAAGTAAAGCCCTGATGGGGCTGGGGAACCCATCAGAAAATAAGATCTTTCCACAACACATCCACAACACTTAGAGCTTTGCTGAAGGTGTAAATACAGCCCCTGGTGGTATTTTCTTTACAGGTTCTAAATGGACATCTAATGTATAAGGGGAAGGCCAGGTAGGTTGGAAGAACTGTAGCTAAACCATGCATTCCTAACACATATCTCTAAGCAACTCTATATATGGGCTGCAAAATTTGGAGGATATCCAGCACTGAATCTGAAAATCAGGGGTGCTTTGCATCCAGCTGAGCTGCTGGCTTGTAAATGCTGTAGAGGAAGGTGGGTGCATGAGTGAGCAAGGGAACATCAGCCTTGGTGTGGGCTCTTCTCCTTGCTTGTTTTCCCTCCTTCCTTCTTCCTCTCCCTCCCTCTTTTTCTCCCTCTATGCTTCTGTTTCATCCCATGTATTTTGGTTTGTTTCTTCCCAGCTACAGGTCTGCAACCCATATATTTCTGGACAGTTAGAAGAATCAGAGTTGAGAATCCAAAAATCTTTAAATCCACAGCACTGAATAAAACAACTTCTTGATTTTTTTCCACCCCATTTATTAGATCCTTCAGTATAAGAAAGTTGTGTCTGTCTTTCCTGAAGTTCATTTAGTGATATCATTCCTGATAGCAACAATAAGTAGGTCATAAAAATAGAATGGATAATCATCTTTCACTATCACGAATTAAAGAAGCAAAAAAGATATATACTGGTAAGAAACAAAATGCTAAACACTTTATTTCAGAATGTGGCAAAATATTTTTATATTTCAAAGTTATATATTCCCGTTTATCTTAAAGATGCCTATATCCAGTGCAGATGACTGGCTTAATTTGTAATTTAAAGCAATGGCCAAAGTTCTGTTCTGATTATCAATTACTCACTTAAATGAGTTTGCTCTCTGTTCAAATGAAAATTACCAAACACAATGGGATAAGCCCACTTGTCCAGCCAGGGTCCTGTCATGTTTTCCTATTACTTTTGAGCTGGAAAACGCTCTGTCCTCCCTCCACAGCTCAGACATACAGTGGGGTTTGTTTTCCCCATTTTATGGATTCACAGGGATTTAGAAAGCCTCTGTAGTTTTCCTAAAATCTCACAGAAGTCATCCACAGAAAAGACATTTACTGAGTACCTTCCAGATTCTGGGTAATGTCCCAGCTGGGGACTCTTGCAGTATCTCACCAGTGCCAGGACACAGGCCGTGGTGTGTGACAACTCCTGTTAGTGACTACATGGCATGGCAGGGTTTTGGTTGGGATCACCTAGCATTTTCCCAGCTGTTGCCCCTGGTCAGGAAAAGCAGCTGGGCCAGGGACTGGACCTGCTTTGGATTGTTTCCCTCCTGCTCTAGAGAGTGAGAGCTCAGCCAGAGGGACATAGGATGTGCTTTGCAGTGCTCCTCCTTTAACTGTTCCCGGCCCATTTTATTTCCCAGCATAGGTACAGCCACTTGGCATGCATTTGTGGTTTGTGTTTGTCTGCTGGCACAGAAGTGACATATTTCAAGACTGGTTGGTGAAGAAAGAAGAGGAAACATGATATGAAATGTGGATGAGTCTAATGTGACCCCGAGCCAAGCCCTGCCTCAAGACCGGGGATATGTTTTCATGAAGGATCATGATTCTCTGCCCATGCAGTGTCAGCACAAAGCAGAGATAGGCCCCAACACGTGACTCTTTAGTGACTAGTTTGAATGGAAATGTGTGATTTCTGAACAGATTTATTGTGCAAGCAAAAATGTATTTGCTAAAGATTACAGCAGTGTGTTTGCTCTGAATGCTGAGCCTAGGAAAAAAAGACTGTGTGTCTTTTCATAACACAGTGAAACAAGGTCTGTGGTGTCAAATACCTGCTTTAACTTAGCCCTGTCCCATGGACTGCAGCACAGGGATCAGGCAATGGAAGCAGAGTAGAGCTGGGGATGCAGAGACCACTCTCTGGCTCAGACTGCAGCTCCTGCTGGAGTCCCCTGTGGATGGGGCTGATGGACCTATTTACCACTCACATAGCTTCAAGATCTGTGCCAGCAGTGGAACCTACATGCCCATTGTTTTCTGACCTTGCCAAAACTCTTCTCTGCCCATGTGTGGGGGGACATCAAGGAGCCCCTTGGCCCACTGGGGTCCCTGGAGTCCTTCCCTAGCCTTCCTCCAGCTTCTTTCTGCCACCTCCTTCTCAGGGTATCAGGAACCCAAGAGCCTCTGCTGTTGAGAACGAGGACTCAGCCTTGGACCTCTAATTAGTCATTATTGCTTCAGATAGCCAATATTATTACCCTTATATTAGTGGTATCACGTTGTATAATTCCGAAGCTGGAAGGTTTGTGGAGGAGTTGGAACTATGATTCTGCTATGGTGACCATTACCCTTGAAATGCAGCAGCTGAGGACCTGGGTCCCTTCCCCTTCAGAGCTGTTTTTCAGAGTGGGTTCATGAGCACTTCCACTGAAGATAACTCACAGACCACATAGTTCAGCAGGCAACCAACCCTCCCGGGCTGAGACCATATGTGTTCTGGGATTGGGAACCACATGGGTGGAGGGCAGGGGTGTCTCAGGCTTTTTGATGAAGGAAAGTGGATGCAGAGTGCCATCTGGGGAATTCCATGAGTCTAAATCGACCCTTTTTCTTTTGTCTTTTTTTAAAAAAAGATTTAAGGCACTCAAGTGACTGATCTGCAGCATGCAGACCTCAGTTTGGTTTGGAACTGAGATTCAGACGCACTTGTAGACAAAAATTAAAAAATGTGATCTTATAGGCATACTCGGGGTCAGCTGATAAAAATAATTCTTTTGCCAGTGTGTTGCATCCAGTTACCAGTTCCATCACTCAATTTCCCTGGCAGAAACATTCCTGGGACTTTTTGCTGATACTCTGCTGCACTGTTTGGAAATAGAAATGCAGGCAACTGGCAAGTTACCTTGGAGTTGTCCTTGTACAAGGGAAAATGGGGCTTCATTTGGTCTGGAAGTCTGCTAACATTTGCTGCCATGGCATTTTTGCCAGTCTTCATGACGCCAGAGTATGGAGGAATGCTGCAGCACATGTATTTGAGGGGGTTTGTTTAGTGTAAGGGTATTTGTAGGAGGAGTAGTTTCCTGAAAGGAACAAGTGGAGTGGCTGACCTTGCACGGATTCTGCTGACAGTTCCTGCTTGAAATAAGGTTGCACCGGTCTAGTGCAACATCACTCACCTCCAGTCAGGGAGTTTCAAACTGTTAGGAGACATAAAAGAGCTATATAAGGAGCAACACATCCAGAGGCATCCCTCTGCACCAAACACAGGGTCTGAGCACATGAAGGCTCTGAAGGAACTCAGCTCCAGACTGAAGGTTGCAGTCTGTTTATGAAAGAAGTCTCTCAGGTCTGCACATCTTCAGCCATCAGAATTCAAATCTACTTCTGGACCCCAAGTCATATTAAAGGCAAGAAAACTGAAAATAACCTGAAATAGGAATCAAAATTATCTCCAAAGTACTTGTTTTGCAAGGCCAGCAGGAACAGCATCTGCATAGCTGTTACTTAAAAACATGAAAATCAAAAAGCATTGTTGAAAACTGATTTAAGAGGCTGGGCAGATTCAGGTGCAAGGCAGGAGATTGAATGTTTTGCCTCTTTGCCCTCTTCATGCTTTAGGCCTCAGAAACCTACCTATGTCCTGCCTGTTAATGAACATCTGCTTTTGATTGTCACAAACCCATATATTTCAGTAAAATAAACATACCTGATCTCCACTTGGGAAAGAGCCTATTGTTTCTGCTGTGCCAGGTTCAAATATTGCTTTTAAATCAGAGATGGACATTTTTTTTTCTCACTTGCCTAATAGTTACCTTTAAGTGCTAAATGACTCCATCAGGAATTATGCTTCTGTGTTTGGACTAGCTGCAGGACATGGGCTGAAATGTTGCCTTTTCTTAAGTGTCTGATGGGTCCTCTGTTGAAGGACTATCTCCTGGCTACACCGGCTGTTGGTGTTAGAAAATAATTATCTCTTTCCAAAGCTAATTCTGCGTTAGTCCAGCTGGAGACTGGACTAAATGCAAGTGACAACAATAAAACATGGCTTTACCAAGTTCATCTTACCTGGTAACTCTGAGCTACTGTCTTTTTTGAAGCCAAGATAGTTGTTACCATTGTTACCATTGTCTATCTGTCTGTGTGACTTCATGCCTGACAAGAAACCTGTGTGATAAACAAATTGGGTAAAAAAATCTATGTGCAGTCACCATGAAAGCTGAGCAGGGCCAGAGGTCCTGGGTCCCCAGAATGGATAGACCTTGACGTGTCATGACATGATGTTTGCTGCTTGGTGACCTGTCAGTCTTATTCTACAGTATGCAAATCACTGTTTCTACATGTGGGAGAAATCAGCATCTATTGGTTTCATGTTGACTATTGGACTATATGATCATGACCATTTTTATCATGATTTTGGTCTTGCCTTAAAACAGCACTGCAGGCAGCTGAGGTTCCTCACCTTCACATTTTCAGTCTTGGTTTCAACTAGACTCTGCAATTAGTTGTGAAGTAATGGGAGTAGGAGTGATTTTCTACTTGAGCAAGTCAAAGGTTCAAGATTTAATCCCACTTATTTATATATTTATTGTGTCCTACCTAGATGGCAGAAAAAGCATTTAGCAGTTTAGTTGTAGGGAAAACATCTGTGCAAATGTACTGGTTGAAACAGAATACCCTTCTAGCCCAGTATTCTCTTTATAAAACTGTTTACAAAAAACTGGCTACTTGCTTGGGAAACATGAGAAGACACATACGTATATTTTCCTTAAAGTCCCTTGCACAATGACCATTTTCATCTCAGAATGTTTTGGACTTTCCTAGACATCACAGTTTGTTTATCTAGTAGCTTGCAATGGATCTCTTGTCCAGAGCTTGTCCTGCTCCTTCCTGAGGCACAGGTTGCTGCAAGAACCAACACTCCCTTTGGCTTGCTATGAACCCCGATCCTATTTGCTTTATTTGATGGTTCCTAAGCCATCTTTTGAAGATGCTGTGGACAGCTGATCCCTCTCAAGTAATTTCTGATAGATGACTGTCTTTAATGTCCCAAAACCTGGATCCTCCAAGAGCATGTGGTCCACATCAAACTGACACTGCTGACTGCTATTTGAGAGGACAGTGGTTGCCCACATGCAGTGTTTTGCCATCAAAGGCTGTGTTCCCCTTGGGAGAGCTAGTTGTGAGAAAGTCACAGAAGTGGTTTAATCCATAAGGAAGCCTGTGCTGCAGAACTGGCCTGTTTGTGCACAGCAGGTCTCAGTGACATCCAAAATCACCAAGCCACAAGCACAACCACAATGAAACTGTCCTACACCCTGAACCTGCCCAAAGGCACAGGACTTGCTGCTGAGGAGACCAGGAGACCAGGGCACACCACAGCTCATAAAGAACATGTTCAACCTATCCCTGGACACAGGGCCAGCTGGAAAAAGAGGATTTCTTAAGGATTCCAGTGTGTCTCCTGATATGTCTGGTTGAGAAGAAGTATGTTTTGGGAGATGCTCTCAGCTCTCTCTGTTGTGCATTTCCTTTTTGGCTTGCTGCTCACCAGTCTGTCCTCACAGGAAGTTTCTGCTTTGCTAAAATTAATGCATGGCTGCCTCCCCACAGATATCTCCAGTTTCCCAGGTATTGGAGGGTTCTTCACTCACACCTCAAATCTAGGTCAAATTAAGGCCAAATCTGTGCTCAGATGGGTGCTTTCCACTCAAAGACTCATGCATAATTTTTTAAAATTATTTTTTATGCACTCATTGTGGATAATTAATTTTTTTTCTTTATCTTTTGCCCTTCTCAAGCATCCACCAAAAAGTGGATCATTATTTGTGCACAACGATCATGCAGCTGCAAGAATAGAGGGACTGTGGAGTGGGCAGTGGGGGAATACTCAGCCATTACTTATTACTTATCCTCAGCAACTGAGAATACTCCACAGAATGACTCAGTGAACTATTACCTCACATTTCTCATGTGAGCAGCATCATGGAACAGCAGCAGCCCTTACCTTCCCCTGCCCCCAAAGGCAAACGAACCATTAATGGTGCAGTAAAGCAGCAGAGCAAAGGTGTGTTTGCTGCACAAGGCTGGTCTCATAAAACTGAACTTTGCCCAAGACTGAACAAAATTGTAAGAAAGTCACAGTCAACAATTAAGGACATGTTTTTTTTTCTAAGGAAAAGTTATTTATGACCTTCATCTGGCAATTTATAAAGTTTTAATTTTGTTACACAACATCCATTCCTTTCATGCTTTGGCAGGAGAGATGTCAGGACATTAGGATAGATGCAATAACCACATTTTTTTATGCTTACTTGTTATTGAACTACCTTCTCCTCTTTAAAGTGTTTTATGGTCGGGTTACTCTATTTGCATAATTACTGCCACATCACCAGTCAATCAATTTTATGTGTTTCTCTCCTAAACCAATCTAAAATATGATATGTATATAAAAACATCACCCATGATTATACAGACTTCACATTTATTATTGCTTCAGGTCAAAGACATATGATAAAATTACCCTAGGTTATTTCCCCCTCCCTTCCCTCTTCTTTAATGCACAACTCTGAACACTTCCTTTAGTATTGTTTATCAGCAATTTTATTTTTCTCTGAATGGGAGACAAAAGAAAATAAGTAATGGAGCTAGTCAAAACAAAGCAAGTAACTACCACAGGCAGCTATGAGGATTGCTCAGTTTTACAAGCATGTGGAGTCACGAGCAACTGTACACATTGATAGACTTGTCACACAGATATCTGCAGGAAAGACAAAATATTCCCACTTTCTGGGTAAATTCCAGACTTGAAAATAAGTGGTTCCAATGGAACCTGGGCTCCTGTGACAGCTGAAATGTGAAGGTTCTATTTAAAATCTTGGTGAAATATAAAAAGTAAGAGAACCCATCCTCAAGTTAGATGATATGACTGACATAAGTGTCATCAGAAGCCAAGGTGAACAAATCCATTTCTGCATTTTACATGCCAGTTACAGAGTGTTACACAATTCGTTGCTGTTATAAGTTGCACCAGTTGAATCTTGCCACCAGTCCATGTACAGGGAGAAAATTCAGAGATACTAGAAATAATTTATAATGAGGAAAAGTACTTGATTTCTTCATGGCAGGAGTTAGCTTCCAGTTATGAATTATCATAGAATAAACAATCTGATATGTTCTCCAAAATTTTTTGCTGATCCTTGCTAATCTTCCGTCCAAGGTACACCACAACGGACTTGACTTTCCATCCTTCTTACTGCGGACTTACTGAGTGTAAAAATCACTTCTGAACATCTGAAGGAAAAATGAAAAACTAACTTATTTCCTGCAAAAAGTAAAATATAACTGTAAGCACACTTATCAAAATTCTCGGCTCCAGAAGATCCCAAACAGAGCCAAAAAATATGTAATATCTCACTTCTGCTGACGACTAATTTATCTTGTTCTTCTCGGTGTCCAAAGTATCAGTGCTGTGTTTTTGTGTTTAGATTCAAATTCTAATGGATCAGAGCACAGCAGTTTGAAGTAAATGGCAAAATTCCCATTTATTTTCATGAAACAAGAATTTACATCTGCTTCAGTAAAAGGTTTCTTGGTTCTCACTACCCTGGTCTGGGTGGTGTGATCCTCTGTTTCTATGTGCTCTACTTTAGCTCATTGCTGATTCAAACTCTGCTATTTGCATGCTGCTAGGAAATAATCCAGTGCGTTTTAAATTGGAAAACTCCAGAAGCAACTGGAAGGTGAGCTGATTGCTATTTGTGGTTTTAAAGTAAGTTCTTTGTTGCTGACAAAATTTTTATAGGCAAATAGCGGTTTCTTTTAAGCAGCTTTCATGGCAGCTGTTGACAGCTTCCTTCAGAAAAGCCAGGCTTCACCACTGTACAAATAATGTGTTCAGTCTTATCCTGACAGGGACAACACTATCAACAAGCTCCTGTCTTCTGCTTGATAAAAAAGGTTTAATAAAGCAGTCTTCGTAAAAAAACACACCGTGACAAAAGCAGCATGCAAGCAAAGACAAGGTAGATCATTTGACTAACTCATATTGGGCAAAAATTTAGGGTAAATGCTTGTAGGTAGATGCTGATCCCTGCTTGAGCTGAGGGATTGGACCAGGTGACTTCCAAAGGTGTTGTTGTGGTTTAGCCCCAACCTTAGCAACTAAGCACCACACAGGCGCTCACTCGCTTTCCACCCATCAGGGCAAGTGGAAGGAGAACTGCAGGGGTAAAAGTGAGAAAACTTGTGGGTTGAGATAAAAGCAACTTAACAATAATATTATTACTACTAATAATAACAGAACAACAACAATAGTACCAATCATATAATGAAAAGGAAGATACATTTTAAAAAAATTTAAAAGAGTGAGAGCAAAATAAACCACAAAAAATATGAGTTATGCAAATTAAAAACAACTGCTCACTGCCAACCAACTGACCAGCCAGCCTCCAGCAGCTGCCCCTGGTCAACTTTCCCCCCAGCTCAGTAAGTTAAGCATGACACCATACAGTCTGTGATGCCTGTGTGGTCAGCTAGGGTCACCTGTGCAGGCTGTGTCCCCTCCCAGCTTCTTGTACCACCCCCAGTCTCCTCACTGGTGGGGTGGGGTGAGGAGGAGAAAATGCCCTGAGGCTGTGTAAATGCTGCTCAGCAATAACAGAAACATCCCTGAATTATCAATGCCATTTCCAGCACAAATCCAAACTGCAGTCCCTGTTAGTTACTGAAGAAAATGAACCCCACCCTAAACCCTTGGGTGCTTCCAACCTCCGCCATTCTGGGATTATGCAAGGACTGAATCCAGGAGAAACCACTACCTTCCCAGCTGAGCCATATGTTTTTTCCTCTTCCCCAGGCAGTGTTTCCTACCACCTACGAAACCTGCAAGTGTTTCAGTGGTTTCACGGCCCTTCCTGGATCCTGACAATGTGCTCATGCGGCTGTCCCTGAAAGGCTGGGGTATCATGCACCTCTCTGTGCACATATAGCAATGCTCAAACATAACAAACGTGTAATGCAAATACTAATCCATCTTGCCACTCTTTTCCAAGCAAAACACAAGTTCCTCTACTCTGTTGAGCCAGATTCTCTAAGGCTCCAGGGTGCTTTTTTGGAGTACTCTTTCTGGAGGGCTAAGCAAGAAACTGCATTAAGAGGCCGTAACTCTGCATTTCTCAGAGCTGTGGGCTTGGTCTCCTCAGGAGAGAATCCTTGATTTAGGAATTCACTTCCCCCTTCCTGTGAGAAACCCTGGGCTTGTTGACTTTCCCAACACATTGCACAGGCTATCTATTTACTCAGGCTTTTTCTGAACGGGTGGGTTTCGTGTGGAAGATCTTTGACATTTCCGTGCGCTTGCATTTCTTTGAAAGACATCCCTTTAAATGCTTACAAGTTTCCAGGCTTAATTACTTGTCCCTTATGACTCCTAAAAACTCGTAGATGGACTAAGATAGAAAAAAAAACAAACCAACTTTCCTCCCCACACAAGCCTCTGTACCAGTTCTTTAGCAATTAAGGGAGGAAACCAGACTTCCTCCTTCTCAGGGATGCCAGACGTTGCTGTCCCAGTCCTTGGCAGCGCTGGTGCAGGAAGCGTCCCTCATCCTCAGGCACTCACATCCTCACAGTCTGAGGAGAAGCTGGCAGATGAGTGCAGCAGGGCCAGCCTTACCAACAGGAACAATCTCCTGTGGAGCACTTTGGAGATGAAAAAGGATGTGCTGTTATTAGCTAGGCTCTCCACCAGCTGCAGCAGGACAACAGGGGCCAAGGCAGCACCAATCCTCCTGCCCAGGGATGCGAGGGAGGGAGGATGAAAGGAGCAGGGAAAGGGAGAGTTTTGGACTGAGTTGATAGCAGAATAAAATATTTTTCGAGTTGTAAATCTACTAGATAAACTAATCTCAGGCTTTATGAGATTCCAGATGAAATGCAGAATTATGCCAAGCTTCTCGTTTTTATTTCCAAACGTTGAGTTAATTTGGATCCAATCTGAGCCAAATCTCGCCTTAGTGTAAGCAGGTGCAGCTCCACTGGATTGAACTGAGTTACACCCATTTACAACAGGGATGGATTTGTCCTGAAGTGATTTAAATAGGGCAGAAAAGAGCACACATATTTCCAGTGTTTCATCTTTGAACCATGAGATACATGAATTGAAAAAAAAAGTGTTCTCAGTCTCTCTCACACAAATTTGTGGCCTACTGGAAGGTTCTGTTTAAACATAGGAGCTTACTATCTTTCCTTCTTTTGTTTATTTGTTGCCACTTCCACCCACTTTCTTTTCTTCCTCATCCTTGCTTTTAATCCTGTAATTAATATGGTATATATTTTTGCAAAGGACATACCATAATATGTATGAGGATTTCTTTTGAATTCACATTACCTTGATGTTATCTCGTTTCCTTCAGATTTCAGTCGAATTGGATACTGAAATAATGCCTAATTTGTAATTTTCACTGCATTTTTTGTAGGCACAGTGTTTTTTCCTGTTCTCTGTATTATTTAAAATAGAAAGCAAACTATAATATTGGGAAATACATGCCTCCCACCAAAACCAGTGACTGTTACTTGATTCCCTGCTCATTTAATAGTAAGTCTGAACATAGAAAGCAATCTTATGTGTAGAAGATAATAAATGACACATTGACTTGACACCACAACTTCTTTTTAAGACAGAAAATAGGTATATAACCACAGATAGAGTGAAAAACAGCACAGATACAACTGTTTCCTTGAAGGGTTTGGGGAGGGAGGAGAGTATCTGTTGACTAATTATCTCCATTTTGAAGTTTTTTTGTCAGTCTCTTGCTCAGGATTTTTTCATACACAACACACTGGCCACTCACTGAACAATCTGGCCCTTTGGCTCAGGTGAGAGGCAGCAGGGCAGGATGGCAGGATTGCAGAATGGCTGGGTGGCAGGACGGCAGGACAGATGGATGGTAGGATGGATGGATGGCAGGATGGCTAGATGGCTGGATAGCTGGACAGGAAGTTCTGCCCATGGCGTGCAGGAGGGCCTCACCTCCCGCATTGTTCTCACAGATCCAGCAGCAGCTCTGGGGGGCAGCTCTGGCTGTTTCTGGAGATCAGTACCAGCTGGCTTTTATTCCCCAACCCAGATATTCACAGCTCACAAGCTCTGACTGCTGCCCCGTGCCCTTGGGTGCGTGCAGGACGGCTGTGTGTTATGCACTTCCTTCCTCATTGCCCCCTGCCACGACACAGCCAAGGGAGCCCCACAGTCCCATTAAGGAAGGAAGCCACTAACCTGCTGCCCTCTGCCTTTGTGGGAAACATTCTCCGAGCCTTCAAGGGCTTATTTTGTGCAAGGGGGTGGTGAAAACAAAAGTCCATGTGTTAGGTTGCCTATTTGCGCCTGGCAGCATGTTCTGACCAGGAGGTCAGCTATTATTTGCATGAGTAACCATTTTTCACATTTCAGCATGTCTGTGAGGAGCCCAGAATTGTTCAGCATCACAGTCAGGGTGCCAGCAGATCCCTCCCTGCCAGTTACCTTGGCACAAACACCCACCTGCTCCAACAGCAGGACAACTACACCAGGCAGGTCTTCGGCCAGTCCTTGGCTCAGCACTTCACCAACACTGATGAAGATGCAACTGGGCCTGAGCAAAGGCTCTGGGTTTACCCAGAGGAAAGAGAAAGATGCAGTGTCCCACGGGGATGGAGGGCTGTGTGAGCTGAGACACTTTGTTCTGAGGTCTCCTGTGGCTCAGCTGACCCAGGCACTGCAAGCCTGGCTACTGGCACCAAGGCTGACCACTCCGGTCCTTCCCACTCCTCCAGGCAGCACAGCTGTCCAGGGATGTGGCTGGGGGAGAGTCAGACACCTGCAGAGCTTTCAGAGGATACTCACTTTAATCCTTAACAGCTAGGAAAATATGAACCTTCACAAAGATGCATATGAGAACATCTTCTGGATGTTCTCATATGACAAGATACTCTGCTCACACTGTAAATCCAGTAATTTATTCCCCTTAAATTTCAGTGATACAGACAAAGCAATACAGATAAAGGTTCCAGTGTCCCTGAACTCACAGCAGCTTTTTTAGCAACAATAGCAGCTTTGGCTGCAGAAGGTACTTTAAGTTCAGGCCTGGAGGATGTTAATCCTCATCTTGCACTTCCCCTTCAGCCATCCCTTTTGTTACTCAGGTTAATATTCTTGGCTAGAGCAGCTCATGCTGAAGGAAAAGGAACAAACATTTAGTCTTTTAAATGATCAGCCCTATAGTTGCTTTTTCTCTACTACTGCAAAAATTTTACCTAGTCTGCATTCAGCATAGGAATTAAAAAAATTCCTATGTCAGGCAGAAATAGATCAATATGCTCTTGGACTTCAGTAAGACAAATCTGTGCATATGCCATATCAAAACAGTGTTTAAAATGAAGAAAGATAGAAATAAACCCTAAAAGTTATACAATTTCTAGGCTTTCTAAATTTCTGTAAATTTATTACATTTGAAATAATAAAAATTTGCAAAGGGTTGGGCAGGTATTCAGAATATTATATTTATCTGCTACCAAAGTCCTTCAGGGTAAGTTTTCTTTAGAGGGTTGGCTGTTGATTGTTTGTTTGTTTGCTTATTTTTTTCTGCTGAGTTGGTACATAGGATAATATAAGTGATGGTAAGTCCTTCCCACTTGGAATACTAAAATGGATTTGACAGGCAATGGTCCAGGCTCACTTCCATCTGTGACACTCTTTCAAATGATTCATCATCTTGAACATGAAAGGAACTTGATGATGTTATGACTTACCCTTAGATAAGACAACCAGTTCATCTGAAAGCAATTGCTCCAACTGACTGTCATGCAGATGCCTCAGCAGTGACACTGGGCATTTGCTTACACATTTTAATGTCTTTTATGTGTTTTTTACAGGCAGTGGGATCTCAGACAGAGCAGGGTGCTGGTGTGGAGGAGCACACAGTGTCTGCAACACTACTGTGCAACATCCTTGTTTAAGTAACTAGCCTTACTGCTTCATTTATTTTTCAGCCTAATAAAGCTCAGTAATTCCCAACTTTCCTTGATTTTGAATAAGTTAAATAATATAATTTCTTAGCAAGCTGTAGTTTACATTTCTATTAATTCTTCTAGGAAGCTCAGCAGAATAAACTAATAATCTGACAAACCTTGATTCCTATCTATAACTCAATGCATCAGAGATCCTGCTTTGGCCAGGAGGCTGGGCCGGGCAGCCTCCAGGGCTTCCTCCCAGCTGGTGTGACTCTGTGAGTCTAAAATGTGACTCTCTTAAAATGTACATATGCTTTTGGCACTATGCATGTCTTTTCTGAAACCTGTGTGGGTTTGGTTTCCAAAGCTATCAATATTTTTTTAAGGCAGTCACATTTGCCCTCCTCTTCAAAATTTAATCCTGTCTCCCAATTTGGCTCTTGCAAAGAAATGTTTCCTTTGACATCTTCTAAATGCTTCATGCATTTACTTCAGTCACTGTTGCCCCTGTAACTTTGAGGCAAAAGCCTGTCAGCCCTGAAGTTAATGTGTATTTATTCTTTTTTCCGTTTTCCACATCAATAATGCTCAATTCTCTCAGAGATATGCAGGCTTTGGGGTCTCTGTGGTTCTTAATCAATACCTAATTAGTGTCTAGTTACTGGGAGGAGACTCATGGCTTAGGAAGGCAGGGGACACAGAGAGTCTCCAGAATATCCAAAGGTCAGTTTTGATAGCCACCACTATACACACATACTGCCTTCTCCTTCATTCAGACCATGCTTTATAGGCAGAGCAATGCTGTCCATTTCCTGTGAACATGTGCAAAGCCTGTGGCTGCATTTTCTTCCCTTTAAACTCAGCCAAAAAGAGCAGTTCTCACTTTGCAAGTGTTGTCCAGCTGATGGGCACAAGCAGAACAAGGAATGTCTCCCAAAGCAAAGTGTTTGCTGCAGGCTCTGGAGCATGTGCTAAGAGAGTGATGAATTCCCATTTCCTTTGAGAGAGAACAAGGCAAACTCTGCTTTTAAAAGTACTCAGATTTGTTAAATATGTGCACGGATATTCCATTTCCTCTTAAATAGATACTGATAAATCAGTCAGACACAGGCACAAATTCTGATACTCCAATAGAGCTGTCACAAGTGAAAGAGGAATTTAATCTCATATTTTTGTAGATCTAATCGATCCCATTCCTCTAGTTGCTTTGAAATATCCAATTACATCTGACTTAATAAAATTGGAAGACATTTATTACCATCATTAGTGGCTTGGGTTGAAATCAGCTGTGAAATTGTGTGCACATTAACTTGCAGTGAATTTAGCAATCCAGAAACCCATGGAACTGATTTTCTAAATGCATGCAGAGCTCTCTTACTGGACACAGAGATGCTGACATGTATGGCTGGCCAGGGCTGTGGGGCAAGGAAAGATACAAGAGAAATGCTCAGTCCTCTTCGCCAGGCCCTTTCTTGTGTCTCTGCCCTGAGCTGAACCATCTCCCATCTTCCATTGGAGAGAGGGAGATTGAAGGTATCAGGGAGGGATCAATCTTTGTTACTTAAAACTGGGTCATTAATTCAGCAAGTAAGAAGGTAAATATAAAAGACAGACTAAGTTGCTATTTTCATTGTAAGCACAAGTTTATTTTAAAAAACTCTGAAAAGGGGAGAACGTGAAAAGATCTCATTTTCTCACACATTTCAAGACAGCCAATGATACTGAAGCATCTGTGAAATCTCAGAAAGAGTATTATTCCACAGCATCACTCAGCTGTCAGGTATCATACTTGTTCATTATCAGTTGCTAAAATTCCAGAGCACACCCTTATTGTGGCTGTGCTTCCATCCTTCTTGATTTACCCATTAAGTTGGGTACCCAGTTTAATTTACCCATTAAGTGTTTTGTTCTTCTCTGTCAAGTATTTGCCACAGACAGCATCATGTGAGAGGACTAAAGACGTGCCCAGGCATCCCCAGTTACAGACAGCTGCAGGGGTAGACAGGTGAATTTTTAGTTTTTAGTAATTGCTGCAACAAGAAAAGCACAACACTTAGCAATAAGTAATTATCAGGAGCTGCTTTGAGTATTGCCTGTGGGTGAAAAACCAGTTACATAGCTGGGTGTTTTGCTGCAAGAAATGTTTTCCAGAATGTTTTCCTGTTAATCTAACTAATGCCTCCAGTATTTCACTAATCAGTCCATGCCCATACCATGTCCTCTCCTATTTATTTCACATCTCAGATATCCATCTGTTGAAGGAAAAAAAGGTCCTTTCACTCTCTCACAAAGGCATTGGGAGGAAAAAATATTAAAAATTAGGAGGCAGTGTAAATACTGCAATCACTGGTCCATACAAATCCCTCAGGAATAGAGGACATTTTTATACCTTCATGGACGTTTTTTAAAGAAGCTTCTCTTTTTGAAAAAAAGGTCTCACATTTCTGCTTCACCTTACTGTTGGTAGTTTGGCAGTGTCATTAAACAATGTAGATAGTTAATTATTTTTAGTCAAGCAATGTAACACGGCAATAAAATTTTCAAAAAGAGACCTGTTTTGAAGGTCGATGACCTCATATAAATTGCTAAGTGTCAATAAATATCTTTCAACACGGGTGGAACAATATTTGTATGCTTATGGATAGAGTTATAGAGTTTAGCTTGCTCAAGACCATTAAAGATCTCATGCTTATGGCTGCACAATAAATGTCACCAATGCAACCCATAAAACTATGCCCATTCAGATTTGATTTTTTTGGAAAAAGAGTTGCTGGTTTTGAAAACTGAAAGCCACTGTGAAAACAGAAAGATTTTCATGTAAAGACTAAAACTGGCAACTGCCTTAGTAAAATTTGATTTTCTTTTGATTTCCCTGAAACATAAATCCTGAATCATAGAGTTTTACATTTTCCCAAACAGAAATAAACACCTTCTTTTGATTTTGAACTCCTGGAAGTAAGTTATTACGTGACTTGTTTACTAAACACAGAACACAGAGGAAATTTCTAACTTTTCTCATGTACTAATATAATCTCTTGGACAGGAATTACTTTTCTGTAAGATGCTCCCATAGCTGCTACTTGTTGTGCCACCAACAGAAATGTGAGAGGAAACACATCAAATGCTCTTTCTCAAAAGTTTCCATCTTCATCTTCTGTTTCGATGCACACCTGCTAGGTGATCAGCATGCCAGGTCTTTATGAATGGAGGAGGACATATGCAGAATGATCTCACTGGTATTCCACATGCAATTTCAAAGCTAAACAATGCATGTCTTTTATATATGATTAATCTCCTAGGAATTTATGCCTTCACGGCACCTTTTCTAAAACAGGAAATAAATATGTGTTGCTAAGTTACTTTCATGCTTTGAAAAATCCCACTGCCGTTTCTATTGTCCACTTTGTGTTCCGAAGGCTGTGCTCTATCACAGGGAATTTTTTTTTCTTCCATAATGAATACTTGCTCCTTTTACCTTTGTCTTACTTTCTGGTGAAGGTAAAGTCACACAGATTCCCTGCATGTTTTGCCTCTTAGACCTGTACCAAATGTGCCTCACATTGTACCACTTTGCTGGGAAGTGCCTAGAAGATGCAGACAAAAATTCTCCAGGCACAGACAAAACTCCTCTGGGCAGCAAGGCACCAAGCCAGTGCTGGTGACCTTATACTCCTTGCTGGAGCACTCTCTAAAGAACATATCGATGTCTGGGCTGGGACACTTGATGCTCCAGCCAAGGCCAGTGCTTTTGCCTAGCAGCTGAAGTAATCTGCATCTCAAGGATCTACTCCCCCATCTTTCCATCTTCAACTTGATTGCACGTAAACTTTATACAGTATGCAGTTTATACAGAGTTACTTCCCATCTGTATCTCTTAAGAGCAGCTGTATTAAGGTTAACTAGCTTAGGAGTCATAAATAGGAATGGCTAATGTGATTGTACAAGCTTCCCCCCAGATCCTGGTCAATATTGTAACTCTGACCTGTAATGCACTCTCCCTGCAATTCCAGTACTGGGCGTCTCTTAAGCAAATACAGCTAATCACTTCAACAGGTTGCTGACTTTTATGAATTGAATTGCATAGCAAATAGCTGTGACAGTGTGTACAACATTGCCAGACAAGAAAACAACACCATTATGTAGGGAAGAATGTTCCCCAACTCAAGAGAAGAGAGA
Organism: Onychostruthus taczanowskii; assembly: GCF_017590055.1. Classification (NCBI taxonomy): domain Eukaryota; kingdom Metazoa; phylum Chordata; class Aves; order Passeriformes; family Passeridae; genus Onychostruthus; species Onychostruthus taczanowskii. Next base: position 10,323,306 of record NW_024498795.1, read on the forward strand.
AAAAATGTATCACGCTACTTCTTATAAAAGAAGGGTGTTACTTGGGGTTTCTACATGGGGAAGAGGGTATGGGGGTGTGGGAGGGAGGCTTTTGTTGAGGTTTTTTTGCATGTATCTGGGAAGTTGGTACTGAAATGGGGGGTCAGATAACAGAGTGTACATACATAGATTCTGTCTCTCCATTTTCCACAGTGGGGACTTAATGCTGAATAACGTGTGATTAAACGAAGGCAGGTAAGAAGCAATCATGCAAGATACTCAGCTACCTCTGCAGGGACAGAGATGAGACTACTCTGAACAAACCAAATGCATGCTGAGACAGTGACTTTCTCCCAGGGCCCACAGCTGCCTCCCCTCACGTTAGCTTTTTCCACATCTGCCCGAGCCTCGCAGGCTCAGGGTGCCTCTGGTCCTGGTACCCCAGACAGGCTTCAATGGCAAAGCTAGTTACCCCAGCAAATGAAACATCTTATTTCATCAGTTCTACCCTTGGTAATCTTCTCCCACTTCCACTTTCCACCTCTTTCCCCAGTTAATTTCAATGATTTCAATTTTGTCACACCTGAAATACATTTGGCCACATCCTTCTTGCAAGGTGCAGACTGAATTTAATTTTCTGAAGGCTTTGACATAATTACCCAGCCAAGCCAGCTAAGCTGTAGGTTGCTTTGTGCTGTACATTCAAAGAGCATTCAGGGCTGTTGGAAGCCTCTGGAAATAATTTCCCTGCAATTTTCAGCAATGTAATACAAATTCTTGGTGAAATGGTACATTAGTCATATATTACACAACATGTCTCTCTCTAATAACTTATAGCAAATTTTAGCTGTACTAAAAATAGTAGTTACAGCCCTCATTAATTATAAGGATGTTGGATAGTAAATTGCTGCAAAAAGCTTTCATGCCAGGAACTGCAGCTCCCATGTTTGTATTTGATGTCTGTATTATGAGACAAATAATGTTTCCTCTTCCAAAACCACAGGCCCTGGCCAGAATATCTCCTCAAAAAAAATAGGAGACAGACATTGAGGACACACAAGCTCCAGGGCTTGCCCCTGGTTTTGTGTCACTGGCTTTAGCAAGCTCATGAAGCCAGATGCATGGGGCTGCTGGTGGCCTTTGCAAGAAAGATCCTGATAATGCTGTAGAGAGCATGACTCTGCAGGGAATCCACTGCTTTCAGGAGGTTATTTTCAGCATGTGGGACAAAGGTCATTATAATTGGCAGCACTGCAGCGAGGTTAAACCAGCAATCTTCAGGAGAATTTTGTTTGGAAATCTGTTTGCATCCAGTGGGAACACAGACAAGTGTTGAGGGAGATTATATTAGTTTACAGAAAAGTGAGTGGTGTGAAAAAAATGAAATGGGAACAATCACATTCCTAGAATTAAAGTTACACATCCAGAGCAGCCTAAACTGACCTAGGACAGACCTTGGCCACCTTGTCTTCTCATAGGTTGGAAAACAAATCAAGTCAATAATATTGGGTTGGTCCAGCTCCGTGAAGCAGCTTGTCAGGGAGCTGGATGAGCAGCTCCTGAGCTTGTGCGAGGCCATGGCTGGGGCCAGGCAGGAAGGCAGCATATCACAGTCCTGGTGCCCTCCCTGGAGCTGCTGGGGCCTGCCCACCCTTGCACAGCAGTGAAATCTGCCAGGCAGATGGCAGCACAGACCCCTTGTCAAATACACCCAGGGAGAAGTCCAGCAGCACACAAACACAAGGGGATCCTTCTTCTCCTGTAGAAACTCAGAATGAAATGGTGGTACCTGTTTCCCCCAGGATGTAAGGAAAGGATGACTTCTACAGGTCTGGGGAGGGGTTACAGGTGTTCTCTGTGCACCAGCCTTTTGGTGACAGGCCAGGGTATTTCTGGTGGGATAGCTCAGAATTCTACAGGTCTGGGGAGGGGTTAGAGAAATTCTATGCTGTTCTCTGTGCACCAGCCTTTTGGTGACAGGTCAGGGTATTTCTGGTGGGATAGCTCAGACACTGCCCTGCTCATTGACACCTCCTTATTCATTCTGATGGCTCAGTCAAGTAAATTGCACACAAAAATTCTGTGGCTCCTTTTTCTGCTTAATTCAGCTTCTTCCTATGTCTCATGACACAGGGGTCTTTGGGGATGAGTAGGATTCCCCTGCAGCAGTAATATACCAAAAAAGCCAAACCCTAACCTAGTACCATTGCATACAATTTCCTTGCTAAAATACTACAGAATAAGGTGGTATAATAAGGCACCCCATGCTTTATTGTCGTTGAAGGCCAGATCCAAAAAACCCTCTCTTGCTGCATTCTTCTTTGTCTCAGATTTGATTGATTTTTCTCAGTGTATTGGGGATTTTGCTTCTGTTTGGCTTTGTCACCTAAGTATAGTAGTTACAAAATGCAGAATCCCTTCCCTTCCCTTCCCTTCCCTTCCCTTCCCTTCCCTTCCCTTCCCTTCCCCTTCAAGAAGGCCAGTAAAATCAAAAGTCTTCCCAGGAAACCTGTCTTTTTGTCTTCAAAACCCCGAGGTCTGCTATATTAAAACAGGCCAAGCATTTGCAGAACAAGACCTCAGACATTTTCTCCATTGGAAGTACTCAGAAGGCACAGCTCTGTCTCAACACGTGGAGCAGAAAAGACTGTAACACTCCAAAGCCCACATCACATAAACTTCCCAGTTAATTGCCAGTTTCTGCTGGGACATTAGAGCAACAGGACACATTCATGGGACATCCAAAACTGCCTCATCAGTTTTGAACTCTCCCATCCCTCAACTCTTTTAAATGCCAGGACCCGGCTGAGAGTTGTGCACTGTGAAGTTTTCCAGCAGCAAGCGTGCAGCTGAGCTCCTCCTGCTCCTTACCTGGACACAAGGAACATTCCCAGACTCACTCCAGTGGCGGCGACTGTGAGTAGAGTAGCTTTGAGGAGAATTCCTCAAAAACATTCACTCAAGGACCACTTTGGCTCCTTGGTCTCCTGCTGCTCTCCTTCTGCATCAGCAGCTGGGGAGCATTGCAAAACCACTGCTTCATGAAGGCAAAGGATCTGGTGAACTCTGTCAGACCTGGGCCTGGCAAATAGGCAGGGAACTGCAGCCAGCAGAAGGCTGGGCGCTGTCCTCCTGCAGCATCACACTTCCTTAGGCGGGTGCTACCAGCGCTAAAAGCAGGGAGTATATGATGAAGGAGCTTCCAGTCTTCTTGAAAAACACTTCCCAGAGGAAACTGAGCATTCCTGAGGGCCAACAAACAGGTGTTTGCTTTCTCTTTTCTGCAGCCTGGTCCTGCACAGCACATGGGAAGCTACTTCCCTTGTTTGTTCTTCCAAGATTGACCAGATTAATCTCCTCATCCAAAAGTCATTTGTGTAACAATTCTTGGGGCCAACATCCCTAGGCTGTTAACCCCGACCTCACTGGATCTGTATCCCAACCTGAGAATCCTGCACAGGCTGGTAACAACTGCAAATCATGTTGTCAGAACTTCTGCACAATTACAGCTATTTTCATGCTTTCTGTGCTTTCTGTCACTCTACCTGTCACAGGAGTGCACCTTTCCTGGTTCTGCCTTCCAAGGCTCCTTCACAAGGAGCCTTAAATTTTTAAACAGAGGAACCAAATAAGCTGACATCTAAAAAGGAAGATAAGGGTTCCCCCTTTCACCAAGGGAAGATAGCTTGGTCCTTGATGAAGATGTCCCTTCTGATGCAGCCCTACCCATTTTTGTGCAGTAAAGAGCCCTTTTTCTCCCTAGATGAGCAAAGTAGGGAGGGTACTAAAGAGGCAAGTCACCAGAAGAATGCAGAGAAGTCCCCAAAGAGCTGTGGCCTGGAAATTAGGCAGAAGATATCTTGTAGCATTGTTTGTATGGCTGCTGGGTTTCACTTTGCTTCAGGGCATGTGGAGGCTTTTCATTTTGCAAAAATCAGCATGGAGCATCTGGGGTAGTGGCCATAGCATTTAGTAGTCCCTGAAATAAAAAAGCTCCATAGAACCCATTTATGTTGACTCTTTAGCTATAAGAAATCATGAATTGTGATTCATTTTTATCCTTGTCATAAGATGACCACTGCCTCTTCCCAGGCAGCAAGTTATAAAAGAGTCATTCAGCAATTCGTTGGCATTTAGCAGAGCAAAGTAAGTCAGTTCCAAGTTGATGATGCTAAACTATCATTGAAATGAGATCAAAATCATTAAGGGTGAGACACTGCCAAGTCATGTTGTTATGCTGAAGTGGCATATCCAAAATGAACAAAGAGATCTCAAGATTTTAAGCCTGAAATTGTGACATGGAAAACATGTACTCAGCTGCTAGAGACCCATAACGGAAGAGCTGCAGGCACCCAGCTTCAACAGGTCTCTGTGGGGGTAGCAGCACTCTTATCACTGACCCTAAGGCAGATGCCTAAACTCCCTGGGTGGCAGGGAGGTGGTGGATTAAGTTTTGGATCCACTTTGTGCAAGCACTTTCTGCCCACAGGCATCTTCCAGCCCGGCATGGAGGGATTTCTGGGCTGCACTTTGGAAGTACATCCCTCATTACATGTTCAGTTTTAACCCCTAATTCTGCATTCTGGGTTTTGTCACTGCTACTCATTACCTGTACTTCTGGGCACCCAGGTCTGGGTGTTTGCCAAGGTTTCCTAATTGAACACTATTCCATGAATGCATGTTTTTTTAAAAAAACTTTATTTGGTATCTCTCCTTTATTGACTTTTTTTTTTTTGTGAATGATCTCCTGGCAGGCAAAACAACACTTTGTGAGCCCATATTGCAGTTCATTCACAGCACAGCTCACATGTTATCCCAATGAGCCTTTGGGGGGGATGGAAATCCACTGGAGTAGGATGCTGGGAAAGTGTCCTTTATTCATGGTTAACTTCAGCCTGGGCAAGGCAGTTGGGGAGGCTGGACACAAGTCTTGTGACATGTGCAGAATATTCCCTGTTGCTTGCTGGAAGAAATCTGCACTTATTAGAAGGAGTAAGAGACTCCTGACTGATGGAAGTACATGACTCTGCTCTCTGCTGAACTTTCAGCATTGCAACTAGTCTGCTTTAGAGTCAAAAATAACTGTTTTAGAAGTGCTCTAAGACATATATTTTTTATTACCCCCTTATGCTACATCAGGAACTGTGGACTAACTATCTCCCTTGCTTTGCCCTCTCCAATCCTGATTTCCCTGAGAAACTAAGGCACTTATGATGCCTGTTTCCATTTGCCCCATCTATCAGATTTTATCGGTTAAAACCATTTAAAGCTATTAATGTTTCTGCTTTTGCCATAACAAACAGCTTACTTCATGAGCTCATTCATGGAAACTGAATTAATTTTAGAGGCTAATAATGACAGATAGAGTGTGTGTTATTTTAGCTGAAGGAAAGATGTCAAATTCTAGGCTTACTGGTGGTGCTTACATCTGAGCTGAGCTTGGGTCACTGCCACTGTGTGCTGGTGAGGTTCCTCTGATGCCATGCCAGTTTTTCCCCAAGGGAAATTGGTTCCTCTTTTTAGGTAGGAGCATCTGCCTCATGTGCTATTTATAATATATTTATTTCACAGAATGTAATTTAGAGCTACAACTGTATTCAGAAATGTAATGAATGAAATTAATATGTTTCTGAAAATACTTTAAATGCTTTGGAAATGACTAAAATGTGAATAAAAGGATCCTTGAATACATTAATGAAATTAAGTCAGCATAAATAAAACCACATAAAAATTCACTGGTTTCAGTGGCATTTAGACTTTGATATTGATATTGGTATAAGCAAGAACAGAAAGAGTTTTCCAAAGTTTGTAAGGACACCATGCATAAAACTTAATGCTTTTCAGACATTGCAGTTACGTATACTCGCCTGCATTCTTCTTTTATAATGGCCAAGCCATTAAAAGGAGACCTTTCCTACCCCTCTAGCATGTAGCAGCATTAATAAATCAAGTGATTTCTTGCTGGCCAAAGTAAGTTAGCCTGAAAAAAAAAGTGTGTAATATGCAGGTTATATAGCTGTGATCTTCTTTACACTAATAATATCCTTCTTTATACTGCATATGTATTAGTTGTTTAAAGACAACACAAAATTAATATTCTTTTAGAAGACAACTTATGGTTGAAAAAAATGTAGCAATAGCCATGCATGTAATATGGTTTAACAATCTTAAATATTCCAGACAGGAAAAGTTTTTTGTCAAAGTCTCTGACAGTTTAAACTTTAAAGCTTCAGCAAAACTTTTAAACTTTTAAACTTTGAACCTGTTTGAACTTCATTTGATTTATGAATTATTAAATGTACCACTGAAATTCACCGTCTTTATTTTCATCTAGTAAAGATTTTTTGTTTAAAAGCTACAGATGAAGAGTGGGAACTAAGGAAATGCAGCCTGAGGAGATTATAGCTCTGTTTTATCAGAACAGCATTCCTCTCAGCTGTATAAAACAAAACCCCAGTAAAATATTTAGAAGTGGGAGAGATAAAGGGCTGAAACTGGTATATACAAAAGGGTGGGGAAAATGAATGCTAAACTGGAAAGCCGGATTAGGCAAGATTTGGAAAATGAGATACTTCTAAATTAATTATTTAACTCTTCCTTCACGTCCTGATCCATCTTTCCATGTCAGGATTAAGAGAAGGGCAGCACCAGGTTAACAGTGTCTTTAACATGAAGTCGAGGGCAGTGGGAAGGAGGAAGGCATTACTTTAGCCAGTTGTTCTGGAGGAAACAAATCTCTGGAAAGGGAAATGCCCTGAATGGCTCCCAGAGTCCCGCACCGGAGTGCTGGCTGTAATTTACTTCCCGGCTGACAGGGAACCCACCTAAATCACAGCCCTGACACCACATAGGTACAGTGGAGAAGGTAAGTGGTCAGTGCCTGTGCCGTAGCAGCATTCACACGCTGCTCACCACAGCTCCCAGGTCTCGTCCCAGCACGGTCTGGGCACCGCACGAGGATCTTTCCGAAAACCTTTTGGAAGGGCTGCCCTGGAAGAGGCACCCAGGGAGCGTGGCGGCAGTCTGTGCACAGGCGGCGGGTATTTATAGCCTGTGTCTGAATGAGCCTGTACAGATGCAGTTTATCTGGGAGGGTCAGATAGCGCCTGCATGCTGATGATCCCTCGCTAGCAGGATAAAAGGAGAAATAAATAGAAGGCAAACCTGCCTATTTGCAAAAGTCTGTGTTTTTTGGGCTGCTTTGTGGTATCCTTAACAGGGCCACCTGAGTTCCCCAAGGAAGACACACATCTCCCTGCCAGGAGCAGAGCTGAGCTGGATAACTGTGGGAAGGGGGCAGGAGAGCAGCGCGGGCTGTCCTGCTCTCTCCTCCTGGGGTAGGGTACCAGTGCCTTTGGGAAAGCAGCGTTTGTTCAGCAGCCACCAGGAAACACGGGTTGCTCCAGCCTTCCTGTACATCTTCCAGCAAGTGTTGTCACAGGGCAATCACATTAATAGGGCCGAAGATAAAAGGGATAAAGCACACGGGGAAAACTGAATGAAACTGGAGCCGCATGAGTGCTGTAATACCCAAACTTGGCAAACATGTAATGTCAACAATGTAAGTTACAACTGAGCTTCTGAACCTGCAGTGAAAGAAATAGAAGACAAAGGTGAAAATGGGGCAAACTGGGGAAGAGGGAGGGTAGAAACAAGGTATTCCTCAGCCTTGCATGCAGCCATTACAATAATCCAAGCAGCATCCAGCATCAGGTTACGCACTAAAAACAAGGTCTTAAATGGGAGAGAAACTTGATACGTGAGTATTTTTCTCTAATAAGGAGCTTTTTGTCTGTTTGTTTCCTTATACCTCATTCAGGATGATGTCTTCTTACATGAGAAAAACTACAGTGTTTTACCTGCTTCCAAGTGGAGCACGAAATCAAGCCTAATCACCAGTGAGGTGAACAACACTGGGACACTGTACATGGACAGATGCCCTATGATGTGTCTAAGAAAGGGAGAATCAGGAACCTTGGGATCTGATTTAAATCAAAGCACTTACAAATATCTCATTTTGAGTGTGTTTTACTGTGGGGTTGCCTTTAAAATAGGACTACTTGACATTTTTTTTTTACTCTGAAGTGTATTTACTTAGAAAATCTGAAAAACTGGAAAGCTTATGGATAAGGAGAACTGTAGAAGTGCAAAGCCAAACTATGGGGCACTAAATCACAGACAGGCAACTGGACCAGTAACCACATTATTTCTGTAAGGGCACTCATGAGTATAATGGTTACAATCAAAGAACTGGGCATTTGGCACACATTTGCTGACATTTCTTAAGGTGAAAAATAATAGTGCCATTATTTTGCAGTGCCAGATGAGTTTGCTCTTTTGTCCCAAGCCAGAGTCTAGAGGCTTTTCCCTAGAAAATGTGTGCAGAGGCTCAGGTAAATCAGGAAGCACTGGCCAGCCTAAAAAAGGTGTTATGGTTGCATCTCCTACACAATTGAAACTCACCACCCCATGGCTCTGTGGTGTTTCAGAACCAAGCCACCCAACGTGGCTGCCAGCCTTCAGCAATGTTGTTTTAAGAACATAATGCAGGCTTGAATGCTGAGGGCAGTTTCTTGACTTCAGAAAAGACAGACCATTCAGCCATAGGCCGAGACCCAGGTGAATTGGGCAATCCTTGTTTCCCTCAATAGCTATTTTCACAGCCACCTGCACCTGGCCATGTCAGAGGACTGACTGGATACACCATGGCAAGATCCGCTGTGGCCATTTGTTCCAACACATTTCCCTTGTTCTGTCTTAAGGGATGCACCAGGGCAACAATAACTCAAGACAGAGGCTGGGTTTAAAATCTGTGTATTCTATAGAAGCTGAGAAAGAGGGAAAAATTAAATAATGCCTTGCTCCAAAGCTCAGGATACTGGCAAACTTCTTGCCACTCAGTGTGGAAAAGCAGTTATCTCACATGCAGAATGCACTGCAAAACGAACACAACACTACAATGCATTCTGTGAGCAGGTTCAGGTAAGGCTTGGGTATAGACATATCCCCTCCAATCCCCAGCAGCTCTGGGATCAATTTCTCTACCAGCAGCATCATTCCAAAGACAGGCCTGTGAACAAGCATCAGAGGCTTACAGACTGATCAGTGCTACCTTAGGTGAGTAGGGTTTGGCAGCTCCATTGCTGAGGAGCTACTCCACACAGTTTTACCAGAGTGCTATTTAAAAAATAAATTAATTGTCAGTTTGGCTTCCCTGCAGTCTTTCTCTGTTTTGTGCACAGTCTTAAATATCCATTGGTGCCCTGACCCAGCCAGGGGCTTTGAATCAGCTCTGAGGGAAATAGGTCAGACCAGAGTCCTGGTCTCTTGCTAAAAGCAAGCCAGTACTTCAGGAAACAACTGGACTGGAAAATTAAAACAAAAAAAAAGGAAAGAAAGAAGGAAAGAAGGAAAGAAAGAGAAAGAAAGAAAGAAAGAAAGAAAGAAAGAAAGAAAGAAAGAAAGAGCAAGCAAATGCTTTTCTCTGAGGATTTTCTGTGAAATCTGTGGCAAAACCCAAGGAAACTGTGTACATCCCAGGCATTTAAAAATATTTAACAGTGGAATTTATGACTCAGAGAAATGCATTTTAATAGTTCTTCCCCAGCACAGAGGAAAACACTCAGCTGGGGCAGGTAGAGAGTGGCTGCTGCTGGACTCATCCCCCTTGAGCTGCAACAGAAGCATGGATAGCAGGGCTCAGACAACACTGCAACAACTTGGAACTAGCAAGGCTGAAAACTCTGACAGTGTGAAAATTTGAATCATAAAGTCCTTTTTTTTAAACTCTGAGACCTTTCACCCTCTATTTCCTTTGCCTTTTATAACTGCATAAGGTCTTCTAGGGATCCCTTCCCGTGTTTCTTGCTCAAGAAAGCTGGGACATGCCCCCAGCAAAGGTGATCTAAGGCACCCCTGGGTGCACAGAGGGATGAAAGGATGGGATAGGAAAGCATAGGGACCAGCGGCACCCAGGGCTCCCGGTTCCCAGGTTGCTCCAGGCACCCCACCCAAATCAGCGTGAATTTGGACTTCAAAAAGGCGCGATGGACTGGCTGGGAGGGGCCGAGGGGGCCGGCCGGGGGCAGGCGGTCTCTCCTCTCGCAAATTTTGGCCGGGCGGCCTCTCCCCCATCTCCATCGCAGGAAGCATTTGAAATATTTCCACCCTGAAGTGGACCCAGTTCCCCCGCCACTTGTAGTGCTTGGCAAACAGCGGCGGCGGCCCGGCACATCCCGGCCCGGCCCGGCGGGAGAGAGGGAGGGAAGGAAGGAGGGAGGAAGGTGGGTGCCGGCCCCCCGCGTCCCTCGGCGGCCCCGGAGCCCCCCCGACGGCCGGCGTGGGCGTGCGCCTCCCCCAAGTGTGTGTTTTGGATGAGGCGGCGCATCAGCTGCCTGGTATCAGCGCTGCGGCTCCGGCGGGGCGGGATGGAGGCTGAGCAGAGCCAGGCTCGGGAGGGTCAAGTACAGGTTGCTGCGCAGGAAAGAGCCGGGGGAGGGGAGCCTGGGTCACTCCTCTCGCCGCTGTCTCTCCCTTTCTCTTTTTCCCTTTTTTTCCCCCGTTCTTCCTCCCCCCCCCAAACTCTTTTTTTTTTTTTTTTTTTTTCCCTCCCCCCCCCGAGAAGGGGATGTTGGGACTATTCCATCAGTGTGGTATGTCTGTGTAAACATCATTAGCTCCTATGAGCTGACACGCTGGAGATTTTCATTTCTTCTTACAAATCGCTCCCTTCCACAATAAAAATACCATGCATATTAGGCTGGATATGTTCGGAGGGAAGATGGAGATGTTTATTCTCCTTTGATCTCTCACAAAGCAAAAAGTCTTGGCAGAAGAATAGCACTGGAGACGGGAGAGGGTGCGGGTCTCCCAGAGGGCGCTGGGCAGCCTTGGGGCTGCGGAGTGAGGGCAGGTCCGGTGGCCTCGCCAGGGGCACAGGGGGATGAGGCAGAGCTGTGGGGCTCAGCACGGCCTGGGGCCTTCAGCAGGCCTCTGCTGCTCTGATGCTCTTAGTGAGGCAAGGCTGCTTGCGAAAAAAACTCATCTCCAGAGTACATCTGGAGAAAAACCCCCTTTTTTTTTTTTTCTTTTTGTTTTTCTTTTTTTTTCTCCTTTTAAATTCTCTGGGATGTCCAGCTGCCAGTGGGGTTACTTCACTCAGGGAGCTCTGCACGCGCTGGGCTTGGCTGGGCTCGCTCAGCAGAGCAGAGCCCCGTGGAGCCCAGCAGAGCCGAGCCAAGCCTGCTATCTGCCTTGATCCACTCCTTATCTCTGGGAGCAGTTGTAGCAAGCAGGGTGCTCCAGCAGAGAAGCTTCCCTCATCCATTTCCCCCTTCTGTCTGTTTGCCCTGGCAGAAACGCAGCACTCTAGTAACCGATAGATGTCCACACCCTTTTTCTTCTGAATCCCTTTTTATTTCCCTTGCCTTGATGCCTTGGTAGGTATTACTTGCTTCCCTCTCCTTAGTCATATTGGGGTTGGGGGGAGCAAACTCGGCGGGATATTCTCTGTGGAGCAACAATAGAATCCATGATGTACTTGCAGCTGATTTTAGTATTACAGGTTTGTAGGTAGCTCTTTTTTTACACAAAACATGAAAATGGATACAGTTAAGGGCATGGAGGTCTGAGAGAACAAGGCCTTTCAAAACAAGGCTCTGAGATGTGCTGGGCTCGTTTCTGCAGCTGTGCTTTGCCCGGCTCACCAGGAGAAGGCAGCAATCTCCGCACAGCATGCGGGAGCCCTCACTAGCCTCTGCCGTGAGACTTCAGCCAGCTTTGCTAAGTCCTACATCCCAAAGGCAGTTTTGGTCCAGAGATCCACCCAGATCCCAGACTTTTCAGGCTTTCTCTCTTTGCTTTTGGTAGTGTTTTCTTCTGCCTCTTTCTGGCGGTGTGTGTACCCAGGCACATGAACAACCATGGCCTGAACAGTTAAGGCCGTTCACAGAGGCCAGGAGTACAGATGCAGGTCTGGACTCTGCTGTTCCCACCTGGTGCCCCTGGGTGAGCAGGCAGCCCTGCTGCTGGGCTGCTGCTCTCAGTGGGGCCAGCTCAGTTGCTAGCACAAAGCTGGCAAACTCCAAATGTCAGCCTCTTCCCCTGCACACGGCCGAGCCCCTTCCAAGAGCACGGATCGTGAGCGCTACTGTGCAAATTCATTAGTCAGACTGCATTGGGTAATCTTTCCTATTTGTCCTCTGGTGTTTTCTTTTCATACCTCAAACCTTCTCTTCATAAATCTCTGGGATGAGGGTGTGGGCAGAAATCCCCATGTTCCCTTGTTCCTTGTCCATTCCCCCAGTTCATCGGCTCAGTAGCTGGGTAGGGTTGTGTCAGAGTGTTCAGCTCCTTCCTCCCACACACTTACAGTGATTAATCACTGAGGGCTCAGTGAGGGAGCTTTGTTCAGATGCTGTCTTTTCCCAGACAAACTGAAGTAATTTCTATCAAGAGCAACTCATGAGAGCTTTTTCACAGGTCTCCACACATACATGGTTGTGTGAAGTGGAAAACCCATGACTGCAAGATAGCAGGCTGTTACTGCAAAAGAGTTTTGCTTTCAACTCTACCTGTGTATTATATGGCCATCATTCCATTATATGGTATTTCACGACCTTCAAAACTTCTATTTTAGAGAGTCAGCTGGCTAACTAAGGACAGCATTTTGCTTAATAAGTGTCAAAAGTCAGAGGTGAAATAAGTTACTCACTTTTCCGTGTCTGAGAATCCAGACCTCATTCTTTGAATACATTTATATGCCATGTGATTGCAGTTGCAGGATCGATAGGCCTGGAGCCCAAATCATGACCAAATAGTGAAGGTCCACATTTCTCAGCCAGACATGAAAAGCTGGAGTCTTTCAATCTGCACAGAAAAATAAATGAAAAAAATTCATCAAGTAGGCAGAACAAAGTAATGAATTCAAAAGCCTTGTTTAGTTCATGTTATTCCTTTTATCCACATAAGTACAAATGGAGATTTTAAAATGTAGTTCTCTATCCACCCAGGAGAAAATGCCCATTTCCATGTTTGGAAGATCTGTTCTCATGTCGCCAAACTTGTGACTCCTTTGAAGATTTTCCTAGAGGATAAGTGTAGTCATTCCAGCATCCCTAATTAATTGTGTTGATAATGCTAAAATTTCTAGGCTGTGTGATTTTAAGACATCTGTTTTATAAGACCAGATGGTTTCCTTCCATGGTAGGGCATGGGCTGTGACTTTACTAACCTGGCTCTTGCACATCCCACTGCTGGTGTCAGACTGTTCAGCCCACTGAGTGATCCCACGGGCTAAATGCCTTTACAGCAGTGATAAGATGTCAGTTTTGCAGTGCTGGGCATCCATGGTGAAGAAACAATGTACCCTCATTTTTAACACCAGAGGTGTCTGAATATCTAAAAATTATCTTGAGTGAATAAGAAGTGTTCACTTTTTTTTTGTTTGTTTGTTTTGTGGCTTCTGCATTTATTCAATGTTAATAGCTTAACAAATAGTTAATTAGTAGAAGTCTGAAACAGTAATTTTTAAAAATAGTATTGATGGAAAGGCAATTTTAAAATCACTTATGCTGGCAATCACAGGAAAATAAAGCAATATTCAGTTTTTCCTAACTTAGGCTCAGTGAAATGAGCTGCAAATCTTTAGGCAGACTAATGAGATCAAATCTTGGATGTGCAGTAGAATCACATTTGTTGTGATTGTGATTTGTTGACCAAAGTTTCTTAAAAGCATGCAGAAAATGGTTTTTAATAAAAGCTCTTAAAAATCTCATAACTCACAAACAGAATTAGCCAGGCCCTCTAGAAAAATTATTTCAGTGAATTCTTTGCCTGGACATAATCCCCCTTCTCCTCCTCCTCTTCCAGCAGTATTTTTAAAGTGAACAACCACAAATTTCTTGGGTTTTCATCTCCAGAGGTTTGGAAAAGAAGTTCACAGAAATAAGTGCTTTTTTCTCCTCTTAATTTTGTACATGACTGTGAATTCCAGTATAATAAATTGTGATTGAAGTGGACTCATCAGGCAGGGCATCTGCCATTTCTGTTCCCTAGATTAGGAACCACTGGCTGTTTCTCCTGAAAGGGTCACTAGTGTGAACTTTCCAGGCAGTGGAAAGTCTTGTGGGCAGACTCATTGTGCTGGCCACAAAGCAAATTGTAAAAAACTAAGAAGGCTTTTCCCAAGGCTAATAATCAGCACGTAGCTTATGGAACACAAAAATTATGAGACAATCAAAAACTAAAATGAAACATTTTAAATGTGGGGTTTTTTTCCCAAAGTTATAAGAACATATGTCAAATATGAAATCTAATAAACTTTGCAGTGCATATGTGAAAAGCTGCGAACTCCCATTTAGAAAGCTGCCTTCCAGTGACACTTTTCTTCAAATCATAGTAGATGCAGAGTGGCTGTTGTGCCATTTCCACTTTATATTCTTTGAAAACCTTTGGTTTGGATAAACCATGTATAGAATTTCAGAAATCATGTAGCAAGACAATGATAGGCTATGCGATATTATCATCATCATATGCAATTAGCACCGTGATAATGGCTTTTATATTGCTGAAATAGCATCACTGCTTTGTGTTTACTGAGCAGATATCAAAACCAAGCCTTAGAAACATGGTGCAGCATATCCCATTTGTGTCCCACAAGTGATAGGGAAAGGAAAGCTGCACTTTTCCCCACCTGCCTGCCAACATCTCAGGGCAGCAGCTGAGATAAAGCAAGCAGGAGAAAACTGCATCCACAATACCAGGGTGTGCTTTGCAGGTCTGGAGGAGAGACTTTCTCCATGTTTCATCCTGCAGAAGCACAGCCAGTCTGAATGCTCAGCTGGAAGTGGGATCTGTTGCTAGCAAATCCCTTGAAATTACCTCCACATTGTCCATGCTTGGGAGCTCTCTGCAAAGATCTTTCCCCAAAAATATACACACTTACTTCCTCCTGCTTGTAAAAGTTGCTGAGAAACATGTTCAGGGATTAACATCAGTTTGACTTTTTGGGGAACTGATTAATTCACTGCTTTGGTGCAATTGCTAAATACAATTTTCTTCATACTATTTACACTTTGTCTTGCCCCTACATAACTCTGGTCTGGTGTCAGACTCATCAGGCTCAGAATGGAAATATAAGGTGGTGGTGGTGGTTGTGGTAACATTGTTGGTGATGACAAAACTCCCGTGCACTTTGAAGGTGGCAAAAGGGTTACTTTTATTTTCATTAGCAACGTTTGTCAGGGCAATCATTATTTGGGATTGCTGACAGCATTGTCTGAAGTCAGTCCTTTGGGCCCCAGTCTCAGTCTTCTAGTTTGCAATGTCTGGCAAGACCTAATCACTGGTGCAGCAGTGTTTAGACCCTCCAGATTTCCCCATTAAATGGTGATAACTGGTACTTTTCAGGGCAGGCAGCGCTCAAGCACCTAGAAAAGAGCTGCTGGCTGATACCCTGCGTGTGTGTGGTGATTTGATACCCTCTGTGTGCGCAGAGATTTGCGTGTCCACAGCAGCCCCGGGCAGCACTGCACCCGGTGCTGCTCCAGTCCCAGCGACAGCGCTGCTTGAAGAGGTGTGACTTTTTATTCAGCTGCCCAGACAGAAATGGTAAGTTACTCACTGGAACTGCTTCTACCCAGATTCCTCTCCAAGTTGTTATCTGGACTGCTGGCTGCAAACGCCAGCGCACAAAGCATGACTTGGTGATCATCCTTCTTCTCCCAAGATCATCAATTTTTTTTCTCTGTAAAATTTTGCTCACATCTAAGGCTGTTTTAACATTTTAACTGTTCTAACATTTTTCACTCCTTCATGGAAATCAGGCAAATATCATATGCCAGTTGTACTCTGAGGTGACATCTCCTCCTGTGGAACCTCCCTGGCATGACAAGGTCTGGGCAGCAGAATGAACCCACAGCCACGGGAGGTAGCCAAATGCTCCAGAACAGCTCTGGGGCCGTTTTCTACTGAACTGAAAGCTCCTATTGCTGCTTCACAGCATGGCTCTCCAGGTGCAAACAACCTGGCACGTCAAAGCCTGCTGGCAAAAAAGTGAGGTCTGATGCAAGCGTGACACATCACTGCTTCTCCATGTGATGTGCCAGAACAGTCAGGTGGGAATTTAGACTTAAACTCAGCTTTCAGTACTTTTCAGTGACTTATGGTGATTTTAATGACAATTTGTTTGATTTGAACTTACAGTTTCCTGGGGTTTCATTTTGAGAAGCATGAGAATTACTCTTTTGAGGAGGACAGAATTTGTGTGTTGTTATAAATGGCACTCGAGGATGGCACACAGCAGACACTTTTCCTCCCTCCTGCATCGGCTTCCCTCTGTAGTCTCAATGATGGCAACTTAATGCTTGTTAAAATATTATTTCCTGGGTCGTTCCAAATGTTGTTTCCCAGGGGAAGAAATACTAAAATAAATAGAAAATGTTCCTTTTAAAAAAACAAACATCATTTTCAGACAAACAAACACTAAAATCTGCCGCATTTGATTATGCAGACAATGGAAAAGGGAACTGATACAAAATTTTAGACTTAATTTTAAGCAAACCAGTAGTCCTGCAAAAGGGCTGTAAGGTGTAAAACAACAGGGTATCTCACACTGTAGTAAGTCCAAGTCCAAGTGGAATTATTTGCAAAGGGTATGAAATGCCTCTGCAGTTAGAATGAGGGTTTTTCTCACAGCAGAATCAAGGCAATCATCCTCCATCATTAAGTTTTTCTAAATTCTCACAAACAATTTCACTGCAAGTACAACACAACCTTGAGAGCAGTCCTGGAAGAATCTGAATGTCCAGTTCTCAAAACAAGATTTCAACATGCGTCACTTCCCTCCTTGGATTATTTTGGCCAAGGGTGACAGGATCAACCAGAATTCCAGGTTACAGTTCATTAGTCCATGACAGCTAGATTATCGCTGTCTGCAAGAGGGGCAGTTCTGGCCATACACATTAGGATCTTTTAAGCATTTCCAAGGGTACTTATCTTGATGCAGTTTTTTGTGCCTCTAAACAGCAACAGAAGCAATTAAATCTGAGCTGTAGGTGTAATCAACTAGTTAAAACCTGAAATTTTATAAATGATAAATTCTGCCTCCAGTGCGAAATTTCAGATGTGCAAAAGAAGGTTTTTTTCAAGTCAGGCCTCAGAAATACAATTTCAGACAGAGCTGAGTTATTTCATACAATTTGGCTTGGGTTTGTACTAGGCTGGGGAATCAGAAAAAAAAGTGCTTTAAAATCATCCTGAGTTAGTGAAACAAATTATCAAGAGCATGGGTGACTAGTCACTGGGAATACTTTACTCTGAAAAATGGCGAGTACTCCATTGATGCCATCAGATCAAGGCTGGACATCTTTCAGGAAGGCTTTGATGAGAAGTTATTGTGATTATTTCTACATCTGAATTTGGAATGGTTGACAAGGAACCTGAAAAAGTGATGAAAAAATATGAAAGCAGGTTAGTGGAGTTCCTTTTTTCATCTCTCAATGTAACAGAATGATTCTGGGCCCAAGAATGAATTGAGTGTTGCCTGAAGTGTGGCTGGGTCAGTACAGCTCTCCACTTGCTCTCAGCACTGCGTTGACTCAGTAGCGTTGACAGCAGTAAAAAACTCATTTATTGATTGCCAATGAAGTATCATTTAAAAATGCAGTCTTCAAACAGAAGAGGAAAAAGATGATTTTACATCATCATCATGGCTATCACCATGTGTAGTTTCACTGAGCTGATCCAATTGTCTCTCCTGTTTTTGTTAAAGATGTTTTATTTTTAAGGAAAACTGTTCCCATCTTAGAAGAATTAAAGTGCATCCTGGAAAAGAAAATGTTGACTCAGATAAGGAAAAGACTGCTGAAATCATCACAGAAAGTAAATTCTGTCTTTTATTTAACTCTTTCACTCACATTCCCATGAGAAATATGTAAAGATGAGAAGCAAATACATGAAAAATGTACAGAAAATGACAAAAAAAGTGAAAAGAGAAACATAAATTATTTGTGTAATTGAAAAACACCTTGAAATGTAAGAGGAAATAATTTTTTTACCCCCCATTATCCCCAGGCATTACTCTGCAAAAACAGTACAAAAACATTTCAGCCTGTTCTAGCAATGACTTTGTAGAGCTGACCCCTACACTGAAAGCCAAAGCAGTGTCTGTGGCTCAGATAAGAGACAACAAGTCCTGTTTTGAAGGCAGCATTTTGCAAAGGATGAATTCTACTGTTCAAACAGATTCAGGTGTCCCTATCTAAGATGAGACAGACACTGTAGTGTCATCTCAGCAGCAGTGTTATGTCTGAAGATGCTCTTTCCTAGTATGACTCTGGTGCCTATCACCAGGTTTGTTGTGGGGCCCACTGGGTTGGGTACAGTGCAAACTATACCAACAAGGCCAAGCTTTGCTTGCAGGGTTTTTTTTTGATGGCCTTTAAATTGACACAGTTTTAAATATGCAGATAGCATGGAAGAATGGCATTTGCTCTTAGTGTCATTTTCTGTAACAGCAGGGCAAGTCAGTATTCAATGACAGAATAAAAAGCTGCAGAGTTAGACAATAGGTGACACATGGGCTTTGTTTTAGTTGGTATAACTCCAAATCTGTATTCCAGAAGTTTCTGAATTCTTCCAGTCTTAGTGGTTCATGCTGACAAATGTGCTTGGCACACGGTTAAGAGCTGTGATTTAGTCACCCCGCTGTTACCAGGTCTGCAAGCATGTCAGCTCTCAAAGGTGGACTCATTTCTTCATTTCCCTGATGCAGACAGGCTGTAAGAGCAAGATGGAACCCTGGGTTTAGCTCCACTGAAAGAAGTGGCCCAGACGCTTGTGGTCAAAGGCACAGAAGCTGTGTGGGCTGTCAGACTTCAGGCAGAGGAACTCACCACGTGCACCAGAAGCATTCAGAGCAATACACAGCTATCACAATAGGCCAGGTTTCCAGGGATGTGTGAAACTTGTGCCTGCTCCAGGGGAGATTTAAGGCATCTGTTGATTCTAAGGAGGTCTCAGCCTAGTCCTTCTTCTGCTTTGTAGCACATCGTGAAAGCCCACAGGACTGCCCATGATTCTTAAATTGTGTGTTTTGTCCATGGTCTTTGCAAATTCCACCATCACCCCTGCCCAGAAGAGCATTACCAGTGAGGTGACTGCCTAAAGCCAGCAGCAGGGTTTGTCGTGTCTTCCATTCATTGCCACAGATGATTCTACACACTCAAGGGGGCATTTGTGGGTAAACAGGACTTGCACAGACCATGTTAATTCATGGAAATTTGTGGAGTCTGTATGTCTAAATGGAGTCAGAAAACTCAAAATCTGGGGTCCAGTCATCATTTAATGGATGGAAAATACATTTGAGATTTCAAGTGTAATCTAATACTTTAATGTAGCTTTCAGAACCATGTTAACATAAAGCCCATATGTATGTACTGCTAGGGTAACATTCTTTACACAGCATTTATGACTACATCTCTATTTTAAAGCCTGATGGGAAATTATTTACTTCCTCTGGTTGTCATTCCCATCATTGGAAATGTGTGTGGAGATCCCAATGCATCCAAAGGATGGTGCATGAGATCCCAACAGACTCAATGGATGTTACACAAGAGCTACACAATGGAACCACCTCAGAGAGGGCTGCACAAAGCAAGGCCAGGGTGCTGCTTGAATCCTGAACTAGTTTTTCTCTTTTTTTTTTACTGTTTCGCCTCCCACAGCTTTGCCCTTTTTGCTTTCTAAATTTTTACAGGTACTTAAACATTGCCTTTGGTACTGAAACTGGGCCCTGATCTTATGTGAAAAAGAAGGAGAACCCTCTGAAAGAATAACCCAATTGTAGCACCAGATAAATTAGAAATGCTCTCTGCTGTCATTCAGCAAAGTCATGTGTAGACAGCAAATTTTCACAGCTATTAAAAAAAAAAAGTGCTATTCAGTGCAACCTTGCCATCTGGCTCCTAGTGCTGGATTCCACTAGAGTGTGCTTCTTGAGATTACACTCATCTGCCAGCCTCCCCCTCACCTCCCAAAGCACTTAGGAAAACTTCTGGGAATAGAAAGTGAATTATTTTATTCCAATCACCATGCAGCTAACTATACATGGTAATTAAATGAGGAGGCATTCTCCTTCTGCCATTGGAGGCAAAGGTTTTTTTGCTAGTCATAAAGAATGAGTGCTCATTGGGAAAATGAAGCTGAATGAATTGGGAAAATTTACTGAATAAACTGGTATATGTTATCATGCTGATGGCCAGGCAAAGATAATCAAGTACTAAAACAGAAAACCAGAGTAAAATATTCAAAGCTGAGGCTTCTTACACCATCTTTGTTGGGTGCAGTTGTTCCAGATGATCACAAGCATCTTTAAACACAGAAGAGAGAGGGAGTATTTACCTCTGATTTAAACAGCCATGAAGCCAGCACATTGCACTGGGAATGATTGTGGGTTTGCTGGGAGACCTCACCTCCTACAGACATGGGAGTAGCTTTAATAATCCCAATGGCCTCAGCAAACTTCAGTACAAAAGTTTGCAGGATGAAGCCCTAAGAGCTGGCAAGGTGTGGAGCTTTCCTGTGCAGTTGCTGTGGTCAGCCTGGGAAATACCAACATTCAGGCAGAGGAAAGTGCTCTTGCTTGTACCAAGCACCGCCGACTTCAGCTGTGGGAGACCTGCAGAATGCAAACTCCCCAGGGGCACCCACTCACTTGGCAGCTGCCCTCTCCTGTCTGCAATCCCACATGACTCATGCTCTCCTCACGCCCTCTCTGCTGCCTCCTCGATACTCCCTCCAAGCTCCAGACAGTTTGCTGAGCTAGAAATTCCCAACAACACACCACGGTTCATGCAGTTCTGACCCCAAAAGTGAAATTCCCAGATGGCTCAAGCTCTTGTTTTTTCTGATCTGAAGGTTTAGCTCGCTGACGACTCAAGTGCACCCAGTCTTTTTCTAGCATGCATTTAAAAAGCTTTGATAATTTTCATTCACCTGCAGCTCCTGTCTCAATGCCAGGACTGCCAGCTGTAAATGACAAAAAACGTCATAATGCGTGTGCTCCTAGCTCTGTTCCACTCTGCCGTTGTGATGCTTACTTGAAGAATATGATGAACTTTTAATTTACTATTTTGCAGCCTTAGTATAAACCACAGCTATGCTTCCAGGACATTAAAAACTCAAATAAGCCCCAAACCAAAGAAACCAAAGATTCTGAAAAATTCCCAATACTCCTGGATCTTAGCATTTGGTTAACCATTCAGTTAAAAGGAAATTGGAAATTTCTCCTTAGTTCAGCTGCTTCTCATTCAAGCTTAGAACTACACAATAATTTGGGATCCCAATTTCAATCTAAATTTGATGACTCCCCCTAGCTTTCTTGGTGGCCTTCCAAAGTTTTCTGGACCTAAAATTTCTTATATATAGCTCCTAATGGAGGAATTCCTCACTGAGTCCTAAATTCTTGCTTGGGTTCTCAGTTGTCTCCACTTATTGCTCCCGAGACTGAAGTTATCTTATTTCATAAATAGAGGTCTCTACTGGCTCCTGCTCATTGGTTGATTTTCCTCAATAGCTGCCACTCCCCCATGGTTTTGTACTCTACTTCCCAATCTGCCAAGTAATATATAACATGTTATTCATAACTCCATAAGTGTGTTTTGATCGACCAGTTCATTGAATATCTTTGGTCCTGCTGATGTCACATATCTGTTCGTTTGTCAGGTAAAATAGTCTTCCACTTGCCAAGATTTCAAAGTTTAATGATTAAAAACATGTTAGGAGAACTATATATCCTTGACTTATTTTTAAACTCCTCCTTTTCTGAAGGATACAAAGTTTTATGAATTTACGTCAGCTGTAATTTTGGTCTCTGGCGAAATGAACTGCCCTAGTGTGTCCATCTTGTTAGCTTGGTGTGTTTCTAAGCTCATTTTCAATGTGAGACTCAACCAACCTTAGCATTCTGAGTCTTCAAGATTATGGTAAGAAACTACCAATTTTCAAAGTCTGCTAAAGAGAATGTCCAAGCCTGCTTGACGTAGTAAAGCTGGAATTCCCCCTTTTTCAAATAATTTAGTTCCCCCAGGTTTACAGCCCATAGCCTGACCTCAGTCACTACCAAGCCCAGCAAAATGCAGTGACATCAGTAGACCCAGGCTACAGGCAGCAACAAGAATGAAAAGCAAGGGGTATGACAAGTTCTGGCTCCTGCTGAAGTCTGCCCTCACCACTTGCACAGCTGACACTTTTCAGTCCCTCAGCTAGCTGTCAGCATTGCTCTTTCTGTGATACCCCTGCCTACATGACAATGTTGGGGTAGAGCAGGAGCTAAGAGCAGAGACTAGACTGCTGATAGTCCAAACTTGGCCCTGGTCTGGTGCCCTATGATTCACTCACACACTATTGTTGCCTATTAATAATGTGCTTTTTCCAAGACACAGAAAATGAATTACTCATAGATAAGACACTGAAAATAAAGTCTTGTCAGCACTGTATATTTAGAAAGTGACTGTGGGACAAATCCAGGTCAGTCCTCCATTCAGTATAGAGTTAACACCTGAAAGGATTTGCTTGTTGCAGGGGACAGTACCCAGGAGTACTCATCACCTTTCCCTCTTGCCATACACCAGCTATCTGGACCCGTGACTGCACCTTCATATAGAATTCCACAACATGGAGAAAAAAGAAACAAGGTGAGAAACCAACACTTTTAATGTTCTCATTCTGACTGTGGGCAGTGAGTTTCCTGCAGTAAGCCAGGAGTTTCAGAAGTTTATTGATGCTTTCTTGGTTTCCTGCTTCACCTCTCTTCCTTCCTCCATCACTCGCATGTTCCTTCTCTCCTCCTCCAGGAGAACAGAGAGGGAAACAGGACTTCTGTATCTTCAGCACCAGACATCTACTGAACTGATTTTCCCCAAAGCTTATGTGTGGCTTGAGTTTCAAAAGCAGCATCTAAGGGGTTGTTTTGTCTTCTCAGAGGACTCTAGAATTTCTATCAGAACGCTGTCAGGGATCACAAGTCTATTTTCATCTCAAAGTGGAGAATTTTTCAAATTCACATATTCTTTACTAACTTTTGAATCATGCCAAGCTGCATGATATCATAATAATCCAGTATTAAACTGAATTTCTGAAGAGTCTCAGGTCTGTGTAAAGTCTGTGCATCAAGGCAAAGGGTATGTGAGCAAATGTAGTGCCCATACTGGTAGATCTTCTGGGCTGATGGTGCATCGAGATTGTGGTGGAGATGTGAAAATATCAACTGCCTCTCTAGATTGGCAACTGGGGACAAATTTCAAGTCAATACAGTAAAGTATTAATGCTATTGAACAAGGTATTTGTAGGACTTCAATGAAAAGTCCTTTCTTAGTGTTTTGTGTCTCCTGGGCCAGAAAGATGAATTCAAAATAAGAAAGGTAAAGAAAGGCAAAGAGGGCAATCAGGGAATAAAGAGCACTTCTGAAGAAAACCTACTTGGATGAGCAGGAGAACTCTGACAAGGCGCACATTTATATATAAATGCAGAAAGTAAGTACCATGAAAGGGGAACATCTATTTAGAGTAGGTGGTAATGCTACTCCCTTGGGCAGTAGGACCAGATCCCAAGTACCTCAGACTAGGCCAGCATGATAGGAGCAGCTTCAGAGTAATTTTTAAGTCCAGAAGTGCTGAGTGCTTGAGCCTCAGCTGAACTTCCAGGTATGAAAGTGCATCCTGCTTCTCCTCCCTTTCCAGCCTGACCATCCATCTCTGTGTATGGTAGATTTTGCCTACCCAGCAGCAACCCTGCTCCTGACTTCTGGCCATTCAGCATCCCATTTCTTTCCTTTAATGTGAGTGATGGTGACTGAACATGTCCTCACTAAGTCTTTATATCCTGAATAAACATATGGCTTCAAGACAAGCCAGTGCAGCCTGCTGTCCTGTGGCACTGGGGACAGCTGATCACTTTGCTTCTTCAGCCCCACTTGTAAATCCTGCTGATCCATCACATGTTGCAAAAATTAATGTTAAAAGGCTTTTTCTCAAACATCCCTTCAGAACCAGTGAAGGTAGATGGTGTTCTGCTCAGCAAATAGCTTTACATCCATGCCTTTGCATAGTTTCTCTTTGTACATGACAAGAGATTGACAGTGTTTTGACATTATGGATTGTAATTGTGACAACACCTAAAAATGACAGCTTGGTTTGTATCCCAGACAATTTATAAACATTAATTGCAGGAACATACAAGAATCATGTGCTCTATTTACCAGAAAATGTGAAGAATCCTTCTAAGATCAACATGCTGTGAGTAACAGATTCCTCCAGAAACAACCACAGAATGTAATAAGAGGAGTGTTTCTGACAGAAATGCAGTGCCTGGCAATTTTGTCCATAGAAAGTAAAGAAGCGAGGCTAGGAAAATGTCTATTTATGAGTGAAGTGTTTTTCCAGTGACAGTGGGAGTACTGCAGCTTAAAAATAAAAACTACATACAGAAACACCTTACTGGAATGTATTTTAATTTAACTTCAGCTAAACTGGGAATTCATTCCTGCTGCTTCTTTGATGTGGCAGTAGGCAAGTGAAAGAATGTTCACAGTTTATGCATTTATCTCTGGGAGAGGCAACCCTGAATTCCTTGTGAAAATAGTCTATTTTTGCAGTGGGAAATCCTTTTTCACTAAATTTTCTTTGCCTGTATTTTCTGTCCATCTCATGCTCAGGAAGATCTAACATCCATATACACTAGAGGGACTTTCACCTACCCATATACATTGCTGGTTATATGTATGCACATGCAATGTCAGCTCCAGATGTTGAGCCTATGTGCTTTGGAGAGAAAGGAGATGCAAACCTAGTGCCTGTGAACTGACAGGGAGTGGAGAGCCAGAGCAATCCCAAGAAGTAAGCAATAGTAGGCACACAGACTTGTCCTAAGCAGACATGAGCTCCTTCTGTGACAGAATTATTGTTGGAGTCCTTACTTGGGAAGCTAAGATCTAGAGCTGCAAATGTATTGAGACACCCACCTGCCTTTTCAGTACCGTGGGCAATACCTTGGCACCTCAACAGACTGCTGCATCCCAGCTGTTGTCAAACCCTGCAGGGCTCTGGATCCTTCAGATGCCTTGATGACCCTTATGTCCCTTGTCTTGCTCCATTTCAGGTGGCACAAGAGCACCTTCATGCAAAAGCCATCCTAGAAGAAGCTCTAAGAAGTTGATGCTGATTTCTGTATCCTCAGCCAGTGCATCCAGTCACATAAGCCATCCTCCCCCTTTCATTTCTGCTTCACAGGGTGGAAAAGAGAGATGTCCTATACAAGCAGCTGACCAGGCTTAGAATACAGAGGATTTCTGCCTTGGGAATTCAAGATGGGGGAGGAACCATCTTTGACTAAGTAAACCACATCATACACTCCTGCCCCGCTTCTTGCTTCATTTTACTCTTTGCTTAGGCAAACACTTGAGTCTGTTCCTCTTTATTGCATGTGTGTGTGTCTCCTTTTTTACACAAGGACACCAAGCACTGATTCATTACTCAAGTGTAAACAGAGAGACACTGCAGTGTCCCTAAATCTGCACCAATTTTCTTTGTTTTCATGTCATCCAAGGCACACACCTTATTTTTCACACCTGACATGACTTTAAATAGTGGTGTTCAGCTTTTCCATATACAGTGGCAGGGATTTTCCTTGGTTACCTGTCCAGACCTCCACCCCACAAGCAGTGAAATAGCCTGCTCATATTTGTGCATGCAGGATATTTTGGAAACATTGGCCTTACCATGAACACATGGCTCTGAGGGGTCCCCAAGCAAAGGTGGCATGAACAAGCTGCTCCTGCCTTTCCCAAAGTTTCCTGGGGGGCTGAGTGAGGAGCCAGCATGTGTGAACAGTCTGTGTCCACTCAGAAAGCCTTTATTACCATGCCCAGGTATGACTGCTACTCACCTGGAAAGATGATGTGGTTCCTTCACAACAATGACCCAAATGTCCTGCCTTACAGTAGCCCACCCGAGCCCCTTGGGCAGCAGGCACAAGAACCAGTTTTAGCACTTGCTCTCAGCTGTCAGCACTACTTCAAATTGCCCAGATTACTTCAGATTTTGATTTAAGCAGGCCTTAGACTTCTGTCCTGAGACAGAAATAAGGTAATTTCAGATTTTACAACACAGAATTGATTTCAACCTGTATTTTGAGGTAGGCAAGGAGACACTTTGTTCAATGTCTGCCTTTCCCATGTAAACCCCTCCCTCCATCCTATCTTCTCCGATACTATTTTTGTCTGAAAAAATCACACAGAGTGAGGGAATTTCAGGTTTCTGCTCAGTGGATTCTCAGTGACCTCCAGCTGCTCTCTGGTGTTTTGGTGAGAGGTGGGTGGCTTTAGGGTACTAATTAGTCTTCCTAAACTGGAGCTCCGTGCCCTGCTTCCGCAGGGGAGCACTCAGGCTGTGGTACAGTCCGGGGGACAGAGTGACAGGGGATGGCAGTTACAAACCTGTAATTTCATCAAACGTAGAGCAGGAAAAAAAAAAACAAAAACCAAAACCAAACAGCAGAATAAAACATTCTAGTGCTCCCTCTTCAAGTTCTGGCTGCCACCAATAAATTATTAACCCCGGCGATTAAACCAGCATCTAAGAGAGTGCACTAAAGCAGTAAAGACGGGCTAGTCGCCGGCGTACAGTTTCCTCATTGCGCATCCCCTCCTTGCCGCGGGTTTCCTCATTGCACATCCCGTGCCGGCCGCGGTGCCAGCCCCGCGCTGAGCTCCCGGCGGGCGGGGGAGCCGCGCCGGGCTGAGGCTGCTCCGAGCGCCCTCGTGTGCCGGCCGAGCCCCGCCGCTCCCGTGCCCGCCGCTCCCCGCTCCCGCCGCTCCAAGCCCCGCCGCTCCCCGCGCCCGCCGCTCCCGCTCCCGCCGCTCCGAGCCCCGCCGTTCCGTGCCCCGCCGCTCCCCACTCCCGCCGCTCCGAGCCCCGGCCCCTTCGGGTGCCCTCCCATTCAGGGCTCCCGCTGGACGGGACTGGCATCAAAGTCTTTTTCCCCGCCTAAAGGGGCATCAGCAGCCCGCCTGCCCCATCTCGGTTGATTTGTGTCTGGGAGAGGGAAATAGAATTAATAAAGGGTAAAGGTGAAATAAAGCAGTAATAAAACCAGCCCTCCGTTCAGGGTGAACGAAGAAAACAAAAAGCATCTCTGCCTCCTTGCAAACTCCTCTCCTGGTGCTGTGAAGCTGGACTTAAACAATTCATTTAGTTAGAATAAAATTCAGTTTCATTCACACCTCCACCCCAGTCTTCTCATTGCCAGTGTTTTTATTTGCAGAATAAGAATATAGGCTGTGATTATTTTTCTTGCATTTGTTTGATTTTTTTCACCTTGAAGAAAGTAGTTTCCATTGATCACAGACCTGCCAAAACACCCGTCCAGCAGAAAAAGGAATGAATTTTTCTTCTTATTAGCAGCCTTCATAGTAAAATCACAGCAAAGCAAACACAAGCCCCAGATATGAATTATAAATAACAAACAATGCCCAGATTGGAAACTTTCTAGAGATTACATTAGACCCTGGCAAGGCCCCTGACTCTGTCAAAGAAGTGTTATCTTGAGATTGTCAATGCATGCTTCAGGGTAAGAGTGACTTTGTCCCCAGAGACCCAAGGGAACATAACAAGTGACATCAGTCATATTTTGGAGACTGCAGAGCCTAGTGTCACTAAATGTCAACTAAACCTCTGTACATGGCTCTCTTCAAAGAGTCATTACTGAAGTGCTGAAAGGTGAGAGGGGCTAACTAAGCCAATTAAAGAAACATTTACTAAGTAGAGGAAGGACACGATGATGTACAGACCAGGTACATACCTATTTTGTTTTCCTTCAGTTTCCATCAAGACCAAAGTGGGTGGGAAAAAATGCCCTTTACCAGAGGGGTAGGACATAACTGACGAAAGGCAGGAGGCTTATGCCAAAGCAATGGCCATTTCTTTTTACCCTAGAGTTGATGCTCTGTTCCACCTCAGCATTCCTCATGAGCCAGAGACAACACACCAGAGGCAACACACCAGTCTGCCCAAACACAAAAATAAAGCACTAGACAGGCTTCTTTGGGAAAAACAATGTTACATGTGAAAGAGTAACTGCAACTGGAATTTACAGGAATGCTAGCAGTCATGTCATCAGGCCACATCCTGATCCTACTCGCTTAATTGTAAATAAAGAGCAGTCCTGGGGATATGCCAGCTATGGCAGCTCCTTATTAGGCCTTTATTCGTAAATCTGATCTCTTCAGAAATAATTAAGTGGAGTGACATTTTATGGTATTAAAAACAAACTTTTGTATTTTCTTGGTGAAACCAGTGTTTTTCCTTCTGCAGAAACTGACTCATGTAAAAAGTATCCACAAAGGAACCATGCGAATATACTCAGGGATACAAATAGACTGGGCTTTGTCAATCAGTCCCCTGCCACTTTACAGACGGGACAAAATCTGCTTTAGAGCAAAGCTATTGCATAGTTTTGAGCACCATGGAGGGATGGAGACAGAGGTGTTCTTGCAGGTCTAGCTGAACTGTTGATGAAACAAGCCCTTATCCTCTGCCCCTGCGCTGGGGGTTACCATTTCCACATCAGGGTCTGGTTGGGCAAAGGGACAGCACATCCGGAAAAACCACCAGCTCTGCTCAACTGAACTGAAGTGACTTTGCTGACTTTGCACTGAAGCTGATTAGCACCAAGTCTATTCATCTGGCTCAGCTGAGGGCATGGCAATCCCCCACCCAAAGGCACTGGCAAAAAGGAGATAGGCAGTAATATCTAAGTTTAGGAAAGCCCCTTTTCGAAAAAATCGTGAATCTGAGGTTTAAGGGAAGAATTTGCACACCGCATCCTTATCTGGGATCTGAGTTCAAGGCTGTTTTATCTCGGGTGTTGGTTCAGTTGGGTGTGGAGATAAGTCCAAGCTGTGAAGTTTGAATCTGGACCAAATTTCTCCTTGATTTGAAAGTGTTTAGTTCCATCATTTTGCAAAGCGCCTGTCACTAGGTCTTTTAAGTTTAGCAGCAGATACAGACATACTAAAAACAGAAATAAACATTAGGAAGTCACTGTAGCTGCATCCAGCTGAACCCCCAATACTTTACAGAGTCACTAATTTATAAAGAAAGAAGGAATACTAAAGCATAAACAATAACTGAAACACATCCAACATTTCAATCAGCACAGTGGCCTCATTGCATAGCCGCTATAAATGCATTCTGCTAACGCTGGAAGTCTGGGGCAAAACCAAAAGCAATTAGCTATACTTGTTGCAACTACAAGACATTTGACAAAATATTGCTTGATATTTGAAAGCATATAATTAAAAAATAAGATCTCTATCAAAACTGTTTGTTTAGTACAAAGGCTATCTATCTATCTATCTATATCTATCTATCTATCTATCTATCTATCTATCTATCTATCTATCTATCCCTATGGTGACACCACATCATTAGCTATAAAGTAAGGATTATAAGCAACTTCAGGCAAACCAAGACACAACAGAAGTGGGGTAGAAAGTAGAAAATATGGAGAGAGATGAAAGCTCTATTTAGTCTGTGCACACTGTGAAAATAAGATAGGTCTGACATTTGGAGTCATCATTTCAAAGGGCCCTTCCCACTGCATTCATAGAAAATTTGGCTTCTTGTGATAAACACCTGAGAAGTTTGGCCTCAAACCCGCAAATGTTAAGCAAGGGCAAAAAAATGTTAAACATAGAGTTTGTTCCTGAGCCTGCTGAATTCCATGGAAGAGTTTATCAACATTGTCTGGCTTTTGTTCAGGCTTAGAGTCATTATTACAATTACTGACAAGAATGTAATATCACAAAGCAAGGTTTTGCAGACGAACAAGTGCTGCTAATCTTTTTGCTGCATCTCAGCCTTGATTCTTCTTCTAGGGATAACTTTGCTATGCAGTCATCATGTTTCTCTTGGTTGACAAAAAAGTCAACAATTGGACATACTCCATATTACCCTCTTTATTATGTTCATTTTACACATATATTGGCATCATCCAAACTCAGTAGGCAAGAGTTTGGCTTCATTTTAAGAAATGTTAAAGTGTTAAAATTCAGCTGAAACTGAAAGTATCCAGACTGTTTATTTTTTGACACTTCGACAGTGGATAAAAATGTGAATGCGAATTGTAGCAAAATAGCAAAATGGAAGTCTTAGGAGAGGAATACAGTAGCAAACCCAGCTAATCTCCAGTACTACAATCTTCCCAGGACCATAATATTTCAGGAGCTCATGTGCTTTAAATCATTTTTTCTACATTCCTAAGAGGTAGGTGAATAAAAGATCTGTAGGTGTCAGGCATTGCTCAGGATGTTTGTGGTTGAACCTTGGTCTCCAAAGCCCTCAAGCAAGGCTCTCATTCTACATTGTGCAGTGAGGATCCTGGAAGAAGTGAGGGCTGTGTCTCACTGCTTGTTTTTACTTTAGGTTAAAGCCAGGGGAGAGGGAGCTTGCAGGGTAGGACATGACCAAGGCCAGGAGGGCAGGAATTATGGAAAAAGAATTACTGAAAAACTTAGAGAAAACCTAGCACAAGTATGCTTTTCTTTCTGTTTTCCTTGCCTGCATTTGAAGCAGGGTTGAGTGTTTCGTTTCTCTGTGTGCGGAGCTCTCCCCATGCTGTGCTTTCCTCTACAATGATTTACAAACTGCTCTCCTCTGCTTCATTCTCCTTCTCGGGGAGATTGCCAGTCCTGTCAGCATTATCCTCTGACACTTTGGTCCAGAAATATTTCAGGATCAGACATGCTTTCCTTGCTTTTGCTGCCTATATTTCTGGAAGGTCGATGAACCAGACAATGTTTTGCACTTGATGGTCTGATGCCAGTGCTGGACAGGGATGAGTTAGCAGCCACTTAGTCTGCAGAGTATAGTACCAACCTCAATCTACAAACAGTAGCAAACCTGAAAATCCAAGGAAACAGGAAGCCTCTTGAAGTGCAAACTGTTCCCTTATTCAGACCTTCTGGCTGTAGCTGCTGATGGAAAGGAATTTGCAGCAGGAATTGCAGATCAACCTAAATCTCCAACTAAATATAGTCTTGCACTGGTTGGGGAGAAGGAGAGGAAATATGGCAGGGAGAAGGAGAGCCAGGAGTACTCTTAATACACAGAACCCATGTTGAGAGCAGCTAGGCATAATTTTAATGATGAGTTTTAATAGCAGGGTTTATGTTTTTAGATTCTCTCTAAGTAAAGTTGAAGCATGAGAGATTCTGTATCCAGAAGACATGTTACATAGCTGTGCATATTACAGAAACAAAACAGGTGTGAGTACCAAATATTACTCATTGAACAAAAATAAAGCGAATGAGTCATATAAAACAACTCTACAAAGAAAAGTTGCAAAATGCCTGGGAAAACTTAAGTAATTCAATTGCTAGGCTCATGTGGTATTCCTCTAGCAGGCCTGAAAAACTTATGGGATGCCAAGGGGACCTTAGTGTGAACTGCAGAGGAAGAGCATGAAGTGTAAGGGCTAAGTGTGCATGATAGGGTCATCTTTTCCCCAGAGAACGAAACAGCTGAACAATGTGATTTCGGCTCTCTCATCTCTTAGACAAACTTGCTTTGCAAGGAGATGTAGCCAAAATCATGGATTTCCTGCAGTTCTTGGGCAGAAGCAGGCTCAGAGGAAGACCGGAGAATGTGGGATTTTAATTTTAGCTTGTGTCAAAAGAATCAGGAACATAAAAACTGATTTCATTTCAGCAGAATAACAGAGTACCACCAGAAATACTTTTGCAAAGACTTAATTTATGTTCATTTTGAGAGGACTCAGCTCTGTCTAATCCTATGCATCATTTGAACCTATTTCCAGGGTCAGTGCAGGGTTTGGAGAGTGCTCAGGAGCTAGTGAAGGTCTCAATCAAACTTCAAC
Organism: Onychostruthus taczanowskii; assembly: GCF_017590055.1. Taxonomy (NCBI): domain Eukaryota; kingdom Metazoa; phylum Chordata; class Aves; order Passeriformes; family Passeridae; genus Onychostruthus; species Onychostruthus taczanowskii. The sequence goes on from NW_024498795.1 coordinate 10,355,218, forward strand.
CCGGGATGGCAGTTTCAGGATTGGAAGACCTCCAGACTCCCGAAGTTTTTCACTGTCTCTCTTAAGGTATCTTTATGTTTCTTCTCCCCTCTGCTGTGACCTCACCAATCCTACACAACTACTGTGTCCTCCTGGATTTTGGCAGATTCATTCTGTGAGAGGTTTTACTGGAGCTGCTGGGTAGAGTGCTAATGTCCAAAGAGTTTCTGAAATGCAAACCCTGCCTTGACATGTACTTAAGAGCTAAAAGGTGTTTCCATCTCTACCATTTCCATATCCGTTTAGAAGAAGGGAAAGCTCCCTCAGAATCCACATGAAGTTTAGGAGACTTGAAGAGAGAATTTTGAAGGTTTGAGCTATTAGGGTTGGGTTGAACTCAGAACTAGTCTGACTTGTACATCAGTTCAGTGTTTCAGCTTGTCTTCTGCACATCACACAAACATAAACCCTTACACCAGTGAGATATGTGGTTGGAATTACACTGGAATTAAGACTGTCTAAAGTGTCACAAACTGCAAGTCTGAAGTTCTACCTTACACGAGTAATTTTGCTGGCAACATGATGCTCACTATCTGCTACTGTAGACTGCTTAATGTGGCGCTCAGCTTGACACACTGGTATGAAATATAGCAAAGGTGACGAAGTTATCTCTGCCCTTGTTTATTGCCTGAATTCAGTTCCAGTGTTTATAAGACAAAAAACAGTATTCCAAAAGCAGGGGGGGAAAAAGGATATTTAATTCAGTGGTGCATATGAACAATACTTGAAAAGACAAATAGTGTTTGGTTTAGTTAATATATTGCTCATTAGTGAACCACAATACAGACATTTTTTAAAAGACTGCAATCACCATGACAACCTGATAACATTTAGTCACATCATTTCCGAATATGATTATCCTCCTTAAAAACTTTTCTTTTTTGTGAAAACAAAGGGCAAATTTCAAGTCTGTGGTCTGTTCTTAAGATAACCTGTGAGTTCCCCCTTTAAAAAGTATGGCAATTCAGTGGGAAAATGCAAGGAGAACTAAAAGAAAGCTATAACTGGAAGAGAGGGAATATGTACTAAAATTTTAATCCCAAGTTCAAGGAAAACCATGCTGTCCTACCCTGTAAAATCCACACATAAGGTGTGATTTGCACACATAATTTAGACTTTATGTGTTAACTTGGATAGGATCTTCATCATGGTGTTACGATCCCATGATGGAATGAAGGATCAGCACCAACTAGGCAGATGTCACTGCAGGAAAAAAGGAGATGGCGACTGAGATCTTTGGGGACACTCATCCTTGCAGTCCTTCAGTAGCACAGCAGGGACACCAGTTGCTAGTTCAGACCTGAAGGATCTTCTGGGCACGACTGTCTGGTCTTCAGACTGACTTATCCCTGAAACTCTGAAAGACTTGAAATGCCTCAGGGTGCTGGGCAACAGACCATGTTGGGCATACAAAATGTGTTGTTATGATGGAACGAGTGGGGAGGATGTTTGCTCTTTCTGCTGTGGGCTGGAGCTGCTCCTGGCGATGGTCACACTGGTACACAAGGCAGGGCAGCCGCGGGTCAGTGTGCCAATGCTAACACAACGGAGCCTGGCCAGCCCCCCTGTGATTTGCTCCTGGGATGAAAGGAGGTCACACTTCCCTGTTTTCCTGAGAAAACTACCTACTTCATTTTCTGAAGCAACTGACTTTAAGAGCACAGTAGCCCATGTCGGCTTGCAGCTAACATAGCAAAATGACGTGGCTTGATAAATAGGTTGAATTTTATCGGTAACCTCTGCTGTCTTACACTGATTTACTATCATCATCTCAGGCACTGCCAAATTATTATTTTATTGGGAAGGAAAATAGAGGTACCACAAAGTGACACTATTCCTAAGACGAATTTGGCAGGCAGCCGTGATAAGAAGGACTCAGTGGCCTGAGTGTGATCCTCCCAGTGGGACTGCTGCAGTGTGAGGATTCCCTTACTAGGATACAGCGGGAGCGGGGCCTGAAGCCCCCTTTGGCAGGCATCCATAGCATCTCATTAGGTTAACACTTTTTGAGAAAATGTTTGCAAGCTTCAAATGTATGCAAACTTGCAATCGGATGCATAATTAATTGTGATTTCCTGACAGAAATTGTTACAATTAGTTGGTTAAGCACCAGAAGCACTTCTGCTTCTGGTCCAGGCAAGATGACTGCCAGCAAAGTCACTGGTCAGGAATTTGCAGAAAGCCAAGGAGAAAGCATGCAAAGGCCATCAAAATAAATTTGGTCTGGGAGTCTGAATTAATTGAATTAATAGTCAGAAGGGGAATAATGTATTTTTATTGTTCAGATGAATATAGATAGAGGACCCAAACCCATTACTTCAATTCAGAAAGTTTTGGATTTTAGGATTTGGCTTGATTTACAAATACATTGGACCAATTGTCTTAAATATATTTGATACTGAAGTCTTGCACCATTATTTCTGATTTCTCCTATACCTCACTGGGCAAAAAGTATTCCAGACCTTGTTTTCATGTGAATCCAGGGTGTGATTCCCCTGGAAGTCAGCTGACATCGGTTAAGGGCTGAGCAGTCACTCCAAACTGCTAGCCTGTTCCATGCCTTCCCTGGTTCCTGGCTTTACACAAGAATGTGTGGGATGAGGAGACTTCATAAGGACTATTAATAATGGAGGGGATATGTAAGACCTCTACCATTATTATCCTGACTGCAAAACAATCCAGTCAAGAGCTTGAACATTAAAGGGAAGCAGGCAAATGGTCTTGAGCACGGCAATGTTGCCAGGGTTCAGGCTGAGAAGGGTCTTTGGGGAGCCCAGTCTGAAAAGCACGGATCTCCAACAGGTTTGGTGGATGTTCTGCAGAACTGCAGATGTCTTGTGGGTGCTGGCCATTGCTCCCAGATGGAACACCGCTGGCAAGGCTGCTTAGCAGATGGCCAGCCCACCCAGCCCACAGCTTTTTGCAACAGGAAGAAAACACCTTCAAATATTCCTCTTTCTGCTGTGTATGCTTGGTGGAGAAAGCATGGCTCTGCTCAGATGGCTGTTGTTCAAACAGAAGAGCACTTTTGGCACAGGGAGCATTTGCACACTCCTTGCCTTCAAGTTAGCCACAAAAGGCTACAGACCTCCAGGTTTTAGGGGCTTTGGTGTGCCCACAGGTGTTCTCAGTGGGATCACACTGCAATATGAGCACAATTAAACCATAGCATGATGTTTGTCAGGGACAATGGCAGAAGGCAAGCAGCAAACAAGGTGCTGTTTCCACTCCTTGCAGCCTTCCTAGCAGGCCCTGGCAGGCTGCTGCAGTGTGTTTCCTGCCCAGCACTGCTGGCAGTGGGATGGTATTTGGGAGTGTGGTCTCCAAGGCAATGCAGTGCTGCACCAGGCACTAGCCTCCTGCCTTCCAAAGAGATGTTGAGCTCCACTTGGCCCTCTGCATGGTGGGAGTGGGAAAAAGGGCCGAGCTTTCTTATCTCTTATTTCATAATTTTATTGAAATATTGTGGCTGATTAAGTACTTGAGAATGACTCTTCATGCAATTTTGGTTTTGCAAGCTCCTTAGGGGCAGGTCCTTGTAAGCCTGTGCTCTCCATTTCAGCACGAATAAAGGAGGCTATTTTAAACTGGCCTTTAGGAATTACAGTTATAAAAACCCCATAAAATTATTACAAATTCCCCTCCATACATTTTAAATGCTGTCACACTAACCTTCTTCTGCTTTCAAATGATAAAAGTCTTTGTTCCTTAGCTAAGGACAAGGATCCAGCCCAGAACTACACATTTCATAGCAGTTATAAACTCCTCAAGACAAGTGGCTCTAATGGAAACAAAAACAACTCTGTAATGGTAGCAGGTGCAAAATGAAACAGTACATTAAAAATAGCCTGGCTGCATTCTCCAGTGGCATGAGTTCTACATGCATATCACTCCAAAATAATCCATTTATCCTTTCTCCCCGTGGTTGCAAGAAGCCGGTCCATGTTGTGAATCCTGAGGGTCTGCAGGCATGGCTGTGAGAACTGAAACAAAACCACAGCCCGCCAGCCAGGCGCTCCCCTCTGCCTTCCTTTCAGCATCAGAAGCCAGTTTTCCCTGGCTTCTTCCTGCTGCAGGTGGGGAAAACACTTTGACAAGCCAATGCATCTCTTCAGCCTCTGATAAGTGCTGACTTTATTCCTAGGAGTATGAGGTTAATTTGCATTTTGCTAAGCATGAATTTGGCTCTGGAACTGATCCTGTTGCAGTGTTTAGTGATCACAAGCCACTCTGGAGTTTTGAGAGCTGAGCAATTTTCTGTGGAAAAAAAAAAGCATATTTCTCCTTCAAATTGCCAGCATTTCAGGAGCAGAACTCAGCTTTCACAGACTCCACCCAGACTTTCTGCAACTTCTGCATGCCATTTCTTCTCTGGATCCAAACCTTCACTCCATCCTAGGCTTTTCTTCTTTTCATTAGAACTGATTTGTGGTGTCATCTGGTGACCTCACAGGATATATTTTAAGAATTCTTCTCCATGTTAGCATTTGCCAGTCAGATATTTGAGCCAGCGGACTCAAAAGCAATAATGAACCTAAATGCTGCCATGGTGCTAAAATTGTCGAAAACAGTCTTAGAACCCATGGATGCATTTTGTGGGCACCCACCCAGCTTTATCCAGGTGAAGCTTTCATTTGCCCTCTTCTTTGCTGAGGGTTCCTCTGGGTCTTGCTTGACTGCAAGAATATTCATTTTGCTAATGAGAGGAAACATCTGAATCAAAAACTTCCAGGCAAAATAAAAACGTCCAAGCGGTTCATCCTCATGCAGTTGTTAGGCAATGGGAAGAGCTAAAACATACCATTTTAATATTGTTAATAAAAGCAGCCTTTGAAAGTTGAGTTGTTGATCATTCATTTTTTTCCCCTGGGTTGGCTCTCATGCCAGATTTGTTGATCTCAGCAGACAAGGTTGTAATACCAGAGAAGACCCAGAGTAGACAAACTGAACCACAGCCCCAGTAATTTTCATGGGGTAGGACCTGTCTACAGACTTCCTCCTGTGATCCAGCTTGTGTCTCTGCTGCTCTGTACAAGGTCTGTCAGGCCATGTATTCACAGGATGTCAATGAAGTTCATCTGCTGACGGCTGAACATTATTTTATCTAGATAAATGTCTCACAGGGCATTTTCCAGCGGCTTCTGAGCTGCAGTCAGTGAGCCCAGAGATATGAGGCCCTTATTGCAGTTGGTTTATATCACCCATCATAAATCAACTCTTCTAGTGTAACTCAGTTTGTCACAGCTTAGTGCAGTCATGTTATGCAGACCTGGGTGACTTGCTGTCTCAGGGACTCACCCATGAGAATGCAGATGTCCTGGGTGCTTGGGGACCTGCTCCTGCCCCTGTCCCAAGGCTGCACACAGCAGAGATGATGTCCTGGCCAGCCCGAAAAAGCCACTTGTGGAGCTCCATGGAGGGACACTTTCACCTGCTGAGGTTTGCCCATAAAGAGCAAAACCAGCTAATTTGCCTAAAATAATATCAGCCTTTAAAGCAAACATGTCAAAACCCACAGGAAGGCCTGTTTGACCCTCCAGTAATCGACTTCTCTTCTGTGTGGGGCTGGTTGCTGGACTTTGCCCAGTGGATTAGATGTTTAGGATACCCTACAGAGGAGAGGAGAAAAGGCTTTGCCTGCCCACCTGCCATGGCCAGCCAAGCTCACCTGCAATGCATGTTTTTCAGATGCTCAGGAACACCACAGAGTCTAAGTCGGGAATTACATTGACAGAGCCAGTCTTGTGCATCAGCATTTGCAGCCTTCTGGAGGCACCAGCAAAGTGACTGGGGACACTGGCCAGCACATGGTTAGCCAGGCTTTATTGGCAGATGGTTAATATAGCCCTTCCCCATGGCTGAAGAGTTCTGTAAGCTTGGAGGCTTTGCTCATATTCCAAATCCATGCTCTGTTTATATTTTCCTTGTCCTGAACAAAAATTGGCCCCATTGTGTGGGAGCAACACTGGAAAAGAAAAACAAGAAACATCCACTGAGGGAAAATGGATATTGTGGGAGCTGAGGAAATGCACATACTTTGCTGATTCCATTTTCTGATGATGTCAGAGTCAAAGAATATCTCTTAAAAAAAAACCCCTCGGCAACTTGGAATCAAAAGCTCTGTTCATCACAGTCTCTTGTTAAAAGAAGAAATGTAAACACTCTCCCTTGCCACCCCCCTCTTCCCCCCAACCTCCAAGAAATTAAATCTGGCTCCATTTGGATGGGCCCTCAGATGGAATCAAGAGTATGTCTCCAGGGAGGGAGGCGTTAATGTACCGGGGGAGGGATGGAGCGGGGGGGACAGGAAAATTTGATTGTGCTATGTGAAATGCAGGGATTCAAGCTGCTGCTTCTCATGGAGGCTGAAGAAGGGCAGCCTGACACTTTACAGATTGGGTGTAATACACAGGAAATTTGTCCTTTCTGCCAGAGCAGTCTAGGGATAGGGCTACCCACACCCCTCCCCAGCCACTCTGCTTGGCTGGTAAAAGCTCAGGAGAAAAGGGTTAAATAAATGTTTGTGATATGATAAGGTGCTTGTTTATTCAAGGGATGACAGATTATTGGCTCCCAAGGCAGGGTTGAAAAATAGTACAAAGGAGCTGGCGTTCCCTTCACTGATGTGATTTCCTCCTAAGGTTTTGCTCTTTGGTAGGAACAATATGCGCTGGGAATTAAGAGGGATGACTTTATTTCAGACTGGAACAGACAGACTAAGAGCTGTTTTCTGGAGTCACTGACTCTGTTTTTGTTTTCATGTGTTGCTTTTTTTTCCAGTTTTTTTTTTCTTTCAGCTGAACGACTTCTCCCAAACTCTTTGGAAATGGGGTTATCTCTGATCCGGGAGGAACACCCAGCATGGCAAGCTGACTAGAACACTTCAGATTAGGGGTTTGACCCTTTTACTTTGTACATAATTTTCTATTTTATCACCACGTCTCTAAAGCTAGCTCCTGCTTCACTGCCCTTGGATAAAAGCTCAGGTCCTTGCTGAGGGCCGCACATAAGTCAATAAAAGCCGGGCACTACAGCAGAGCTGACAGCTGCCAGAGGAATACATGCACGTCTTGCAGACCAAATTCTCCTTTTTGCAAAACTGCTGGTGAAATCCAGAGCAGCTTTCTTTTATTCAAGTGCATTGCACAGACACTGAGCTGCAGGATGCATCCGGCCAGGTGCCTCTGTGACTGCACCTCTGGGAGTGATGCTGCATTGGGAATGTGGGGCCAGGCCCCTGCAGAAGACTGGAACTTTGAGCAGATCCTGGACACATTTTATAGATAAAGATAGAAAAGGTGCCACTTTGTGCTGCAGTTTTAGATGCCCTAAAATTGCCCTTTATTGTCCATTAGGTATGGGCTGGGGTGAGCTCCCCCTCCACCACAAAATGTGTTATTCCAAGGGGCTGGGAAGGATGTCAGGGAGAGGGCACTGCGCAGGGTCGGGGTCTTCCTTCCCGACCGTGTCGCTGCCTGGGGCCAGCGGTGATGGCAGCAAAGGCCTGATCACTGTGACAGCTTCCGCACACCAGGAAGAGGTGGGGATTTGGGTGACATCAAGTGTTTCCCATCACTTGTGTCACGCTGAGAGCGATTCGCCGGCCAAATGCCCGCAGCAACAGGATGGCGCTCCATCAGCGCCATCGGCCAGGAGGGCTCTTCACACTGAAACTTCACATTATCAGGACAAATACACATTGTCTGGTCACAACACATCAAAAGGCGAGGGGAGGGTTCCTCAGCAGCGCGGGACGTGTGTGACAGCTCGTGGGCAGGGTCGGCAGCCGCCGAGATGTGGCTGCGCTGACATCAGCGCCCGGGCTGTCAGCCGGAGGCGCAGCAGTGATGCTCAACCTGCAGCGAGCTGGTGGAGCCAGTGCGCCTCGGGTACCGCGGCAGAGCACGCCAGCGGCTGCTCGTCTGGAAGAGCAGGCAGCAGTTCCCATGATCCTGGAGTAAATGACAGTTAAGCCACACATTTGTTTTCAATGCTTGGATCTGGCACTGGGTTTCTTTTTGAATGAAAACTATGCCAAACATCTTTTATAATTTTTTTTTCCTCAAGCAAATATGTGAGCAATCCAACAGCAGAGTGCCAGAAACATTTGCTTTCCTTCCTAAGAAGTGGGGTAAAGGAAAAAAACCACATCAACCACACACGCACACAACAGATTTTATTTAAAGGCTTAAAGGAGGCCAAGTCACTTTAAACACTGGTAGGACTGGGCTATTGAACTCTGCTCCTGTGTGTATGTGTATGTGCAAGGGGAGAGTAAAAATGCCTGTGCTGGGGTATGCATGGAAAGACTTTAATGCTGCCTAGTATTTTCAGGTACTGCACTGCCTTGCAAATAACTATACATGCATAAAATTAATGAAAAAAAATTTTAAAAGGGTCTGAATCAAAGCTCGAGGGCAGAATTTGGCTCTTGGAATGAGAACTCTGACTCATTTCATGGGCAAGCCCAGGAGTAAGCTATGGAGCTAGCAGATCCACATGTGTCTTCAGTGCTGCAACAGCGTGGGCTCAAGCAACAAAAACACTGCTCCTAAAATTCTTGGAGCCGTACACAATCATGGCAAACAAAGATCAAGCAGGGGTGCAGGCTGCACTAGAAGGCGGATTAGTGTTCAAAGGCCGAGTCAAAGGAGAAAGGAGATAAGGTGAACGGTGTCATACCAAAGACAGCTATTAAATGTAGTGGTAATCTGCTGAGCCACAGCCAAACAGAACCTTTTCGCCTTGTTGGACATGAATAACTCAGGGACAGATGGGAGCTAGGAGTGGGGGCAGAGGTGGGTAGGGTATGGAGGGGTGAAGGTCTGTCTGAAGGCTTGTTCCTCAGCATTTCTGGGCACACAAAGTCCCCCTCTCCTCTACCCTCACTGGTCCTGCTGGAGCTGCTATGGTATCTAAGTAGGAGGCATAGCTGAGCATATAATTTGGAAAGCACACACCATTCCCTGGTCACTCATGGATGGTATGTGGGCACCTTCCCAGCCCAAAACCCAGAGAAAAGGGATCTGTGAAAAGGGTTTGTTGTTGTTTCCCCTACAACTCCACACTGTAGCCTCTGCAAATGTAACTTTTCAGTTCCTAACAGAATTTAATAATGAATGGTTAAATAATTTGTACTGGCTTAAATCTCCTTTGGCCCTCTGATTAAGATATTTATTCTTAGTATTCAGTTTTTAATATCTTAAGAGAAACCCTTGGTCAGGTTTCTGCTACAATATTTCATTAGCCTCTGTTTGGATTTGTTTCTTTGTGCAACCTTGATAACTGTAATGATCCTGTTACATGTCTGAACAGTGTTTTACTTCCAGCCTCTCACTGTCTCTATACCTTCTCCTATGCTGCTACAATATTTACTAGGACTAAGAGGCCAGATCATCCTAAATCCAAGTCCTCTGCTTATTCCCATGACAATAGAAAGTCATCAGTATTCTTTTTTCTATACAAAAGCATCATATAGCCTTTGAAATGCCACTTGCCCCCCTTCACCCCATGCCCATGATGTTTCCACGGGCAATTTACTGTCTGTTGTGCTGTGGATCAAGTACTTAGGAAGGAACATTGCCTACATTTCCCAGAGGATTGTGTTTGGCAGTTTAGAGCAGATATTTCTAAGATCTTTTAGAGAGCTGTCCCTAGTGCTCCAAATCTGAGTGGTGGTAATGTTTCCCAAGTTGTGGTGCAGTCCTGTCCCTCTCAGTGGAGTGGAGTCAGTTCGCACCAGGGGCTGAACTGGTTTGAACAAACATTGTAAAATATCCAGCTCTGCAATGTGTCAGTAATCTCTGCCAATAGAAATATTCTTACATACATCTTTCAGTCCTTCATCTGCCATTTATGTTTATCCACAAAAAAAAAAAAAAAGAAAAAAAAAAAAAAAAAAAGAAGGTGCGGGGGGGTGGTGCTGGAATTTTATTACATGCATATGCTCCTTCCCCAACCTATATGAACAAATTATCCCAACCCAGAAAGCAACAGCTCAGGATGCACATAATTTCTCCTGTACATGGAAAAAACAGTGTATCAATGGGATTGCATATTTTTAGGTCCAGCCTTTGTTTTCAGGATGCTCTTTCAATTTGTGGGTCAGGTTAAGTCAAATATTTCCATTCAGTGCTTCACAGAGAACAGACACCCCTCTGGCTGCTGAGCCATTTCTCTTTTTGGACATGAAGTTGGTCTTCAACCAAGCCTGGGTAACAGGTTAACAGAAAGTCAGGCGAAGGTCTTGTAGGATGCAATAATTCTTTGCTAAGAGACTATGTGGAACCAGAGGAGAAGGAGGTTATGTCCTGAGGCTGTGTCTTTGCACCATCCTCAGTCCCTGGCCGGGGGGACCATTGGCTCAGGCTGAGCATTAGACCCCTCACTCAGGCTGCTGGCTGGACTCTGAACCCAAAACCTTGCTTGCCAGGTTTGCACAGGTCAAAGAATGTACTGGGCTATAAACCCCAATACCCAGCCACATCCAGGGCTGTTTCATTACGTGGGGAAAGGAATCAAGGCAGCTCTTGACCCAGTCAGTCACTGTATCACCAGCTGTCATCCCCACAGGCCAATTTTTGCAGCCCCAAGCCCAGTTTTGTCACCATCCTGCACCAAAACAGCACCACTGAGTGTGGCATGTGCCCTGTTTGCCCCTGCCCAACATGGCACACAGCCAGTACATTCTTTCTTTGCTTGGATCACTGTCATGACTCATGGACCTTCCTCCTCCCTTATACGCCCCACCCAAGGGATCACATGCTGAAAGCAATGATAATTTGGATGCAGTTCTGTGATGAGAGGGATGACAGCCAATGAGATTTTGATTTTGAAGATGAGGCAGAGGCTGCTGTTTACCTCATCCCCCAGCTGCCAACAGCCACACAGCTTCCTGGCACTGCCTCTGGGGTGATGCACAATCTCCACTTCCCCAGCACAGCTTTGTCCCCTGAGAGGTGTCATTTTGCCCAGCACAGGGATAATTCCTTCAGTTCCAGGGAAGCAATCAATCACACAGGCATACTGTCCCCAGCTTGGTGGCACTAGCCTGTCTGGGAGCACCTCCAGTTCCTCCTTCCTGCTCCCTGCCAGATACAGACAGCTCTGCAGGAGAACTAATGGTGCAGCAGCAGCCCCAACTTCTGGAATTTCCTGGCTTTTCATAATCTTAACATCTCATTAGCGTTTATTTGCAGATGCATATCCTTGTTCTCTTCTCACACAGGCTGCTGTAAATCACTGCTAATTCTGCTGCAATCACTGCCGTCACCTCAGAAAGGAAAGGCCAGTTCCCAGAGGCAGAGGGACTCCTGCAGACGCCACAGCCTGAGCCTCCAAGCTAACTGTGCCATCTCCAGAGGCCAAAGTCAAAGCTAACTCCTCATCTAAACTTTCCTTTCATCACCTTGTCAATCACTGGAACAGGCTGTGTAGGGAGGTGGTTGAGTCACCATTTCTGGAGGTGTTTAAAAGATGTGTAGATGTGACACTTAGGGACATGGTTTAGTGAACTTGGCAGTGCTGGGTTAACAATTAGAACTTGATGACTTATAGGTCTTTTCCAACCTAGAGGATTCTATGATTCTATGGTCTCTCCAAACCAAATTCACAGAATTTCATAGACTTGCCCTTTGCTACCTTCTACTTGGAAGTAGGGCCACCATATCACCTTTTATTGGAGCAATGGATTCAGCCATCCCTTTGATAAATGGGAGAGGTTTTGGCAAACACGCTTTGAGCAAGCAAATACTTTATCCGAATGCAGAAAGAAATCATTAATATTATATGCACTAGAATGGCATATGGCTTTATTTTTAGCTGAGTAGGAAATAGTGAGGCTAGCATGGTTATTCCAAGGTTGAAGATCAAGTGGCAAAATGGTTAAAGTATAAACAGGACTGGAGAGAGATGAAACAGGGAGCATCTGTCTTCTCCTTATTTCTTCATGGTGATCACTTATAGTCAATATTTTTGCTATGATAATAAAGCTGCATTTTGAATAGAGATTTGTGTTTGATGAATTGATCTCCAGTTATTGTTAAGAGTATAACATTGTTCACTCATTGCACACAGCGTCAATTATTGCATCAGATGCAACAACTGCAAAATGACAGGAAAATCTCTTCTGCTGGAGAAAACCCTAACCAAACTCTTTAATAGGATTTCATCTCCTCTTCAGTGGGAGGCCCAAATATCCAACAGTGGAGGAGAGAGGCAGAGGCAGAAGAGATCTCATTGATCACTGCCTTGAACCATAGGCGATCATCATTGTCCAGATCCACATTTAAACTTTCCGAAGTATCAAACTTTTTAGAAGATCCAGGAGACTAAAGCCTGTTGGCCAAGCTACATCCTCTTCTCCATGCTGCTGCTGAAGCTTCCCAAGATTTTGCCAACCCATACCCTCAAGTTCCTCTGAGAGGGTTGTCCAGGTACCTGGTGACTGCCTTGCCACCACCCCTTCATTGCTTCCATGCTGTGGCCAAAGCTGCCCTCAAAGAGGCCCCGGCACAGAGAGATGCACATCAGCCATCCCCACCTCCAGCATTTGCTCAGGGATTCAGGCCCTCGCATTACAGCCAAGCCTTGCTGCTGAAAACTGAAGCTCCAGAGGAGCCTTTTCTACCCTACAGAACGGCCGCCTGGTGTGGTGTCCCAGCTGCTGCACCCAGCCTCTCCAGGCAGAGAAGGATATTTGCCTCTTGTGCTCCCTGGAAAACATTCCTCAGATAAAACTGAGTTCATAACTCATCAAAATATACTAAATTACAGGAAAGCTGTAAAAAAAGAAACCTATAAACTGTGTGCAGATACAAGATACACTGAAAGACTCAATCATAAATCAATATACACCTCATAAGAAATCTTCCTATACTTAATGCGTACAAAATATGAAGCAAATAAATATATATCATTGTATATTCCTACAGAATGTTTTGGTTTCGGTTTTATAATTTTTTTTTTTCTCTCAGCCTGAGATTAAAGCTAGCATCACAGATTTATTCTAGTGGAAATGCTGATGTTTGTGTGAAGTGAACTCTTTCTTTGTTTATGTAACCCCAGGTTTTCAGCTACTTTATCAAGTAACTACCTCTTCAAATTTGCTGGATGGCAGAAAACATTAACTTTGTTCTGCAGCTCTAGTTGCAGTCAGGATGATACAACAAGCATGTGGTTAAGGGGATATTAAAGCAGCAAAACTGTCCTGTGAGGGCTCCTGTCTCTAAAGGTGGCAAACTGTGCTGTTGGTCTGTGGGATAGATTTTCCACAAAGGAGGAAGAGGGAGGGTGGGAGTTCAGGACTCTTACTTATGTAATACTTTCTCTTTAAAAAGACAATGCCCTTACTAATATAATTTTTGGATGGCCACGAGGTGGGCAGGCAGTTTGACTAGATAAATGTTGTAGGTCCCTTCCAACAAGCCATTCTACTCTATTCACCTTCTTCTTTTCTACCTTGTGCTGTAGCACCAGATCTCCTGAAGCAGAAGAAGAGTTTTTACTTCCATACATACTTTGTATGTCTTTGCAGTGGCTGAGGTGGAGACTTTGCTTTTCTTTGCCACCACATCACTGAGGCACTGGAAAGGAGGACATGTGAGGGCAAGGAGAACACCTGCGTTGCTGAAGGTGACCCAAAACCCTGTCCATGCTCCCATGTGCATCCACCCTACTGCATTCAGCCCAGTGTGGACCCATAAATAAGGATGGGGTGAGTGCCATGGGCCAAAACAACAGAAGAGATGTTCTAAGTGCAGTGAGTGTTTCTGGTTCGCACTGCCCACCAAGACAGCACACAGGTCCTTTCCATTCAGGTTAGAAGGGAAAGTATTATAATTTTTCTATGCAACAAGTACAATTCCTGCAGAACTCTGCAGCCTATTTTAAACAAGGGATTAGCAAGCACTATCAGGCCAATCTCACACCATTTTTATCAACATTTATGTAAAATCACCTTTAATGTATATATTTATCTAATCACCACTTACTGCCCCACTTACTCAAAAATATTTCTTTTTGTTTCTGATTTTAACATAATTTTCCCATTTTCTTTCCCCCCCCTCTAAAACAAGAGGGGGGGAAAAGAAAAAGAGGGGGTTTCTTTTTTAGTGGGTTTTCTACTAAAAACTATGAAATATTCATTCCACACCTTGCCAAAAGTTGTCCAAAATGAAACAGTGACAGGGTCATGTAAATCCAGATATGTCATGGCTGTAAGGGTAGTGGGGAGAGAAGCCTGTCTGTAAGTGGGGGGTATGATTCATTTGGATAACAATAGAGTCCACTGCCCTTTTCTAACAAATGTTTTTAGTTTGCCTCAAATAAGTCATTGTCTGACTTGTATAAATCTTTCCATCGTTTCTTGAATTATTGCTGGATATTTGGGAAAAATATTTTTGGGTTTTTATATTGAAGGGAAAAAAAAAGCAAAAAAAAAAAAGCTGATTGCTATCACTTCCAAGTAACACTTAACTCCTTGACACAAGGTCAGCAAGAGGGTTCGGAGTGTTCGTGCTTTTTTTTTTTTTTTTTTTTTGTGTGTGTGTGTGTGTGTGTTTTCTTTCTAATCTTCAAGCTGTTCCCTGAGAGACACACTGAGAACTGGGGCTTGTCTGCTGACATGTTTTACACAGCTGATCCATTAGGATCCTGCTCTTCCTAGCCTCCCTGGCACCGCTTTGATCAGCGACATGTTTTTTAAAAAAAAAAGGGGGGGAAAAAAAGAGTAAAAGGCACTTCTCTGATCAGGAATCCCTCCCCTCCACTAAATCATCCCGGGCACTTTAAAGCCATAGGAACCACTGAGGGACCCTTCAGCTCTGGGAGGCTTCACGACAGCTCTATGCTAAAACATCCAGACAAGAGCCAGCAACATCTTTTGCCCAATGGCTTCTTCTGCCCAGCTCTATCATTAACCTCTTCCCAGCCCATTGGGAAGCCCTCCGCCATGCCTGCCTTCCCAACAGCATGCATTCCAGAGAGGCTTGGTGCCCATCACACACACCAGGCACAAAGAATAAATGCCAGCATAGCTTCAGTTCCCTGCCTGCTTGCAAAAATTTGCCTCACCTGGAAAATTTGGCTGCTGCAGGAGATTGTCTTTTCATTGGGGTAGGGTGGGGGGGTTAATTTAATTTTGCTGAGCAACTTTACAAAGTTGGTCAGAAAAGTGTATGGCTGTGGGAGATCATGGTGAGGGGAAAAAAAGAGAATGGACAGTATGAACAGGAATGGGTTCAGATGTGTGTGCTTAGCCTGCCACTCTTCTCCAGGCCAGGTATGTATGAAAATGTAGAGACAATCTCACAATATATCTCAGCCAGACTAACATGTGACAGGAGGCACACAAAGATTATGGATAGGCTGTGGATAGTACAAAGAGGGTGAATGATGCTCTATCCATGTGGAAGCACCCTCTGACAACACACAGGGTAGATACAGCCAGGCTGTGGCCATGTCTGCACTGTAACCCCTCACAGCACATACACACAATGCCAGGCAAGACCTCACCAAGGGGTGAGTGAACCCTTGTGGGTTAATGCCATTGGCCAATGCTAGGAGTCTCCATGTCCAGCTCAGCACGGTATCTTGCACTGGGACAGCTGCTCTGATTGTACTGGGAGGCACCCAATGCAGCAGTGCTGTCAGCCGAGACTGATGACAGATGGCTCCACTTTGCTTTGTGGCAAGCCCTGTGAGCTAGACAACATTTCTTTAGCTGTTAGGTATCACTTTGGAGTGTTAAAATCCCAACATTTTCTCTGGAAAGAGGAACAGGGTTCTGTTGTACAAAGGTCCCTAGCAGTGAGTGGGGAGGTATGGGCCATCAGGTGTGCTGCTGCTGTTGTGACCATCCAGATCAGCTTCCTTCTCATCCCTCCTTTTTAATATCCATGAGCCTGGTGGGGTCTTAACTTTGATCACTTGCTGGGCAACCAGTAACAAACATCTCATGGTAGGGAGGGAGGAGACTAACTAACAAAATATTCATTGCTGTCTTCCAAGACAAAATGAAAAGTCTTCACCATGCTTGTTCTTTGCCACATTGACACATCAGTAGGATGGAGAGCAAATGAACCTAGGAAAATGTGGCAGTTTGAACCCTAAATAAGTACTCTGTAGTATTCAGCAGCAGCAGGCATAGTGCCATAGTGGTACTAGCACATGGTGGTACTGATTGCTCCCCCTTGTGCAGGTCTTAAAGTCACTGCAGTTTGCAAGAGATGGAGCACATACCAGATTGCAGAGATCCAGATGAATTGTCCACTGCTCAAGGAAATCCCCTAAACTACATTTCTAGCAGCTTCTCTTCTCCTCACCCATCTCACCCCCACCCCACATTAATTCCTTGCCTTTTTTGAGCATTTCTCACTGATTTGAGTGATGATAGGAAATTTTTGCTCTGAAAGTCCAGTGTGCCCTCTTTATTTGGTTTACAGAACAAACAGGGATAGTGTGATGGAAGATGTGCTGTTGACAGCCTTCTTGAAATTGATATTTTGGCAACACAAAAGTTGAGGAATCACTGAAATGTACTTTCTCTTTTTTTCCATACTCCTGCTGCTGGCTCATACATAGCTCTGTGATTCCCACACCAATTCTGCAAAACATCTGGGTATAGCGGCTTGTCTTTAAGGCAAACTTGAGAGCATAAATTATTTTACCTTTGCCTTCAGGCATTTGCAAGAGTTTGAAGGTGCTGTTATTTACCTTGTTTCAGGGAGGCTTTGCCATACCAAATATTGGTAGTGAAATTTCCCCTATTGTTCACATTTCAACTTGAAGTCCCTGCAGCCTGCTGGGCACCCCTAATCTGTGTCCCCACCACCCCATTTTTATCCTACAGGTCCTCTCTGACATGGCACTTGTGTGCTTTGTTAAGCAGGCCAGGCTTTAGAGAGAATTTTTAAAAAAGCACAAATCCAGTCTCAGTTCACTTACACTTCAGTTCAGACTGTGGCTGGAGGAGAATCTCTTCAGCTCTAGGTTTTCCTCACAGTATAAATCCCTGTGACTGGATCCCATAAAACAGTCTCATAAGCTCCCTAAGAATTTGTCGGGATGCCAGGTCTGGCGTGCCTAGCCCTCACAAAATGGGGTAGCTGAAAGCAACAGAGTGAAAAGAGCCAAACACCTTAGTAAAAGCAAGGATTAAGGGGAGGGGAAAAAGCCACATTAAAAAAACATCATTTTTTTTTCAGGCCATTTGCAGATAAATGACCTCCGTTCTTCTAATTAAAGAAAATGTGCAATTAGCTTAATCAGATCTGTGGGAAGAAAAGCAGTCGCTGAGTCTCAAAAGGCAGGTTCTGAGAAACTGCAGCCAACTTTTCCTGGGGCTGACTGGAGACACTACATCAGAAACAGCATGAGCCCTGCCAAAGACTTCTTCCTGTGAAAAATGATGTTTCAATTTAGGCTCCTGTATATTGTTTTCCTTAATCTCCCTCTCACTTGCTTACTCACTTGATCTCTCTTGCTCTTTGACACTCTAAATAGAGGCATGAAGAGGTATTGCCTTGTACTGATAGGGGCAATGCATCCCAATTTCCCAATGAAACAAGATTGATTTTATCATCTCAGTTCCCCATCAGCCTTCATGTTCTTTCTGATCCTTGAATGGCACACAGGATACAAAAGCATTCAGGGGCTAGAAATTAGGACTTTCCTTCAGGAAAGGAAAATCGGACTTATGCAATGGGGAAAGGTCTTGAAAGCCTTAGTGCTTGTGGGGATGAAGGTCCTGAAAGCCTATTGGAAATCCTTGTGAGGAAACTGGGCTCAGAGACCAGTTCCTCGTCTCTAAAGACAAAGTGGGAAATTGTGCAAACTGCAGGGCCAGTGCCCTTAACCCTTTGCCAGTAACCTCCTCTGACTTAGTCCACAGGCATTCAAAGAATAAAAAACGGGGAAGGAAGAAACAAGCACCACAATTAGAAGCAAAAAAGTGGGTTTAAAGCATTATCTATTCAAGTAGTTTTAAAGTCCTGTGTTCTGCCTAAAAGCAGGGAAAATCCCTTTTAGTCAGGCAGAGCAAAGGGCCAGCCCTACAACAATCTTGCCAAACCCACAAACTGGGCTGCAACTGGGCAAATGGGGACACAACTAATTATCAGAACAAATAGCCCTTATTCTGTCCATTCCTAACCATGCATTTCCAAAGGGTATTTTCAAGCTTGTTTTCAGTCATCTCTGAAGCCACACAGGCATTTTATATTTCTCTGAATGTTGCTCCTAAGAAGTGAGAGAGGGATACAAAGTCCATCCGTCCTTCCCTCACCAGCCCCTCCCACCCTTATTTATCCACAGAGGGTGGTGTTTGGGTCAGGGTTTGCTGGGTCTGCTGCATTTCCAGTGCAAGAGATGAAGACTACATCAGTGGCTATGGCTGCTGTTTCATTCTCTTCTTCTTCCAGGACAATTCCTCAGTGTCTGGCCAGTAACCACCACTTGTTCACAAATGCTTGCTCCTCCTCATGCCCACCTGCAGTTCAGCTTGTTGTTAATATGCCCCACAAGACCAGGGCTAATATTTCATATGGGAGTTCTCCCTGTCACAGCAGTTCATATGTCCTAGTTTTCCCAGTTCAGACATCCCTTTTCTGTCCTATGGGAGTGACATCAATTCTTCAGAGAGTGACTAGGTTTTGTGGGGAGCAGAATTCCATCTTTACATCTGTATCTGCAGGTGCAGGTATGAACTGAAGATGTGCCTGATGAAGTGGCTCCATAACCTCCATATGCTGGCAAAACTCTGGTTGCTCCATGTGCTGGCAAAACTCTGGTTGCTCATATGCAGGCAGTAAATACCCCCAAACCCAGACTTTTTTTCTGATTCTCAGGGTATTTTTTTTCTAAACCCTTCTGTCCCAAAGGTTTTCAGTCTTTGTTATAGACATTTTATAGAAAAAAAAATGATTTCAAAATGTTCCTGTGATCTTTGTTGTTTGAGATTTTTTTTTAACAAGTAAATGCTTGGTTTTTTTCAGCTATGCTTGGGTTTTGTTTTTGCTTGTTTGTTTACAGTTTTCCACCTAGAGAGAAGTGCAGTTCAAAAAACCAGAAGTTTCTTTGCTCTTGCCTGTGCTTCTTGTTGACTCCTAATTTTTTTCCATTGCTGGATAAGGGGAAAAAAGTCAGGGTTAAAAATAAAGATGGGGCCCTAAAATATCTCCAAACCAACAATAGGAAACGGATGTGTTTAGTTTTTGGTTGGTTTCCAAAAATCTGAAGGAGGTAATACTTTATGTTAAAAATATTTATTAGCTCGGGTAATGAACACATTCAGATAAAAAGCCCGTTGCCTGAAGTGTGAGGCAACAAATAAGCTAAACCTTGACTATTCTACAACATGTAATGAATGTTTTCATGCAAAACTAGAACCTCTTGACCAGTCAGGAGGGAATAATGTGCAAGTCTGTGTCACACAGCTCCGCATGCTGTGGATGGGATGGATTCAGCTTTGCTTTCACCCCCAGGTTCATTTCAGGGAGTTCTGGTGTACACAGCAGGGTTTGCACCCAGTCCTGGCCACCGATTTTCAGCAGCCTCCAGCCTGTGAGGTGGCTTGAGAGAGCAGGGTTTTTGCCTGCATCCATAGGTCCCAGAGGACCTCCGGGTATTTGCCTGGTGAAGCAGGGCCAGCGGGCTCGAGGCCAGCAGCTCCAAAATGTTGAGAGCTGGAGGCTGGCCCGAGTCTCTGAAAAACCCCATCACTAACATTTCTGACAAGATAAACGACATTTTGAATGTGGAGATGACCTTGGTAATCAGAAATAAATCAGCAGGATAATCAAAATTGATGGGTAAGTCAAATCTAGAAAATTTATATACTGGAGCCCTATAGAATAGCTTGGAAATCCCCATAAGTAGGGTCCTGGCTGAAATTTTGGTCCCTTTGCTGCAGTAATTTAAACTTTTCTATTTACTTTGGCACTCCTCAGTTCAATGACTTGGCCTGATCAAAATGCTTTGATATGTTCAGCAAAAATAAAAAATATAAAAGTCCAAGGGTAGTATCTTGGTTTAGGACAACTGTGAACATGAAATTTAATCCTGGGCTTTGCAAGAGGACTCTCCAGAATGTACTGGAGGGGAAAGCAATTAATGCTGCATTAAAAAAAAAAAAAAAGAAAGAAAGAATGGTCCTTCCTTTTTGCTTTGCTTTTCAATGTCCTGTAATTTGGGCCAAAGCAAACAGTGCTTACGCCACTACTGATGTTCGAAGTTCATGTACCGCTGCTGATGTTACGTACATTAACACAGCAGTCACTGGAAAGGAAAAGCAAGTGTCATTTGTCCAGAGCATGGACAAAAGGGGAGTACAGAATGAAGCTGGTCCTCCCATTACTTTATTTTATTCCCTGCTGTTAATTGCTTTCTCGGCGCACCCTTGCTTTTGTCCTTTTGGCACGCAGGCTACCATCACACTGCACAGCTACCGAGCCGAAATTGCTCCAAGCAAGACTCATTATCCCTTAAACAATCTCAGCTCTGGAGGCGCTGCTCTGACACTCTTCTAAAACCTGTTTACTGGCTACAGGGTAGTTACTCCTGCTTCATATCAGTGCAGGGAAAGTAGAGTCAGGCCAACTGTCTGATCGACTTCAGCCTGATATGTGGCTTATTCTGCTTTTATATCAATCAAGAATTTGGCCTTGGGATCTCCACACTCTTGATTTGACCTAGAGTTAAAAAAAAAAAAACAACAAAAAAACCCCCCAACAAAAACCACTTCCAAATCTGTATCTCTCTTCTCTGCCTTTCCTTCATCCTATCCAGACCCTACTTCATACACTTCATGTCTGCAAAGTTAACCAAAATCCTGGACCACTTACAGGCCATTTGTTGCTTTCTATTACACTTGGTGCTTGAGTTTACATATATCTGTCTTCTTAAAAACATTTTGGAGAGAAGCATCACTTTTTTGCAGTACTGGTAAATATTTTTCCACTAAATTGCTCTGAAGTAAAGTTTATATTAGCTAACAAGAAAAGATGTTTCTTCTTCTTCATGAAGCCTGCCTGGGATTAGTTTCTGTTTTTCATTGGCAAAACTGGCCTGAGAACTGTGTATTGAGATTTCAGTGTCTCCAGTTGTCACTTTGATATTTTTTTGTTTTTTTCTAAGGGGCTGTTCAATGCTTGAGTCATATCTTCAGTGCCCTAACACCACAATCTTCTTTCAAAAGCACTTCAAAAGCAAATTTACCACCACGGGTTCTGAGCAACGAATTTGACATGGCATAATATGGCAACTCCTTCAAAAGTTCTATGATGGAGTTTTCATCTCAGCCTTCCTTGCTTGGGACAATATACTTGAACATAATAAACAACATGGGACAGGCCTGTTATTTTCTGACCAGTCTGCTTGCAAATTTTTTAAGCCCTTAGAGATGTAAAGGTAGCAGTGCTTTACTTGAGCAGCTAACTAACAAGCAATACCACCAGTACTAACCAGCCAGCAGAGCAGATAAACAGCCAGATAATGAAGGGCAGAACTGGGATAAAGATATCAGAAGAATTACAAACTGTATTTTTAGTATGTGTATGGAAGATGGAAGATTGAAGATCAATTCGGAGGAGTCACATAGGGGCCCATGTGTGAAAGAACAAAGGAAAGGAACTCAGTTCATTGACAACAGTTTAAGATGGAAGTTTACTGGTTAACAGAAAAGCAGGAAAACAGCTCAGGAAGACGTTAAGGGAGGTATGGAGGCACATCAGAGAAAAAAAGTCTTTTCTTACACACCATGAATTGCCTCTATTCCCTGGTTTCCTAACTAGAAAAGACCCCATAAACAAGATGTGCTAGTGGAGAATGACACAGCTGGGCCATATGAGCATGCTGCATCTCAGTCTGAGCCATCCAATCATCCTTCTCTGAGCATGGGGAAAGACTTTTTGGATGGCACTTTGGGGAGAGGACAACCTCATCAGGAGGTCTAGCTTAGGGATCATGGATCAGGAAGAAGGAAATGCTGCACCCGCTTATGCCAAAGGAGTGACAGGCTTTTGGGAAGTGTGATAGAAGAGCCAGAAGTACAAGACTTCTGCTGCTCAGTGTAGAGGATCTGATGATGATGATTCCTATGATAATTATTGCAGGAGGACCCCTGCAAAGAGGTCTTCTTGCACATAAACCAGTATGGGTTCAGCTACTGGACATACAAAGGTTTGGAATCATCTCAGCCTGCTGTCTCCAGAAAAAACTGCTGCCTTCAAGCAACCAATTAAAGGACTTTGCTCAGGATTTACCCATTTCTACTCTAACCATTTCAAATCATTTCACCATCTTATAGTTTCCTTCTCTTTTATTACCCTTCACCATGCAGATTACATTCTGATGTCATAGAATAGTTTTTTGCACTGAAAAAATATCAAGGCATTTTAGGTTGCCTTTTTTTTATCTTCCAGTTACTTATCATCAGTTTAGGGGGAAAAAAAAAAAAGATGGCTCAGGACTTCAAGTAAACTCATTCCTCACTGCAGTACCCACAACCACAAATGCAGCTTATTTGGAAATGAAGCGTACAGCAATGCACACATATTAAGCAGTTCAAATTCTGGTCATGCTCAGACAGCAGTTACTGCCATAATTTTCTGGCTTTGCATTAATTCATTGAGCAGGAACCTTGGCTTGGTTGTAGCATTTTTTCTTGTCTGAAAGATGATCTGGTTAATAGAGGACAAACATTGGAGCTCCTCTGTTCTTTCCTCTTCCCTCTTGCACATACATACACATTTATAGGTCTGTTGCATATAGATGCCAAACACACATATATACAGAACATATACACATAGAATACATATCTGTAGGCACACAAATGAATCCTCACACTCTTTTCTAGAGTCAATGTTATGAAGACTTGAAAGGGAAGTTTGCTTCTCTGCCATACTCTTTTGTGTTTTCATTTCCAATAATCCAGCAGATGCCCCTAGATCATGTGGAGGGGAAATAGCTGCATCAGCTGCTTCTAGGCAAACAAAATAGGCTTTTGTGGCTATAATGTAATGTTTTCCTTGGAATACATAGTATTCCAGGCTCTCAAAGGAACATACTCTTTCTTGGAGTTCAGGTAAAGTATTATCTATCAAAAACCTAGAATTATCAGCAGCAACATTCAGGAAATTAGGCATACACAAATAAATGCAGTCAGAAGCTTGGCTCTTACCCAGAAGACAAATGATTTCTGTTTTTTTTAGGAGTTATGCACACTGACAGTGACACTGTCAGTTCACACATGGTAACACAGCTCCAGCCCTATGTGGCTTTCCAAACTACAGCAGACCTTGAGGGTTTGGCTGCAGGTATGTTGGGCTGGAAGGATATCAGGCCAGCCCTGGTGCAAGAGGCTGCATGCAAAACAAACCTCTTGTCCCCATGTGGGAAATGCCAGAGGGCCTGGAGAGTGGGAAGAGGTGCCAGCCACATCCGTCCCCACGGCACAATGGGGTTTACCATGCTGTTAGAGCCAGCCCACGAGCACAGCACCATGTATGTTATAGCTGGTGCTTGCCTGAGACACTCTGGCAGCTTCTTTGCTGCCACACTACACTAGCTAGATGGAAAAGGCAAACTATTTGAATATTGTTCCAAGCGTGCCATGCAGAAGTACCTAATATCCCAAATTTGAGCTGAAAATAAATGCACAATTTTCTGGGAGGACATGATTTTTTGAGCTCTGAAAGTCCAGAAATAGTCTAAAACTGTTCATGCCATCACTGAGAATCACAGAAATCAGAGTTTTCTCATCACCTCATGTAGAAGGTGATGAGAAAACTGCTGTGAACAGGTGGAAACAAATGTAAAACACCTGACATTTACACTGCTGTGAACAGGTGGAAACAAATGTAAAACACCTGACAGACTATAAAATGACTACACCAGCTGTGAGGCAACTGAGGGGTGGGACCTGGTGGTGCTGGCCAAGGTAGATCTGGTCACACATTTGTAAGAGCAATTGGAGAATGCAGAGAGCTGATTTTAAAGACAGCAAATCAGAGGGGTGGTCACTACTCCAGCTTTCTAGGCGTGGCAAGAAGGCTTCATAATTCTTGCCTGCTGCTGCTCTGGGAATCCATCTTTGGTATGATACAGAAATTATCACAAAGGAAGAAGGAAAATCTGCCCAGAAAACTGGAGTGTCCCTGCATGAGAAGGCAAGGAAAGCTTGGAACAGTAAAATCTTGTTTGCTAATAACAGTTCTGAGAATTAAAAAAAAAAAAAAAAAAAAAAAAAAAGTGGGAAAAAACCCAGAACCCCTCCATGAAACACTGATTAGATGCCAGTTCACATAGCTCTCCTTGGCTACTATGTATTATTTTCTGTATATTATTTATTTCTGTTAGAGACTAATAGATCCTATTCTTGACAGGCGCAAAGCCAGGAGGTGGGATCTTATCCAGTATTTTCATTTTTTAAGACACAAGAGGCAATGATTGTATCAGAATATTATTTGCCTGCCCAACTCACACTCACTGTGTGAACCTCTGCAGAGGATTTCCATTCTCGGGAAAAACTGTTTTGTCAGACAAGAGGGCAAATGAAACCCTCATTCTGAGGGTTTTCTCAACCCTCAAAAGAAAGCTTCATTCTGGCTAAGCCAGCTTGGTTAGGACAGAATCCCTTTTTCTGGGCTAAATCTCCAGAGCTAACCTTCCAACTTTCACTTACAGTTTTTTACCCAAAAACCCCTATCCACAGAATGGATTGGACCTAGAATATGTGAAATAGCTGAGTGCTGGAACAGCTGAGTTATGTATGAAGTGGTTGACATGATAAGGTGAGAATCAAGAGAAGGCTGATGGAGGAGAAGTGTGGTTGAGTACATCTGATTTTCCCTCACCACATGGGAAGCATGGCTTTCACTGAATGGGCTTTCTGACGAACAAATGTCAATTTGTATGTAAAGAAGATCTAACACTCTTAAATATGGAGGTGTTTTGAGAAATATGGGGAAGATCTGCTGGGCAGATTGGGTTCAAAGCTTCCATCCCAGTCATCCTGTAAAGCCCTAGGGACTTTCAGACTAGTAATAGGAGGCTACAGAGATCTTCATGTTCCCGACTTTGTCTTCTGGATAACATTAAAGCAGAGGCAGTCCCAGAAGGCAGGCACTATCCTTAGCCTTGCGCTTATCTGTTTGTGCACATTTTCTCCAGCACTTAGCGTTACCAGATCCTGACTCATAAGACTGGCTCTGCTTTTTTATGAAGCCACCAAAGGGTCCTGGCACTAGCATGTGTGTGAGTGTCCTGATAAGGCTATGACAGCGTGTGGGAGGCCAGAGGCGGGTAATGCCACTGGTATGTTGAGTGGGGAATTAGTCTGCGCGTATGGAATGACATCTCCTTACAAAACCTCTCCAAGACAGAGGCCGAGGAGAAAAAGTAGCAATGACGGTTCAGGATTCAGCCCACCCTACCAAAACTTTCCATCCTCATGAATGGAGCCATTCACTGGATTCTGCTTCTCATTTTGCTTCTTCATCTTAAAATAGAGAACTTCCTCTCAGAGGAATAACTTGTGTCGTAGCACAGTCCCAGTGATGTCAGTGGAGTTACATCAAGGCTGATGTTGATCCTCATGTCTCATTGCCAGAAGGTTTTCTGGAGTTAGACCCTGGGTAGCACAACTCTGAGAAGCTTTTGCATTGCTTTGGTCTCAGCCTGTTTCCTCTGAGAGCACAGAAAAAGGATTGAAAAATAAGGAGAAGAACCCATGAAAATGTTGCAGTTGTTTCTGCACAGAAGGCTTTAAAATGGAAACACATTTTATGGAATTTTTCACACACATCCTCCCTCTCCCTCAAATTTCAATGTTCCCTTTTCTTCTCTTCTCCCTGATTTTGACATATTTCCACTGAGTGAAATGAAATGAGAAATAGCCAAGGGCTTGCTCTGACATTTTCTTCCCCACCCCATCCTTCTGTCCACCCAGGCTCTTCTCAGTTTTATTTTGTAATTTTTAATAATATGGAATGGGAATGGGAACTGTAGGCTGTGTGTACTCATTTGCTGTAACCCACCCATTCTGCTATCCTGCTGTTCCTTGCCACCTTCCTTATCATTCCTTCAGCATTTTTTTGACCATCTGAAGCTGGAAAAAAAAATTCCCTTGCCTGCAGATTGACAGGGAGGGGAAAATCTGGCCCCAACATCTGACATCAAGAGCTTTATGGACTAGTCCTGCCTAATTTTAAGGGATTTTATACAGCAGAATTGGAAAGAACCAAGAGACACTTAGACCAAATGTTCTGAAATACCAAGAATAACAAAGCACAGGCTTAATGAGTTCCAAAGTGTATGTCTGCTGTGAGTAATGATGCTTAATCCTGCTGCAAAATAATTCCTTTATATGTTCTTCTGTTTTTTAAAAAATGCATCACTGCTGCACTGGGGTCATAAAAATTACGAATATGTTTTCCCATGGCATGAAGCCATAGCATACTGTAAGGCATTGTGCTGGGCCATTATACACAGCCTGTAATCAGAAACAAATGTATTAAGTGAGATGATGTGATGTTACATGAGAAAAGTGAAAATAGAGCAGGGAAGTGTGATAGACAGTGACTTGGACCACAACATCAGCTCTGAACAGCCCTTTTTCTCTTCAAAAACCAGAGGCTATGCCAAAAGAAGCTGTTTCTAGATACTGGTCTAGAAAGACATACATCTTGCAAGAGTGGGGAAATAAAACTTGTCTGAGAGCTGGGGTAGGCAAAAAAATATACTAAATTTCCTGTTCAGAAAGAGAAATACTGCCATGCTGCTGAGGATGGCTGTCTGTGCATTAGTACAGGTGTGGTAGTGGTCTCAGAAAAGCAAAGAAGCCCCCCTGTCCAATCCTCCACATTGCAAGTTTCTTGCAGGGGTTCAAGTGTTGTCTGTGACATGGAGAGATCTACTCAGAGATCTACAGATTACTGAAGAAAGTGCTCTCTTTCCTTTGGAGTTTATGTTTCTGAGACTTTGCAGCAGTATTACTATTATCAGCTTAAAAATTAAATGACTCACATTAGGAGAAATAGAGCAACTAATTTGTCTCTTTGCCAATGTTTATTTCCTAAAAAAAAACCCCAAAAAACCCACCAAAATCTGTTTGTGACAGCTGCTTATCTTTTCAGGAGTATACCACAACTCTTTGACATCAAAGCTGGATTTTAATTTATTGACTTAACTTTGCAGAGCACAAAGCAAAAGGTCAAGTAAAATGAGACTCCTTTAGAAAAATGATAATTGCTATTAAGAAGCGTGTGGGTCATTTGAATGCTCTGACAGTCCATTTCCAAGCCCCTTGGAATGGGCCCTTCAAAACTCCTGAGGCTCAGCCAATCCTACCCTTTGGAAGATGTGAAGACTGGGCCATAACTGCAATGTACCTGTGGGAGCAGTATTCATCCCAGCAGCAAAGCAGGTTATGCCATTTTCCAGGTGTGGCGAAAACAGGGGTCCCCAAAATGAGAGATGCACACAGAATGACCTCTCTTCTATCCACTGACATTTTGCTCTGCTAGCTCTCCATGAGCTGGGATGCCCAACACACAACACACAAGGGTTTTCATCTGATTCAGGCAAATGCTTCATCAGCCACAGATCCTCTGCAAGCCAAGCTAAATGAGAGTGAGACAATCAAAATGTAGCATTGGAGCAGGCTGCCCAGGGAACTGGTGGAGTCACCATCCCTAGAACTATTTATAGGTCACATAGAAGTGGTGCTTGGGGGCATGGTTTAATGATGGGATTGGGAGTGATGGTTTAACAGCTGGACTTGATCATTTTAGAGGTGTTCTCCTACCTAAACAATTCTATGATTCTGTTGTACTGTAAGGACAGTAGTGCATAAATTATCTAGAAAGGAGATTGCTTGATAGTACTGCTTTCTGCATTCTCTTTTTCCTTAAAACTGTCTGCTTTTATCAACAGAATAGAGCACAATAAAGAATACCAAAGAACCTGGATAAATAAATCCTGTCTAATTATTTACAACCATCCCAGGAATTGTCTCAGCAGTAATCTTAGTAAAGGTTTGATTCACTGAAATCTGCAAGAAAAGTGGTTGCTGCTTCTATGCCTTCTACAGGAAAAAACTGCTCAGCAACAGAGGATTTGCTCTGGAAGGTACAAATAATTGATAAAATCAAGAGAATTACACCTTGGGCATTGTAAAGCAGGGGTTTTCCTTCCTAATTTCTGGATCTTGGATGACAAATTAATATCTTTGAAATGAAAGAGAAGTTCCTCAATATTTAATGCTTCCAGATTGTGCAATTCAAATGTGTACTTATCAATCACATCAGTAAGCCAGGTGACTGCATTGCAAATCCTTATGTGGCAGCATTTGCATCTTTTCTATCCCTGTTTCTCCTTTATGAAACAGTAGGGCTACTTTAGTTCATAAATAGACACTGTTAGGTATTTACCATAAAAGAAATCTGAAGGACACTTTTTTCTATTCCCAGTTAACTTCCCCTTTACATGAACAAATTCCCTTAGTGGATGACCCCTCCATGCACATAAAGCACCCAAGGCTCCCAAATACGGGAGACAAACCATATACATTGTGTTTGTTTGTTTTAATAAAATGATTGATTTATTGGCCCCAAATTCCTCAAAAACATTTGGTTTTATCCCCGGGATTCCTATCAGAGAGGTCCCAACATCAGTCAAAATCACAGCTGTTATTCGCTACAGCAAAATGCAACTCAAAGGCCCTCCCAGTGCTCCCTGTTAGTGGGGAGCCTTCCTCTGCCCTCCAAGCATGTCCCCTGCCCTGCAAGCATGTCCCCTGCCCTCCAAGCACATCCTCTGCCCTCCAAATATGTCCCCTGCCAGGACACTGATATCCCCTTTGTCCTACAGTTGTTTGCTTCCCAGAATAGCTAGGTTTGAGGACGAGAGCCTTCCTAATGGAGCTCGAGTGCATTTGTGGCACAATAGGTCATTTCTGGCTCACTTGCTTTCTTTTCAGCTCATGGGACAAAAAGGGACATGCTTACACCATTTGCTTACATTGGTAGGTAAAGAAAACTTTAAATGTCGCATGAGTCACTTGCACTCAATTAATTTCTGCTTGTGTTATTTATTCACGTTTAAGATATGACTTTTATTCTATATGTGACCTTCAGCAATGGAACTGATAACAAGAACATTACTTTGGAAAAGTGAAAGGTTAAACATTAACCAGAAAAATAGTTCTAAGACAAACATTTTGAATGTTTTTTCCTTCATATTTGGAAGTAACTTGTCACTTCCCCTCTTAGCACCCTCCCTCCCCCTCATATTACTGTTGTGCTGCTGTTCCTGATACTTGGTAGATGCAGTAAGCACTGTACCACCAGGTGATAGCTCCTCTTTGCTTAAAAAAAATCACATGGGTCTTTGAGCTGGCTGCAAGCTCTGCCTGACTAGCTTTTCATTAGCAATTTCTAGGGGTTCTCATCTCCCAGGAAGTGCATTACAGAGAAGCCCATCTGCTCTGTGCTCCCTCTTCTACTCCTTGTTGCACATGGGATGTGGAGAAAAAGAAAAAACTAGTGGATGAAGAAGGGAACAGGCTGAGGGGTTGCCCAAGTCTCAAAAATAACCATAGGAGTTTGAAGTGCTGATTTTAGCAGATGTCTTTGTCCTCCATGACCCACAAACTTAACTCAGGAACAATTAACAAGTTGAAATTCATGTTACAGTGTCATAGGGGAGGGTGTTGTGAAGCTTTGGTAGTTCAAAAAGTCTTCACATCAATTAAGAAATGAGTAAAAATTGAAAAACAGTGTCTGCTTTCAAAGCTGAGTGCCTATTTTACCTGTGTATCAATTCATCTTTCTTATGTGGAGACACACTTGTGAGCTGCAACTCTGCTCTGAAATTACTTCAGCTTTTCTGCCTTAAGGCTGTTGCCAGCCTCAGTCACAACCACATCAACTGTTAGAAAAAATTTGTAAATCAATAATATTACTTCTGCTTCCACCCATTTTTGGAAGCGCAGGACAAGGGACATGCATATATTTTACTCAGTAAAAATAGCCTAATTGCCTGTTGTTTGGTTAATTTGGGTAGCACAAATAAACCATCAAAAGTAAAGATGAATGAAACAGCTAAGATAAAACCTAGGCCAAACAAACATTAACAACAACAAACTAGGTGTCTGGAAAAGGGTAACTCCTGCTCTGGGAGACATTCTGGGTGGTCGAGGCTCTGTCTGAGTCCACAGCAAGACACGGATCCCAGGGCATGGGGCTGCTGGACTGCAGGACAGCAGAGGTGACCACCAGCCCCTTTCCCGCTGCCTCCCCTCTGCCCTTCTTGCTCAACTTATGCCCCCCACCATGTCTTGGGTTTGTTCAATCTGCCTTTCTTGGTTCAAACATTGGTCTGCTGACAATATTTTGATCCACCCAGAACAAAAAAAAAAAGCAGCAGAAAGTATAACAAACTGTCAGGCAATCCCACTCCCTTTATTGATCTTTATACAACGGATTGGTAAAATCCTGCTACTTGTCCATATATCTCACTCTCTGTTCAGTCCCTCAAGGCCTGTAGACAAAGTGGTGTCTTTTTCCAAAGAATGACACCAGGTTAGACTATGCTATATCTATGAGGATTTCCTTTCATCAGTTCTTATTTTGCCATATATCAGTACTTCATTAAATGTCCACTTATCCTTTGCCATGGAACAAGGTGAATAGAAACCTTCTGGTCTTCTTCTTTGGGATCATTTATTATTTCATAAGATTTTGTCATGTCTCCCCTTATTTATGTCTCCCACAAGGTAATCTGTCCTGGGATAACAGGCTACTCCACCAGTGTTGCTGATGCATCCACTGCCAGAGAGCACCAGAAGCCTCCCATCATAATTCCTTTGCGCAAGATTTGCAGCCAGGGTCACAGACCCATAAGGCAGGCTTGGCTTAAGGCAACTGGGGCCTGAGCCTACCACAGTGAGCCTTCTCCCAGCCCTCCCAGTCTGGCTCATGCCCTTCCCCCTCTCTCATTCCCCTCACTCAGCTCCCCATGGAACCCTTCTTCCCCAGACAGATGATCCCTTCCTGTCGCCTCCCTGGGATGGACTTCTTCATTTTTCCTTAGCCAGCTCCCCTGGACAGACTCTTGGTTTCTCACTGACTTGTGCTGTTGAGGTTTCTTGGCCTGGGTCCCAGGGTTCCTGCCTTAATCCATCGCTTCAAAGAGATTTGGATAAGTCTGGATAAGCTTCCAAGCCTCTGGATGCTTATTCAAAGTGCAAGGCTGGGGGAAAGGGGGAGCATCCCTGAAGGAAGCCAGAGACCATCTATGTACAGTCAAACAACTTTTTTTTTTTTTCTGAATCAGAGATACCTCCCCAAATCCCTCAGCACCTGTGTGTCAAAACCTGCATTTACACTAGTGGAAAACTATACCCTGGCCTCTGTATCCTGAAGGAAAAATGCCTGGACATTTAGGCACACACATGGGCCAGCATCTCATCAGGGTGTCTGTTGCAGTATTAAAAGCTGGGATTCCTTCTTTCAGGAGAGCTTGGGCATGTTTACATACCACTGGGTATTTTAGGGGTGACTCACTACAGAAGCCCCATTTGAAAACAAGAAAGAACAGAGTTTTGAAATAAAGTGCACTGAAAGGGTATGAACACAGCAACAGATCACCAAAAAATGTGAGGCTGGATTCTCCAGCCCACAGGAGTCCTGCTGGGCTGTAGTATGGGGGGATGGTCCTGACTGAGCACAGAAGAAAGGGTGAAGCAGTTGTAGGAGCTGGGCCCAAAAGGAAAACTCTTCTGTAGAATCTGTCCTCTTCCTCACTTCTGATGTTGTGGATGGACTGAGAAAGTGCCATTTGTAGCTATTTCTGCATGTGTTTTGCATGGCTATGATCCTGGTTTGAAGTCACTGGCACCTGCCATGAAGCTAGGCATGTTCCCCAAACTAGAATCAGATTTTAGCTCCTGTGGAATCAAAACCAGTACTTGCTCCAACCACACTTACACCAGTCCTTCCCATTAGCCCCTCAGCATTTCAAGATATATAAATTCATAGTTTAGTTTCCTGCTCCAAACATGTTTGCTTTGGGAAAACTGATTTTTATTTTCCATCTAAATGAAGCCCAGTTGTGTCATGTCCACCAAAAGAACAATCTGGCTTAAAGCAGCTTTAAGAAAACCACTATCTGATGTCAGTAAATCTCTGTCTTTGCCATAACTGCTTTAAGTCAGGAAGCAGTGGGTGTGCTCAAAACAACACATAAAGATAAAAGATTTCCAGTGCCAAGAACGTGGATGTATTTTGGAAGAAAACACGGGGGGCATTCTGTGCAGGAAGAGATGAAAACATGCATCAGGCTGTGGAGCCTGCCAGTGCCACAGCTCACACACTCTGGGTCTCCAGGGAAACCACATCTTCAGATGGAGCGACGGAGGCACTGAAGGCTCCTGTCCTTGGCACACACACAGAGGGAATGGCTGCTGCTTCATTCCCTTCTTTGTCTTGCAGCAGAGCAGCCTGTATTCCTCTGTTCTCTAAGAGCTGAAGGAACATATCAGAGAACAGACCCCAGCTCCTTCTCTTTTCCAGGGATGGATGTTGAACAGTTCCTGGAGGTGGGACAGGACTTGGCCATCTGGCCATGTTGCACTTCCAGACTCCCATGTGGATCTACCCTCATCCTCTCCTGAACAGAAAGGGTGTTGCCACAACCAAACCCATACACGCTGGTCACACTTTGATCCTCTAACAACCCTAGAAAAGCCATTACAACAGGTGATGCTGGTATAATTCCATCAAAGTCAAGGATATTTCTATCCCTTGCTCAGCATGTGTAAGTTGGAAGGGAAGAGAGGTCATTGCTCTCGGTTAAATGTATACCTGGTTACCAACCTACTTCTACATTTTCTGCTAGTTTTTCTTTTACTTACAGTGCAGAAAAAAAAATAAAACACACACCAAAAAAAAAACCCAAAAAAACAAAAAAAACCAAACCAAAACAAAACCCCCCCCCAAAAAAAAAACCAAGAAAAAACTAAACAAGATAATAATAATAATAATAATAATAATAATAATAATAATAATAATAATAATAACTCAACCAAACTCAAACAAAAAAAAAGAAGAATACATCCACCACAGCAGTCTTCTTTTCCAGGAGATATCATGAGGTACTGCACTTATGGGAAACAGAATCAATCCTCTGACTGGTTCCTTGATTAAAAGTCATTACCTTTTTCAAGCCATAATGATATGCAGGGCAGTAAGTAACCAGTTTAGAGGGTATTTTCACTCAGAATGGTAGGCACATCACCTCTGTCTTTTATTATCCATGCTACTTACACAGCTTTTTCCATCCTGGAGTGTCCCAAAACTAGTCATATTGTAAAGTGCTTGTAAGTTGTTCTACAGTCCATGTATTTTGTCTGCCATTGGCTTTCCTCAGACAAATTTTGTTGTTTTTCATACTTATTTTGGGAGGGAAGGAGAAGGCACATGGAGGGTTGCAGCTTTTCTGTCACCCCTTGCCAAAAGGGAAAAGCCAATGGCAGAGGGCCCCAACAAAGGGCATTGCTTTAGCTTGGAGAGTGTGTGTCCCACGCTGTCTCACTGAGAGGTTGTATGGTGTTAGCAAGGGGTGGTGGCAGAGTGGGAGACACTGCTTTGGGGAAATGGATGTTCCAGCAATGTTCCCAGGCCACCCCTTAGGACATAGCCATGACTATGCACAGACTCTACCTTTCAAAATGTGAATGGGAATGGTGGTGTTTATAAGAAACCACCAGGAGAGCCTGTCCTCAGTAAATATATTTTAAAAAAAAAATAATTATCAGAAAAGCAGTGGGTTTTTTGTGATCTTTGTACATACTTGTTGTCTCTAACAGGTTATAAAGGCTTTGGGCAAGAGCCTCCTGTGCTTTCCCTCTCCAACTCCATGTCCAGATATGCCTGTGAAACCAACTGCATAAAACCATAGTGGATTCAGACAGGCTGGTCCAAGAGCATCACGCTGTATTTAGCATCTCTGGGGGAAAACTGAAAAGCAAAAAGGTCTTTCTGGGCACAGCACCTGCTCTCTGGCCTCCCTAAGGTTACCCATTCCTTGCTGCTACGCAATTGCCTTTCCAAAGCCAGAGAAAAGAAGTTATGCATTTAGGAAGACTTATGCAACCTAAACAATCCAGCATAATTCTAGTGAGCACAGGCACAGTAGTGCCTGGTGCCAGGTGTCCAGACAGAGTAATTAACAAACACAAGAGAGCAGAGCTCATGGAACGGACAGGCAGAACGTTAAAGACACAGAAATCAGCCGGACTAAGCCTGGCTCTTCCCTAAGAGTGAGAGCAAAGTGCTGTCCCCTGGAGCCTTCTAAAGCTGTAGCTTACAATAATAATGAAATCTCCATGGGCCCAAATGAGCCTCCCACACACATCTCGGGTAGGAGCTTACCACACAAGGAGTCCTGCTGAAATTAATGGGCTGTGTGTGGATTACAAGACACTATTTGGAATAACTGAGGGTGACCTCGCAGACATTTTCCCATTGTTGTTCCCATTGTCCATTCAGGATACCTGGCTTTTAGTTTAACTGTGTCCCTTCATGAAGGAAATTAAAAGCAAGGAAGGAGAGAAACATATTTTTGTGGAGAAGCATGGTGTAATGGCTGAAGCAGAGGATTTGGTGTCCAGCCTTGGCCCTCCCATTGACTCCTTCTGTTATCTGGATGCAGTTATCCCATCTCAGCTCTGCCATCAGTCGGGCATCTTGTGTGATTTAATGTCACAACGGTGACACGGGGCCGGAGAGGATCTCCCAGGATCCCACTGCCCGTGCATCGCTCCGTGCGTGCGGGTGCAGTCCCTGAAAGGGGTGATGTGGCTGTAGCTGCCAAGGAGGCAACAGCAGTTGCAGGCCTTTTCCTGTTTGCTTTATTCCCAGGGGTTATTTCTGGGCTGGAGGGAGGCTGCACCGTGATGTCAGTGTGTAAACAGGGAGGTGAGTGTCGTCAGGGCTCGGGGGGTGGAGATGAAGGCACGTCTGGCTCCCCGGAGCGGGGTGGGGGGGAACGGGAGGGCAGGAAAAAAATCAGCTCAGATAAAGAAACATAAGGGAAATGGCAGTGGAGCCACGGAGGAGGCGGCGGAGGGGGGAAAAGGCTGCCGTCCCCATGCAAATCGTTTGGGAAAACAGTGCACCGCCCTCCGTTAATTCCCCTGATTAAAACCGCATTAGTTTGTAGGTGTCAGGGACAGGCAGCTGTTTTCAAGGAAGCCCTGGCTCCACCAGGTCCTTCCTCGGCGGGCAGCGGCGGCTCTATCTGGAGGTAAATGTCAGCGAGGCGCGGAGCTCGCCGGCGCTTGTCCTCCTCCTGACAGGCCCTGGCCAATGTCCTGCTGCTGAGGGTCGTGGTAATTTACGTCCCTTCTGTGTACATTAACTTATCTGCAGCAGAGCTGGCGGCGCTCTTTCAGCCAGGCTGTCTCCTCCGCAGGCTGGGAGACTTTTCCTGCCTGTGGGACCCGAAGCGGGGACCTGCCAAGTTCCTGCAGCGCACCAACAACAACAAGAGCGCCGCGGAGCAGGCCCCGACCCCCGGCATGGCCCGCGGGGGACACTCGCGTCCTGCGGCCCCGGGAGCCCGGCCACAGGGCAGCCAGGCGGCCGCCGAAATGCAGGCACTTGCTTGTAAGCCCCCTCCTCCGCCCCGACTGTCCTCCCTGGGTCTCTTCTGCTGTTGCTGCAACAGCTGAAATGGTTGTTTATTATTTGCGGCTCCCCCGGGGCTCCTTTCCCACCCCTCCTCCGCTGCCCCCGTGGAAGTAAGCAAGCAGCCTTCTCATGCAGGAGGCAGATACTTCCCACTGAACTGCAAATTTTGGTGGCCCTGCTGGGGTGGCTGTGTCCTTGTGCTTTGGCCTGGAGGGATGTTAACACGCAGGTACGCTGCTGTCAGCAGCAAGATCACTCTCTGCCTGAGGAAAGAGTGCCAGGCACGAAGGCACTGTCTCAGTTTTCTTCTGGGCATTGTTTTTTTCCCATACAGCAGGGCATTCCCTCACATCCATGTAGTTCGTTTCTCTGTCATCCCAATGTGCACAACTGAGAATATTTAATAATCCAGTAGCTCCAAGGGGGGTCTCCCTGATTTGGAAGTTTTGGGAGCCATCGCATTTAGACTCACTTTTTGTGTGATTATTCCCTAGTGGATCGATGAGGTCTTATTAGAAACCATAAAGGATGAAGCTAACTCTGCCTGCCTTTGACTAGGTTAGGCGAGGTTGTCCATTATCATTATGGAACTCACAAAAATACTGAGAGCAGAAAACAGCAGTGGCAAAGACCACGTTGTCCGGCAGCTTGAACCCACACCAGTTCACCCAGAAAGAGTTGATCTGCCAGCCTAATTGCTAGTAGGAAAAAGGGGGAAAAAAGAGTCGATATTTTTAACATATCAGAAAATGTGCCCCCTGCACAGTCTTTCAGGATCTCCTGAATGACCCCCATCAGGTGGCTTGCTTTACTAATCCAGAGGACCACTGTTGTATCAGGTTGTATCAGAGAGCCACCTCTACTCTTTTGAAGTGCCACGGTAATGTGAACAACCACAAATTACCTTTCTTCTTCACAAGGACTGAAAATTGTGTCAATTAGGAGCTATTGGCTTGATCCTCCCACCATGTGCTTTACATGTACATCTCAGCCTAGTGATGCCTGGGTGTAGCTGGTAGGTACAATAATGAGTGTGAGGAAGATGATGGTGATACATTCTCAAAGCTCTTGGTGAGGATTAAGCTACTTAAAATAATAGAATAATTAAAAAAAACCCCCCAAACTTATCAGAATTATGGCTACAGGCTGTACAGAAAATATCCCTTTTCTAGCTTGCCTCAGAGGCTGCAGGTCACCCTTTACCAAGGGTGAAGCTGTGACAAGATAAACAAATCAAGAGACAGGACCCACAACAGTAATTGTGAAATACAAGACCTGTGTTTACTGCTAAATGAACAAATGCTGTGATTCTAAGACCCTTGTTGGGAGACATTGAAAAGGTGGCTTGTGGCTTAGCTGGTGGCTAAGAGTTTTTAAGTATATCCATAGCCCAAAGTTAGGCACCTACAGCATCTATATAAGGCATGTAGACCATTAAGCATCTCAG
Organism: Onychostruthus taczanowskii; assembly: GCF_017590055.1. Taxonomy (NCBI): domain Eukaryota; kingdom Metazoa; phylum Chordata; class Aves; order Passeriformes; family Passeridae; genus Onychostruthus; species Onychostruthus taczanowskii. Next base: position 10,392,394 of record NW_024498795.1, read on the forward strand.
TTCTGGCTACCTCCCCCAGTCAGGAAAAATACCCAGGAGAGAACTTTGATTTAAGCTCTGCACGTTTAGAGCTTAACCCATGGTTTAAACGGGAAGACCCTAAGTTCGTCTAAAAGAAGAGGGCCATTTTCTAAAGACAGTCCTTTTTTATATAGCTTTAGGGCAGTAACAGCAGCAGTAGAACCATGTTTGGAGTTATCACTCTGGATATTTAGGCATTTTTTATGTTGAGGATTTATTGTAGCAAGCACTAAACCCTGGTTCTGCTCCCTTAGGCCAGCTCCATAACCACTGGGCAGATACCCCTTTTTTCCTCCTCACCTCTATACTGTGAAAGTAGCTAAATTTTCCTTCTAATTTAGTGCCATCACTGCTTATAAAAATATATAAAATAAAAATATCAAAATGTTCCTAAGACTTTATGTGATATTTGCGAAGTTCACTGTGATAAAGACTGTTTGCCCCATTTGACTGAAAGCTCACTAATATTTAAAAAAATTCAGGCTTTGCTTACAGACTTTTAAAAAATATGGCTCAGTCAAAACACAGAGGTGAAGCCTCCACAGGATTTTCTACATTTTGTTCTGAAGGTCATAACACAAGAGAATAGGCTTTTCTGTGGAAAAGCTGACAGATTTTTTCCATGTGTAGGACTCTCTTTGTCAGAGTTTTGTGCTGAAACAACACAAACACTTGAATCATGAAGCACATCCCTTCCTTCAAGCATTTCCAAGTCATCATTTGCCTGTGTACACTACTGTGTTAAATCTGGCCTTATGAGTTTTACAGATGGACAGGAACAAGGAGTGGAGGATGATGGAGACCCAAGGCCAGAACAGAAATAGAAGGAAATGACCAGCTTGGAGTCTAAGCAGACATGGATACGTGTTTCTCTCTGGAAACCACAAGAACAGATTTAATCACGTACAACTGAGTGTGAGCAAGTGTCTCTTGAGTGCTCCTCTCTTGAAACTCCAGAAAAAATTTCAAGACAACCTTTATTTTTACCTGATGAGCATCACACAGTCCTTCTGCCAGACTTTCTTAAGACAAAAATCACTGCCAAGCCATAGGTATAATGGTATGCATAGGACATGACTTTACAGCCACTTGATGCAAATAATTTTTGTTAAGGAAGAGGAACAGAAAAGAACTAACAACTTTGCCTGTTTGACATAGATGTTTCCATGTATTTAAGTTTTACGGTGAACTTAGAAGAAGAGCAACTAGGTTAAGTTAGAAACGTATAGAAACATATAGATCTAGATATCTCTCTGTTCAAGATAAAGGATAAACATTACTGCAAGTAATGTCTATTCTTCCAGTTAAATCAAAACTCTGTTAGATTCTGGTTTTGGTTCTTACAGCTGTGCCTCCCAGAATCATGTGATTTTATGATAATCTCAGCTTTTCCGTCTTCATGTTTGCAGTGGAAATCCTGAATATTTGTTCCGTGGGCTGCTGCATCAGGATGCAGGGGAACAGGCCCATTCTAACATTGTTTAAAAATATCGTGATGCTTAAGAGAATGTCACAAATGGAGGTTAGAAAAATGATGCTTAGCACCATTTTCTGTTAAATCATGAGTGTCCATTAAAGTTCCTCTCCTGCCTACAGGCAGCAGCAAGGGAATAAACTGAGCATCCTACACTTTCCCTTCTCATCCTGTCTATGATACTGGGAGTCATGAATATCCCTTGATCAAGTCACACACAGGATGAGATACTAGAGGACTGATTCCTAGCCTTTGATTCCTTGTTTTTATTTTACTAAAATACCCTTATCTTTGTGAAGCAAGAGTGGGAGTTCTTCCATTGGCACACAGAGCAGAGATCTCTGTGGCTCTGACAGGGTCTTGCAAGTTTTTCCCACCTGTCTATCTTGACCCAGATGTATTTGTACAGACCTGTTGATTTTGCACGCAGTACCCGTTGAAATTTGAAACTTTCCAAAAATCATAGAAAGAAAAGAACATTTCTGTCTGTAGTACTTTTATGGCAAGTTTCACAAACCCTTCCAACAGTGTAGTTGAAACACTGGCAGCTGTTTTTTTGTCCTTTTCTTTTCTCTCTGTCTTTCTTCTAGTGACATTGCCAAGCTGTGTTCTAATCTGGTGGGCACTGGGAAAATGAAACAAAAAATAATTGAAGGGCTTCTAGTAGGTTTGAATCTTTCTGAGTCAAGGACGTGTGCTGTGAAGCAGTCAGAAACCCAAGAGCTCTCTCCCAGTGCATGCTCTTTGCCATCGAGGGGGCTATGCTATTTCTTTGAAGCAGGCTCTATTTTGATGGGCAAGACACCAGAGGATGATGTAAACCTCTAAGGATAATTACTTGGGTCCTGTGTCCGTCTTAGTCTGAAAAAAACAGCCTTGAGAAATCTTTGGAGCTGCTGCTCTTTTGTCTGTCAGCAATGAAAACAAGGGAGATGTTACTGGTCACAGAGCAACTGAGTCAAATGACAGGCATTGTGCTAGGAGAAAGTTCCCTATCATGATTTCTTGTCCTCATTACAGTTAGTTCTCCAATTTTGCTGTGGAGGTCTTCAGATAGATGTGCCAGCTTGGGGGACGCTGTGCCAGATCTCAACACATCATGTACAGTTTGTCTTGATCTGACACTGTGAGTTCAGGGCTCTCCCCAGCATGCTCAGGTCCTCAGGGCTGTCACCCACATGGGGCTGGCTGGCCTGGCCTCTGGCTGGGCTTTGTAGCTGCTAAGGCACATGTGGGAATGACAATGATGCTACATGCTTTCCCTCAGCATCTCGGGCAGCTGGATGCACACGGGCACAGAAGCCAGTGAGGGTCTGCAGTAACCCTCTGCACAAGCCCCGTTGCAATGGGCTGAAGATTTGGACAGTCACTTAGTGAGCATCTTGGTCTCTTTTCCTTTTGATAATGACAAAAAGAAAGATAGAGAAAAAGAAAGGTTGCTGAGATTCATCATATATCATAAACCTCTAATCTTAATCTCTGTCTTTTCAACCAATAAGCCTTCCTTCCTCATATTATCCTCCCACGCCTGCCCACCATTCCTGTTCCCAGAACAAAGCCCCCAAATTCCCATCAGTCTTGTGGCAGAGTACCAAGATCAAACTAATAATCTGAGAATTTTTCCACTTTCCCAAAATTGTTCACAATGTGACAATAGCTGTACATAACAAAGTCATACTCACGCTAAAATGCTGGCATTAAGGTTTATTTATCCTATTTAATTCTGTACACACTCCAATATCACATTTGTCATGGGAGTGTCTGAACTTCTTGCATTGATGCATTCAGGAATGTCTCCCTCTTCCTACAGCAGAAAATGTGCAGGGAAAGGTAATATAGAAATAGACACAGGGACAGATGCAATACAGAAAGTGTCACTGGTACCAAGAGTGGAGAGCTGTAAGATCAGCTTTTGAAGAGGTCATTTAATTCCCTGGCACTGGTCAAGACCTGAAAAGTCCCTGCTTTCTGTACAGTTTTCCCTTCTTATCAAAGGTCCTGTTAAAGGATCTTTGACTACAGCTTTTGTCCCAGAGCTTAACTGCATGACTTTTTAGTCTCCCCACTCAGGCCAAGAGGACATGGAGATAGTTCATAAAACCATAAATTTGATTCAAATCCTGATTGGACACCATTCAAAGGCGTAGAGGACAAATATGACAAATCTGGAATAGCCTCAGCTGTTGAGAAAATGCAGGACCAGTTTCTCCACACATTGATTCACTGAAGGCTTTCTGCCTTGCTTAGCCTGGCCAGGAAGTGGCACAGGCATGAATAACTGGAGCCAGACCAATAACTGTCAGAGTGGGAGAAAATATCTTGAACAGCTCCAGATAGAACTGATCATTACTCTTACTAAACCTCTTCAATAACCTCTCTATAACAATAAAAAAGAAAGTAAAATACACAGCACATTACTGAGGATAGCTGTAAGGAGCATCACTTGCCATAGAGAGAAAAACAGAAATGTTAAGGCAAAGCACAAGTCCCAAGGGATGCAGAGTAAAAATGAGACATTATTCTGCAAGTGTATTGATCCAAGTTGGTTCTTTTTATTTTGGTCTTCACTACATAGAATGAATGGTGAACAAATGCTGACTGCAGTTAACTCCACTGGCATAAAACTCATTTGTTAAGTTTTTAGTGCACCATTAGTCAGGGGTAAAGTAGAAAATGCCAGATTGTTATCTCTTATGGAGTTAGATATTGTCAAAAATTGACTAAATATTGACTGAATTCACTACAACAAATTTGGACCCAATATCAGTGATCCAAAAACTCCAGATACATGGAAGAAGTCATAGAGTACCAGAAAAGAGCAAACACAGCACTTTTTAAAAATTTTTAATAAGAAGTCTACAAACCATAGCCTGTCTTCTTTATTTTAATTTCCAGAAAAATAATAGAGCATAATGCTCTGCATGTACAGTATAGTATAGCCATATATATAGCCAGAAGATCAGATGACAGTCAAACTACTTAGGAGATAATAGCTGCACAGGAGCATGGTTTTGTCAAGCAAACACTAGCTCTCTTAAGCCTAACTCAGTTTTCCTGTCCAGTAGGATAAGGGTCTTCGTGAGCTGATGTCACATATCTGGATGCTAGCAAGGCTTTTGACGCTGTCTTATGTGACAGTTTCCTAAGGAAATTATAAGAAAACATGAGGTCAAAACTATTGTAAAGCAGGTGCTTGGAAAACTTTACTTAGCAAGTAGCTGGGAGCAGGTCATTGCCAGACTGTGAAGTTCCTTTGTAGTTCCACAGGGGTTCCATCTTGGGTCAACATTTTTATTAAAAACTTGGAAAATATCAGAAAGGATTTCTCACTTCTTGGAAGATGGTGGAAACATTTGGGAGGTTAGATTAGAATTAAAAAGGTCTTTACACATTGAAGAAACAGTGTTTAAAATAACATTTTCAGGAAGGACTAGAGTAAAGTACTACAGCTAGAAAGACATTTTCAGCCAAAATGCAAGTGCAGGGAAGAACTGAATAGGCAACAGTTCTTCCAAAACTGAGCTAGAGAATGTGGGGGACCACACATAAAGGGTGAGTAAATTTTATGACATTAATATAAAAACTCATCTAAATTATGGGGATTTAAAAAAGGGAATCTTTTATTTAAGACTAAAAGAAATCCCTCCACTCTGCTCAGCATCTAGAAGGCATCTGTAAAGAACTGTGCCCATATTGAAAAGACATTTCATAAAAGACTTGGACAAACTGGGAAAAGTCATGAATAATCAGAGGTTTAGACAACATGACTTATAGAGAAAGAATGACAAAAATATGGGCTTGTTTAGTCCAGAGGGAAGATGTGATAATACATTTGAAATACATAAAATGCAGCTGGAAAGAAAGAGTAAAAATGAAAGTCCTTTCTGTCCATTAGATAGATAAAATGAGAAAATGTTAGGTGAAATTACAGTGTGGGATGTTTTTCAATGATAAAATGAAAATTTTCAAATGGCGAGGGCAGTTAAACATTGGCACAGAAAGCTGAAACTACCTTGGGCTAGTGATGATCAAGAATATTGTGCGTTCCTCTCTTGTAGTCCAATCACAAAGCTTCTTTCAGTTCACTGGTGCCTGAGGTTCTGAGAACAATGAGGAACACAAGAGCACCCTTAGTGCATGGGAGTGACTGACCAGCTCTGGTTCATGCCTCCCACCAAGAGGAGCACATCTCATACCAGCTCTTCAAAAAAAACTTTCTTCTGTCAGTATTTTCTGGATCATGACAGGCTTCAGATTTCAGCGAATAGCTCTAATCAATGTATTGCTCTCATGCAGATAAAGTCACCTTGGTCACATTAACCAAACAGCAGGACTGTACCACGAGAAGGTGGATCAGAACTACCTGGGTGTTCCACGAGTTGGAACATCATCCAGCTGGCAGGAGCCTACTGAATAGCAGAAGAGAGAGAATTGATCCTTGGGGGACTTGACAAGTGCTGCTGTCTTCCAAGAGCAGAAACAGCTTTCTACATCTAGCAGTCACTGCCATCCCTTCAAGAGGGACCTGGCCATTTGTTACATTACCCTGTCCTGCTGTTCTCTGAGAAGAAACAGGAGTATCTTCAGGTCAAGAGTGTAAAATGTTGAAGAAAGATCCAGGAGGATGAAAATGGATGGATGTTTTTCTGTCTATTGACAAGGAGAGATCGTCTGTCAATGCCACTAAAGTGGCTTCACTTCAGTGTCCTGGCCTCAATCCAAACTGAGCCATCTCTCACATTTATTATCCCTACTAGATATAAATGTACAGGCCATATTTCATTTTCCCATCATATACTGGCCAGAACAAAAGGTCATCTATTCTGAGATACAATATGTCTATAGTCAATATATGCTCTGTACTTCTTTCTTCCTGTTGGATGGTTAGTTTTTTTTTGTAGAGAGTAGATATGCTAACCAGCTTATTTCAGAAGCAACACGTCTCACAGTTCTACAGGGAAATCAAATTACCCTGTTGGAAATGAAGATGAACTAAATTATCCAATATGTGAATGCCAACACTGGAATCTTTGTAAGCTCTCCTAGGTAATTCCTTAAAAAAAGAGAGATCCATTATGCCCTAACCTGCACTTTGTCACCAGTGTTGTTCCACTGTCAAGGTAAAGAACTGAGGAATGTCCGTAGACTTGTTATGACATTAATCATATTAAGCAAGTTATGTGAACAACAACTGCAATTAAACTGTAGCAATCAAAGTCATAGGAAGCATTTACATTTTGGAAGACCATAAAGTGATATGTTTTACCTAGAAATAGCAGAGGTTGTGTCAGTCTGTGAGACAGGAGCTATATACACCACCCTTCCTGAAAACTATCCCTATCTTGGGCAAAATTTGTCTGCACCTCCAGTGAAGAGTCAGAGAGTTCAACAAGGAACTAAAACTTGACCCTGGTACACAGTGGTATAACCTCTTCAGACTCTAATGAAGTATAAACAATCCAAACTTATCTCCTAACATCCCCTTCTCATATGGCTACCAGGAAAATGCTGAGCAAATAGTCAAGGTAAATAAATTTTAGGCTCCTTGTACAGAACTATAATGCCTCCCAAGCTGCTATTTCACCACTGGGAATACTGATGGGCTGACACAAATCACTGATTGCAGACACATCTGCGCTGAGGAAATAAGATTTTTTTTTTTTTCCCCACAGGGTTTCACATTTCTATGTGAGAAGTCTGAATGGTGAAGTCAAGATTCATGTTCTAATCTAGGGTTGCTTAGTTGCTCCAGAAAGCTCAGGTTTGTACTTAGGGCAAATAAGAAATTAATCCTATGCCACCCCACCCAGACCCTGGTGACAGCCAAATCCTCCCAGACTTTTAAAGCATTCAGGTCTTGTGCATAACATAAGAATAGTTTGAATATAAACCTTCCATGACTATACACAGCAAAATCAATGTCAGAATACTGGACCTCTAGCTTCCAGTCATAAAGGTGATCACCAAGTATGACTGAAAAGTGCTTCCCATATTCCACTTTGCAACATGCTTTTCAGGGTTAACATTATGAAAACCAACTAGTTCATGTACTGCTTTGTCGCATCAGATGGGATCCTTACAAACAGGAATGAATAATGTGCATATGGCTACACTTAGGCATGCATCTGTCCAAGGCATCTGTATGAGGAAAGAAACTTTTGAAACAGGAAGATTCATTAACTTCACTACTGGCATTTGATCTAGGAAGATGCTTCCCATTACTCCAGGATTTGGCAAATGCAGGAGCAGAGTATGTTAGAATTTCATCTGCTGTGGCCTCCTGTCACCAAAGCTTAGTTCTTTTCTTTACTACACTAAATAATTTTGAATGCACAGAGCAGCAATATTCCAAAGACGATAATAACTTCCTTGGCTCTCCACTGCTCAGTAAGCACACAGTGCTGTAGGTACTGGTGTGGTGATTACAGCTGCCTTTCAGCTGCAGGTCAGCCAGACCTGCTCAGTGGAGTCACTGCTCTCTGGCTCCCCAGCTTCAAGGACACTACTAACAATCTTTTTCTCTGAGGTTCAGCTGGCCTACTGCCACTGTAAACACAAAATCTCACTTACATAGTTGAAAGATTAAATATCTGATTAAAATTTCTGGCTGATAATTTGTTGAACTTGGCCATAGGGATATATTCAATGCTACATGCTTAGGGGAGTAGGGGGAGAAGAAAAAGGGGGATGTCGTATTTCACGAAACTGCAAGCAAGTCACTTCTCAGCTGAAAATCAAGATGTAGGATATGATTTGGCCATGTCCAAAGCAAGAGGTGAGCTGCATTTGGGCAGGTTGTTCTCCATGGAGCAGCCTCTGCAGGAGCATAGCTCCGTGTAACCAAACCATGGTGTGAATTCACTGCAGCCACTTTCGAGGTGCAGTGCCTGATTCCATGGTTTGCATGGCTGTAAAACCTCACCAGAGGCAGAATGTAGGGATAGTCTGTAGCTGAGGCTGAATTCAGCATGGGATGTCAGTGAGTTAGACCAAAAACTTCTCAGTCTCCATGAATAACTCGAGGTACCACCTGAGCTCAGGTTCATGACACTGAGGAAATCACGCAGGGGTTTCTGGGGCAGACATATCAGTCTCCCTACCCAGCTTCTTCAGGGTTTGTTTGTAGTAAAGAGACCTGGACAACCCACTCCCTTTGTCAGAGTCCTTGTAGGAGCTGGGGAGTGCTCAGCTCACAGCACATGCTCAGAAACATCAGGCAAGTTCTACAGGTCATAATAAAATAAAAGAAATGGGTTTAGATTTTTTCATTACAGGGCACAGGCAAATTGAACTAATTGTTTTTTTCAGAGACATCAAGCAGCTACACCTTAATTGCAAAGGTGTCTGACCCTTTCCAAATCTGTGGGGGAAAAAATTGGAATCTTTTGTAATGGGAGAACTTAGGCAACATTAATATAGGAACTTTTTGGTGCTCCTGTACTGTCTTTATTGTTGTGGCTTAATTTGACATGACGGTCTCAGCCTTGAGCCTTGTATTATTTCATTGGAGTTGTTCTGACTGGACAGGAGCTTCAATCAAGAATGTTTCCCCATCGATGTTATAATTCACATAATAAGTATCAGGAAAAAACCCACAATCTACTTACAGAAAGGACTGCAAATCCCCCACCACTTCTGCAGCCAAAATTCACTGATGTGTGGATGTGGATGTGTTTAGACAGCTACAGATTATATAAAAGCCATGGGTTTGTCCTGACAGTTCTGCTCTGTTTTGCCCATACACCTGTGGAGACCTAGTACAGTATATGACTCCCCAAGCAAGACTTTCCAGCATTATTTTTAGCATATTCTTAGCAGTCATGTTCCTTTTGGAGTCTCTTTTCACTGCAGCCTTTGTAGAGACTCAACACTGCAACAATTCCTCATACCAACCGCATTGCCTCTTTCTCTGTGCAGACGTGATTGGACTATGTTTTTCCAAATGTGTGCAAATCCCTGGCCTGTGTTTTATCTCTTCAGATTCAGTACAGTGAAGATAGATCCTGAACAATCTTAGCTCAGGCTGGGCAATGATCAATTTGTCTTAATTGATGAGTGAAAGCTCATGGCATTACTTCTGTTCCCAGCATCACGTTTCATTCAACAAAATCAATGAGACACATCCATGTACTTAGAGTTAGTATGTTTTTGAATTGGGGCCTGGTTGTTCTTCAGAGCAAATATTGACATTTCTCCCCGAACTGGCTTTTCTTAGCACATTTGTGCCAATAAATGTCACTACTCAAATGGTAAACAAAAGTGCAGATACAGCCAAAGCAAATTAATTCAAGCAGATACCCCCCAGGCAACGTTTTGCTCTGCCACCAGATGGCTGCAGGCAGTGACTGGGAGGGAACACTCTGTGCAAGTTAATGGCAAGAAATTTCTAAATGCTGAGGGGCTGGGAGCACTGGGGAGCTCTTCACAGCCACTCCACCACTGGCAAGACATGAGACTTGACCTTTCCAGGGTTCAAGCACACAGAAAAGCTCAAATAAAATGAAGAACACAGGGAGCAGCGGTGAAGGCAACCAGCAAACCCTTTAGGTTTACCACCCACGATTAAATCTCTCCTGCAAATGGGAGAGAACAAGGGGAAATTCCAGCAGGCAAGTTGGGGGGCTGAGCTTCTATTGCTGCTGCTGCATAAAATTAGTTACCAAGGTATGGCCCTTGTAGCCTTGTAAGCCTGTAAAGGCTTTTGCTGAGGTAACCAAACAGGTAGTTTCCGCTGCAGTCATCTTACAAAACTAAAAGGCTCGGTTTTGCTATGAAGGCCCCAGCAAAGCATCCTACTGCTCAGGTGATTCATCAGAAAATCTTGGAGGCTCCCATTCAGAAAAGACTTTTTGTTTTGTTTTTCATTGGCCTACATTCCGTCATGATTTTGTCATGTCCTGTTATATTTATGCCAGCAGCTGCCATACCCTAGAGTGGCTGGACAAGCCTGGTCTTCTATCACTCCCAGAGATGAAAAAGATGCTGGACTGTGCTGCTTGGAGCTCTTTGCACAAGGAAGGGGAAACCTGAAGTGCAGAGGGAAAGCATAGCAGCAGACTCAGCATCACACTTCTGAGCAAAATATGCAACTTGATAGCCCAAAAATGTCATTGGCTGGAAGGCAGCCATTTACTTTTAAGAGTATTTAAAGTATGTTAACTACAGACCAAAAGAATACATTGTAAACACAACATAATAACTCCTCTAACAGAGGAGAGAGGCTTTTTATTTACCTACCAGAGACATTTGATTATCAAGCAAAATTGCCTTATGAAAAGAAAAGCACTCCATCAGCTTGCAGCCTCAAGTGCCAGCATACCACATATAACTTTAATGTGGTCTGTACCTGTTTAGAGGTCACTCAAAAGGTAACTGTTTCAAAAAATGCATTCATATAAATGTACATTTTAATGCCTTTTGTGTGAAATGCTGAAGTTGAATCTTGAATACGACAAGAAAGATCATGTAGTATTTTTAGCAAGATTAAAAGGGATAATCCTGGTCAAATTCCACTTTGAATACTTACACTTGGCCTACTTTAATTCTCCTGTTCAACTGTACATTGTGTTCTCCCTGGCTTTTTCTCTAATGTGTCAGCACTGCCTGGCTATGACTGCATTTCAGTAGCACGCTCAGTCGTGGGGCTCTCCACCCTGCGCAGGTCTGCACCGCTCCTTTTTCCTCCTCTAACACAATTGTTGCATCCTCATGGGCCATTTCACTGGGACCTGAACAAAGCAGGCTTAGCCAGACTTGATGCAACAAGGGAGGACATTTCACCTTTTTTTTTTTTTTCCTCAGTGTTAAGATACCCTGGAAAAAAAGTGCTGTGTAAGTAGGAAGGATCATTGCTATTAATATCAACAGCAATATTTATATCTCTATCTATATTCCTTTCCACTTAACTTTTTTTGGTGATAAAAGGGTCCTAATTAAAAATATAAGCAGGTCTTTCACTTTTTGTTTTATATTTATCTTCCACATGTGCTTGTAATAATCTGCCTTCTTGCCAACACCATCTTGTAAATGAGATCCATATCTCAAGGGTTTATCCTGGTTAAATAAACTGAATTCAATAAAACCCATCTTCAGATATTCCACATGTGAGAGTTATTACTACACTAACATGCTACTGTTGCTTCTGTTACCTAGTGTTACAGATGCATTAACTTCTCCCCTTTGCTTGAGTTATGCTCCACTGTATATCTAAGATAAGAAAATGGAGTGCCTGGAGTCTGTTCAGTGTTATCGTATAACAAACAGTGACTTTTTTATTGAAGGAGCTCCACGAGCGATGCACGTTTTATTGAAACTAATTCAGAGGGGAAAAAAATATTTAAAGATAAATGTTGAACTAAAACCAAAGTAAGTAATGATGTTATTTGCCCCCTTTCTCTCCCACTCCCTCCTCTTTGCCCCCAGCTCATAAGCTTTGTGATAGTGTTGCACTGGACTGCACAGCATTTCTCTGCAGTCAGAGCTCAAAGGTTACAGTGCAGTCTTATAGCTGCTCCCAGTAAAGTTAGCATCAGCATTTCCTGCCCCCTGAAATTCATTCATTTATCAGCCTACTTTCTGTGAGCACCTCTGCGAAGTCTGCAAGCTGGACTGTGCTCAGCACAAACCTCAGAGCAAAACAAACAGTTGTGTCTGAGCTCCACTGTACTGCCTTTTTTTTCTTTTATTTCCTTTTGGTTTTTTCCTTTTTTATAAACAGTTGTATTTGAGCTCCACTGTACTGCCTTTTTTTCTTTTATTTCCTTTTGGTTTTTTCCTTTTTTATTTTTTATTTTCTTCTTGTAGCTGCCTGGCTTGAACTTCCTGCCTTGTTACTGCAAAATGATCTATCTGCTGTGAGACACCAAGCCCTTGGTGTGTTTTCCTGACAGCATTTTTTCTCAAAAGCACCCCAGGCCATCCACTAATCCAAGCAAAGTTATATATTAAAAAGGTCATTGCATTCCCTCCAGATTCCTTCTGTTGTTGTTTGGAAAAGAGTGCAGTGGACAACTGGGTGTTTTTCCAAAATTTGGGTACAGATCCCTCTTATAGCAGGATCCCAGAAGAAGAGCACAAGTAAGAGATAAGATACAGTCACTCTTCCTGATTTCCTATGGCCAAGCCTCCCTTCATGCCCCTTGCTATTTGTTTTTTTAGTCTCTTTTTCCTGTTGCCTTCGCAGCAAGGAATCTGCTGCATTTCATCAGAACCATCAGATGGAAATCCTCAGTTGAGTTTGCAAGGACATGGGCAGACTGAAGGCCCAGCCCTGAGTACACAGTGGTTTTGATTGGCAGCGAGAGCTCGATGTTCAGAATGATTCCAAGGGATGAGTTAGAAATTCAGGACCAAGGCTCTCCCCAGACGGCCACAAGGCGATTCTTGGCCCATCAGAAAAATGATTAGAACGGCATTGCAAATTGTGAGACATCTTTTGCAACGTTTATAGCAAGTGGAGGCCTCTCAGGAAAGATTTCCAGGAGCAGAGCCAAATTCAGAAATAAAAGCTAACAAAAGGAAGATTTACACCTCCCTCGAGAAGACAGCCAATACGATTTCAAGGTGGATTTTGAGACTTTGGCTGCTGAACTACATTTCTCAGATTTTTCTCTTTGATTTTAATGAGGTGAACTAATATGTTTGTTTGCTTAAAGGAATAATAATAGTAACATACAGAAACAAATTCCAAAGGAACATCTTTTCTGAGCATCAAGGCCCACTTTCAGCATTTTGTCTCCAACTACACTCTCTTCTTGGTTTTTATTTGCCAAAGCACATCCTCATAATGGGGTCAGGGACACTCTGCTAGGAACTGTTTAAACAGCACAGAATAAAATCTTTTTCACAGAAAATTCCCAATATCTGCCTCTGGTAGGGGAATAAAAAGGAAGAAAAGGAAAAAAAGGAAAAAAAGGAAAAAGGAAAAAGAATGAGAGAAATTAGAACTACTGCAACATTCAAGTCCAGTGTGCTGCTATAAGATGAACGTATGGTTCAAAACACTGTAGAAATAAAACTACTGTCATGCTCTCCTATTCTAATTGCCTTAGAGGGTTTTTCTTTCCTTGAGCTATTTCTTGCCTTTTTCTCCAAGACATCTCCTCTTTGTCCTTTTTGCATTCTCAGCTACTTTTTCTGTGCTTGTTGGCTTGAGGTGCCTCAGATACACCTTGTTTCATTCACTGGTCACAGGAGGGAGTGGAAGAATCAATGAATGAGTGAATAAGTCTGTTAATCAGGTAATCACCTTTTTTCCTTGCAGGATTCCTCCTTATCTTAAGTAAATACTAAACTCGATGTCAGGAAGAAAAGGTTTCACATCTCTGAAATGTAAAAATATGACCATGTCTTTTTTCTTGGGACTTCATCTATTAAATGTGGAATTACTTCTGTTTCTTGCATTTGTAACCCTGGTAAATAAATATGACATGATCAGAAAATGTTAACCAATGGTTCTGTAAACAGAAAAGTCTTCCTACGTATAGGCCTTAGGTGATATTGCTTTGAAGCATTGTTTCAAGCCATATCTTTCTGGCAAAGCTTAAAAGCTTTTAAGTGGAAATATCACACTGGGGATTTTTATCCAGGCTCAACAGCCTGTTGTTAGAGGAGGAGCTGAGACCTGAGTGTCATTCCTGTACTGGCCACAGCTATCCTCTGAGATGCTCTGCTGGGTTCTAGAGTAACTGGATTTCAGAATGGCAGGGGTTCAGACCAATCACTAGGACTAAGAAAGAAAATTATTGGGAGACACTGAAGTAAAAAACACCAATTTTTGTTCGAAGCTGGTATTTGATAGATTGGTTGGATGTGAGGTCTCAAGCTAGGAGTGGCAATGATCATCCTGTCTCTGATTCCCCTTGCCCTGTTGCCAAGGCCTGTTTAGGCTCTGGCTTCAGGTCTCCTGTGGAGGTTTCTTTTCCAAGCTGAAAAGCCTTGCTCACACACTCGTGGCATGTGTGGAAGCCTCTTCCACTCCTTGAGCTGCCTTCACCACCTTGCTGGGACCTGCTTCTCTTTGGCTGCAGAGGTGGAGGGAGGATTCAGAACTGCATGCTACTCCCTGCTCATGATCTATACAGTGGTGGCACCCTGACAGTCACTGTTTTGTTCTGTATATTTTTCCTAATGCTCCCTAACATTTGATTTGCTTTTTATGTGCTAGTGAGCACAGGCCTGACTTTTTCATGCAGCTATTATAGTGCCAAGATGTTGTTCACAAGTGATAACAACCCGGTCCTTGGCATTTTACATTTGATTTCCAGATCATTTTCTCCCATGTGCATCACCTAATGTTTATTTACATGGAGCTTCATCTACCATTTTACCATTTGGCCATGAAATCTTGTAAAACTCTCTACAACTGTTCACAGCCAGCCATCATCTTGCTATCCTGAACAATCTGAAAATGTCCCCAGTGTTATCTCACTACTAAGCTCTTTTACAGATATGCAATTATTTATGCATACAAGGACTTTCTATGCCATGTTTTTTCAGTTTCTCTAGGAGTGACTTCTGGTCTCATGGAAGACTTTTAAGAATTCACTAGACTGAATCAATGGAATATCCCTACGTGTTTGCTGAGTCCTCCAGAGAAACAGCATTTCATAAATAAGATTTTAATAGAATTTCAATGATAGACTTCCCTTTACCAGCATAATTTTGTCTTTTGTACAGCATAGACATCAGGACGCCTGTAGTTCCCCTGAAATTCCCTTGAAGAAAGTTCTTTTTTAGGTAGCACAATTAAAAATTTGGTATTAGTTTGCCAGCTGCCAGTCTTCAGCTACCAGGCTAGCTTTCAGTGCGCATTTAAACACTGCAGTTCAGTTATTTGATGCTTGGATTCCTCCACAGCCATTGGGTAAATACCATCTGGTCCTGACAACTTGGCATTGTTCATTGTGCATATGGAGCCCATAATCTCTTCCACCGGCACTTCACTTAGAGACAGGTCCTCTGACGAGTCCCTCATGAATTAAGATCCCATTGTGGGAACCTCCCCAGATCTTTCCACACGCTCTTTTTCAGATGAAGTCTTGCATTCCTGATCTTAAATAATATAATACACTTGCGCAACACTTTCAATGACAAAAGGTCCTAAATTTTGTTTGAAAGTTTGCAAAACCATAATTTCCATTGTTGGCTGAAAAGAAAGAAGGGGCATAAAAATAATTTCCAAAGTCATCTACCTACCAAAAGAACTGCTGCTACAGTAAATCAGGATAAGAAAAAAATTTTGGTATGTATAGTGATTTTATCTTAAATACCTGTCATGAACCAAATACTGCCTGTACTGTATGCAGCCTGTGGGATCAGTCAGCCTAGTACACAAGGTTTTGAAATCAACAAAATCATTGTGATTTAAAGGCTAGTATAAGTTTACTCATATACTTTTATTTGCTCAAATTACAGCCCTCCATGGATCTGCACTGTGACAACAACTAAACTGGTGCTCTTCCATTAAAATGTCAAGAAAAACCCTCCCTCAAAAGAAAAAAAAAATAAATTAAAAAATAGGATTGTCAGCTTTACCAAATAAGTGTAGAAATGATCTTGTTTGGAGCAGACAGAAGGAAAGAAGGCAGTAAGTGTCAGACAACTCATGGTCACTTATGCAGAAGTTTCTGAATTGCTCACGGCAAGACAAAGTGCAAAGAGTGTGAATCATAAAAAAGATCTAACAAAGCTTCTAAGCACAAAACTCTTGAAATGTTTTTCATTGTTAAAACACATGAAGTCACAGAAAAAAAGAGGATGCCTGCTAAAGAAGCAAGAAATTTATACCAAAATTCTACCATGCTCACTTCAGTAGGCAAATTGGATTGTGAACATCACATTTATTCTTTTGAGGAATATTTTGTACTGAGTGGTTCATGAGCTTTTGTGTACATGCTGTAAGATTTGTGCACAAAGAAATGGTGAAAATGAGATGATGTGATTTCCCAAGATTCACTCAGAGCTAAAATCACATGACTTTGTAGGACAAAAGCTTCTCTGTGTTGCCAACACCAAATGCTGCCAATCATATTGCTTTTTTTCAAATAATATAAAAACTAAATCTTTGATAAAGAGAACAGATTTTAGTTTGTGGCAAATGACTCCCCGCCATTGCAATGTCAAATGTTTCAAATAGCTGTTGCTCACTAAACAGTTAGGGGAAATAATCTGTCGTCTGCTGGACTGCTTTCAATGAGGCACTGAGACTGCATTAAAATATCTCATACAAGCAGAAAACATGCTATGATCACAAAGGTCCTTGGCTTCATATCACTGTTTGCACTGATAATGCCTATGATAACTCTGCGAGATACCTCTCTAGCTATCAAGTAATGAAAAATGAAAAGGATTATCGACTTGCAGAGAGCTGGTGAGCTTATGTGCTGGAAAATACAGTAATGTATCGTTTAGATAAGTTACTATTTGGTCTGGAAAATTGTGAAACATACGATTTCAACACTTTTCCTCTCCTGCCAAAAGAACTTCAGAATCACAGAAGACAGTTTATTTCAAACATATGGAAAAGATGAGGAATGTTCTCCCAGAGATAACCATCTTTATAACCTGCAGTTGAAAGGATCTTCTTTTCCAGCTATTGGACACTGCTTTTGTATATTAGGTGAGCATTTCCCACTTGCACTTTTAAATATTTGGAGGGAATGGAGAGATATTTAAGTGACTGAATACTTCTTCCATGTCTCAGGCAAAACAATCTTAATGCTTTTGTGGCAGGCTTAAAACTGGAACAATATGATGTTGGATGTGCTAAAGTTTATGGCATCAAACTACAAGGCAAACTGCAACAACTGATGGCAAATTACTTGTTCATAAGTATAACCCTCATCTGATATAGCACAGGAGGAAAAACAGAAAAGAATTTCATTCACGGTAGTACTTCGGCTTTAAAATGCTTGGCTTTACCCTCCACCTTCAAGAAATTGTTCTATCTTGATCTAGACTTGATTCTTTGGAAATGGTGCTTATTTTTCAGGAAACGGCAGGCATTGATAAAGGGATAGTACAGGACAAGAGGCTGGGTAGTGACTATTTTTATGAGAAGTACTTTGTACTGAGACATTCACAAGTATGTGTGCTCATACTCTAGAGAGTTTTGCATAAAGAAATGGTGAAACATTCAAGTTTTACTCACTACTACTCAGTTTCTTGAAACTTACAGTTTATTATACTGTCCTCACCTCAAATTCAACAGTGACAAGAAATTTTTTCTCTGTCAACAGACTAGGAGTGAGCCTGTTGAATATGTGCTTTTAGCTGAAATTTAAGGTTAAAATTAATTACAGTTGAATAGATAATGATTTTTTCTGATTTATTTAGATTTTAACTAATAACTAATTAGATTGTATCTAATGAAGTAATCTTTTAACTAATAACTGTATTTTAACTAACTTTTAACTAACTTTTTTCTAATTAACTAACATTTTAACTGTCTTTTAACTAATAATTAATTAGATTTTAATCTGATTTAAATTTTAACTTTAACTAATATGGAACATTTAAAAAATATATAACAGCATTTTAAATAATGTATTACAGCTTTACGATGGCCATGATGAATCATTGTGGGGTGCACTACCGTGGTGCTATTTGCCTCAGTTATAAATACAGGCAGAGCTACCTGGAGTTCCAGGGAGACTGCAAAAAACTTCCTTCAAAGGTGAATAAAGGCAGTTTTTCCACCTGAAGGTCAATGGCACTGCAAGCTGACTGCTAGCAATACCCAGCTGAGGTGTTGTAAAACTTGGCTGGCGACGTTTGCGCGACCTGGTGCCAGAAATACACCTGGCACCAAGGTGCTCTGTGAAAGGGTCACCAGCACAGCACAATGGATCTAATGTCTTTCCAGTGAAACATCCTGGTTGGACACACCAGGTGTGAGGAGCAGGGCATGCATCCACAAAGCAGGGAATGGCTCCATGTGCTCCATCGTGCCCAGTCTGAGTGTCTGCAAGGTCTGGCAATGCATGTCCCTGTGTCCCAGTATTTCAGTTTCTTTTTGTTCACAAAGAGCTGCAGACCCCTACAGTGCTGTAGAAATAATATGCATTTTAACTTGCCAAGGACAAATCAAGTGTTTTAATTTCGCACTCTAACATAAGATAAGAAAATAAACATGAGCTGCTGGGGAGTTCAGTAAACTTGCTCATGAACTGGAGGGGTGGAGTGGAGGAGGGGCAGCAGTATGTAAAAAACCTCCATTCAGCGAGAATTGGATAGAAAAGCAAATAAAAAGTTACACTGCACATGAAAAATATTAGAAACAATTCTGAAAATACCCAGGTATCGCTGTAAAAACCAGGAATATGTCCTGACACAAAAAAAAAATAATTGTATTTTTTTCCAAAAAGCTCCAGCTATCAAACTACAATAATGCTGATTCTTACTTTCACTCCATCTTCAGGCTCCCCTAGAAATTTTTTTATATCAAGCCCAGTGCTGAGGAGAAATCTGGTTGACAACACTGTGGCAGTGCTAGGTTTTAGAAGGAATTGCAGATTTTTATGCTCTTACAGGGACTGTGATGCAACAGCACAGTCTGGGTCACAACATATTAGAAAGGCATTTATTGTGCTGGCAAGTTTTCCCTCTTTTCTTGGCAATTCACAAGAGCTATAGAACTCCTCAAGAGAAACAAGGGGTGTTTTTTTCAATCTTGATTATTCTTAATATTTCAAGAACTCAGAATCATCTGGGGAGCTCTTCAGAGACCATATCTATAACACCCACTTCTCTGGCTCATGGGGCCATGAACTGCATCTTCAACAAGTGAGCAAGCCAGATCTGAGGGAGAAGGATACTTCAAATCATGAAACCATAAAACACCTTGGGTGTTGAGAGGGACTTTCAGATATTATCTAGTCCAACTCCTCTGCCATGGGCCAGGACCATTTTCACTGGATCCAGTTGCTCAAAGCCCCATTCAATCTGACATTGATAGCTTTTCTGGAGACACATTCCAGTGTCTCACCATCCTCATCATAAAAAACTCTTCCTTATATCCAATCTAAACCTACCATCTTTCAGTTTAAAATTGTTCCCCCTTGTCCCTCTACTAAGGGCCCTGACAACTACTTCGTTCCCATCTTTCTTACCCCCTTTAAGTACTGAAGGGCTGCCCTAAGGTCTCACCAAAGGCTTCTCTCCAGGTGAGCAGCCCATCTGCCTCGGCCTCCCTTCACAGGGGAGCTGCTCCCTCCCTCTGATCATCTTCATTGTCCCCCTGGATCCACCCAAAAGATCCATGTCTTTCCTGTACCATGGACCCCAGAGCTGGATGCAGCACTCCAGCTGGTGTCTCACCAGAGCAGAGCAGAGGAGCAGAATCACCTCCCTTGACCTCTTGGCCACACTGCTTTAGTGCAGCCCAGGATGTGGTTGCCCTGCTGGGTTTGGAGTGCATATTGCTGGCTTGTGTCATGTTTCATCCACCAGCATTCCCAGGGCTGGTCCCAAATAAATTTTCTAATGTATTGATTAATTAATCAGTCAATCAATCAATCAATGAATCAATCTTTTAATCAATGAATACTTGCTACTACTTAAATCCTTTCTTTCTCAGAACGAAGTTCCCGTGTAAGACACCCAGCTGTGGCCATGTTACTAGCCTAAGTGTAGTTCCAATTTTGCTTAAGTAACAGCTTTTAGTCAGGGCAAAGGTGTGTGCCTCATTTTTTGTTCATTCTGATCCCAAGTAACTCTGTATCATTCAGTGGGCCCAGGAGGCCACAATGTCAGCAGAACACGAGGGTTGGCATCAGTCCCTTTGACATCCGTCGTAGCACTTCTGTGGTAAATTGCTGGGCTCTCAGAGGTAAACCTGGTGTTCTGATATCTGGCACAAGTAATGATTAAACAATGAGCCTGTTTCACTGTGAGCAGGCCAACAGTGATGCATGGTTTGGATTGCTTCAGGACTGTTGTGCTCATCAAACGAAACAGGCATCCAGAGCCTCCATTTTCTTGCACATTTCAGGAACATGGTAGCATGATCAAAAGACCAAGACTTCCAGAAACAGGAAGCAGTGATCTGTTAACTAATAAATTCTGGTGGTAGCTAAAAGTTTGAGGATGTAAATTCCTCTGGAAGTGCCTTTTCATGACACTGCAGGATCATCTGATCCTATCTGTGGGTGTCTGCAGCATGACTGCTATTCAGGAAGCAGGAATGATCTTTAAAAGCCTCTTCTGAACATTGCTGTTATATAGGGTCCAGAAGAAACTGGGGCATGAACATAAAGGTTTTGTTTTCTTGGAGCAACCATTCTGAGAAAACAACAGTGATATTAACTGGGGCTGTATTTGATCATATTAT
Organism: Onychostruthus taczanowskii; assembly: GCF_017590055.1. Taxonomy (NCBI): domain Eukaryota; kingdom Metazoa; phylum Chordata; class Aves; order Passeriformes; family Passeridae; genus Onychostruthus; species Onychostruthus taczanowskii. The sequence continues at coordinate 10,413,219 of NW_024498795.1, forward strand.
TGTGTGAACTTTCATCAGTTCTGATTCCAGGGGGCGATGCATAACTGTTAAGTTTTTACAACTGGACCAGATTGGTTTGCAATTTGGGAAACAGATGGTCTAAAATACTTTCTTTAACCACACAAATAAAGGGCAAAAGGAGAAAAGAGTTCATTGCCTATCTTGCTTTTCAGATTTTCTATGCATTTTTAGCAGTCACCAGATAAATAAATGCATCTAAAGGATACAGGAGTGCATCATTACAAAAGGGCATAATCACAGGGTACCTGTCTTGGCCATTGGGTATAAATCGTACTAATCCTACAAATTTCTAATAACTAGAAAAAGTATTTTCCTTCTCCTCCTGTAGTGACAGAGCAGAAGTTGTTCCTCAGTTTTTACAGTTGTTCCCCATAACACTAAACCTTGTTTTCACATTTCTTTTATCTGGTATGAGTCCACCTAAGAATCTCACAGAAGATGACCAATTAAAGGCAGATCAAATAATCCATAAACTCTAGATTATATAGTACAGGGACACTGACCTCCCAACCTCTGTAACTCTGGTTCAAATGCTTGATGACACCATCAAGCACAACCAGGCAAAACTGTGGGAGATAAGCACGGCTGGCTGCATTTGCTGCTCAGTACGTTTCTCAGGACCAGACTGGTTTTGGCTGAGAAAATGCAGGTGTGACTTAAGGTGCAAAAGGCAGCATCAGAGCACCACAGTCCCTCCGAGTGATGTGCCAGATCTGTTACTTGTTTAGTACTGACTCAGTAAAAAAGTAAAGATCCCTCCTGAGTAATCAACCCCACATCTTGAGGGATGTAATTATATAAATCTCTGAAATTTCCCAGGAGCCTTTTTCTCACTTTTCAGATGTGAGATGTCCCTACGTGAGGAATGGTGTCTCTGGGCCTCGTGGGAGGTGGTCTGCAGGCAAGGGGATGAAGATGGGCAAGAGCACAAGGACTTGGATACATCCTGTACCAGCATCCACACTATGACAGCTTCTGCCTTGCCTCCAGCCTGGGCACCAAATCCCATTTCCTCAGTGAGAGCCCAGTGGAGAGGCAGGAGAGGCAGGTGGAGTGGCTGAAATCTCCTACAGATGGGATTACAGATGCTTGAAGAAGGTAAAGTTTCTTTATGCTTTAGTAAGTCATGAGGTACCAGAGCTGGCATGCTCTGGAGCTGGATATTTAGTTGTGAAAGAGGTGAGTATGACCCAGCATGATCCTGGGGGGAAGGAGGTCTGAGGAGACAATTTGCTGCAGGGATTGTATGGCTATTGGCACCTTCCTCTTAGCTGGATTTACTTCCTTGCCCTTCCTGGCTTTTTTGGGGGTGGTTATTTTTTGGTTTTGTTTTGTTTTGAAGTTTGGGGTTTTTTGGTAGATAAAAAGAGTGGGTGTCACTGTCACATTCAGGCCAAACCACTTCTTCAGCTAAGAGAAACAACAGTAAAAGGGCATTTATGTACCAAGGGGAGACCTCATGGTGGTTTTCCCCTCACGAGGGGAAGCAGAGGGCCAGGTACTGATCTCTTCACCCTCGTGACCAGTGAGAGAGCTCGAGGAAATGGCATGCAGCTGAGTCAGGGCAGGTTTGACCTGGATATCAGGAAAAGGTTCTTCACCCAGAGGGTGGTTGGCCACTGAACAGGCTCCCCAGAGAAGTGGTCACAGCACCAAAACTGACAGAGTTCAAGAAGCATTTGCACAGCACTCTCAGTGAGATTTTTGGGGTGTCCTGTGTAGGAACAGCAGTTGTACTCTATAGTCCTGATGGGTCCCTTCCAGGTCAGCATATTCTATGATTCTATAATTCCATGATAATAAAGGGGTTTTTAATTTTTATCTTTCAGAATACAGTCGCTTTCTTTATTTTTTAGCTTTATGTGGAAAAACTATAATGTACTGGAAAAAACCCTAAATAATTAAAGAAACATGACATAAACAGTTTGTAGCCTGGTCCAGCAGTATGAATTAAAGACCTTACATAAAATAAAACAACCTTGGTTATGTAGAAAGAATAGAAATGTTGAAATAATCTCTCAAAAATCTTGAACTACACATTTGTTTTATGGTCTATTAGTTGGGGATTTTCAAGGTTTTTTACCTCCCAAGAGTCCCTACAGTTTCTGCAGTCAGAATCAAGTTCTATTTTAAGAAATAATTAACTATGAAACAACTGTTAAACTGATGTATTTCCATGTTCAGTACACAAATGGTGTTATTCAATTCTCAAAACATAAGATGAATTTATCTTCCTGTGGACATTTTAGATGGTAGCATAATGATAATTAATTTTTTAAATTGTATAAAAATACAACTAAAAATGAAATTATTATGGTACCTTCTAAAATGTTGTAAGACTGAAACCCTCCCATCACTGCTACTGCTCTTTTACTAATTCTCTGTGTTCTTTTCAGAGGAGAGGTTGGACTGGCTATGTGAGAAACACTAAGGCAGCACAAAAAGATAAGAAAGATATCCAAGGAAAAGGAGACAGGAGGATACCAAAGCAATGTCACAGGTTTTGTGCTGTCTGTACATTTTGTCATAGTTTCTCCCTCTGCAGAGCAATACCTGCCCTCACTGACCACTGTAAGGGACATTACTCAGGAGGGTTAGAGCTGATGAGTACATGAGCAGTTCCCCCTCTCTCAGGGATGCTTCTCTGACAGCTCTCCCTCCCATTTCAGCCTCACTGCCAGCAGCATTTCCATGAGAAAATGCTAGTTTGGCCAACTGCATCAATTCCACCAGAAACACCGAGAGAAGCCACGGTGGGTGTCCAGCCCCTCCGGCATGCAGCCTGCCTGCCTCCCTGCAGTCCCACTGCCAGACCAGTTCCTTGACTCCACAGTGCTTTTAAATCAGTTTCTCTGGAAATGCTGGGTTACTGAGTTAAAATTTTAAAAGGAATCTTTCTCCTGCATGATTATTTCTAACTGTTGCATTTGGGATGTTTAATTATTTAGAAGAGCAAGATCTGAGCTGAACAAAAAGTATCAGTACCCACAGACACTTGGCAAACAATAATTTCAATATTGTCACAGCAGTAAGACCAGTGATAACTCTTTAAATCACCAGTTGATTGTTACTTGAAAACCACTGTATCATAGAATTCTTTAGGTTGAAAAGATCTCTGAGATCATTGTGTCCAAGGGTACGCAACAAGGTGTACAAGCTGTATATTAAAAAAAGACATGCTGTTTATTGTAAGAGAAATTAATCTATTCAGGTTTACTGTGCAAATTATTTGCCTGTGAATCTACTTCCAAATTAAACTTACTAAATTGAAAATTGAGTTCCTTCCCCACTTAGACTATGGATTCTTTTGTTTTTCTTAATTCTGTTGGCTGTTACGTTATAGTCTCAAACAGCATCTCCCAACTGCCTCACTGAGACTAACTGAATTTATTATATAATCTCATCTCCATTTCCAAAAAAATTCAAGAGCAGTCTCAAAGAGCATTCCTCTGAACTTGGCAGACACTCGTGTGGGAAAGTCTTTAAACAAAAACAAAATTGTTTATGTGCTGGGAGAAGGAGCTCCACAAGAAGATAACGCGCGCCGTGAGCCAACACTGCCCTCAGCAGCGGAGCTGGGGTGGCTCCCACAGTGCAGTGTCGAGCTGCTGCCGCCCCTCCACCAGCTGCCCCCTCCACAGCCACCCCCCAGCTCCTGCTGGGCACACGGGGACTGCTTTTGCATCAGGGAAGAGGCAGACTGAGCAAAACAGGCAGCCAAGAATGCCTGAAGGGTGAAATGGTTTCACACAAAGTCGCTTTGAATTTGTGGACTTTGAGGACATTTATATAAGACTTATGGTTTTCCTCAGAAATTATTTGAATTTGTAACAGTGTTTGCTTCCCATGAGGTTTAATCACAAACCTTGGGAATTTTCTTCCAGTTCTGACAGGACACAGTCAAATTTTCTGGGTGGAAAAAAGCCTATACTGACTCAGGGTGCCGGCACAAGAAGAATCCCCAAGTCAATTCCCACAAAAGAGGTGTTTAAGGACTTTCAAAGTCTGTCTGTATTATCTACCACACTGAATTAGTTAGTCCTAGAGATTTAGATTATTTAGGTATTTTCTCAAATATGCACATTATTACCTCTTCTGGAGAGGAAATTAAAGAAGTGTGCCCTTGTGACATGGCTGAGAAAAGATGGCCATGCCTGTGCTAGCAGGTGAACCTTTTGTACTGAAAGCACAATCACCAGGTACTTGCTGGTACCTGAGCTGTGGCCCAGACCACCAACACAGGAGCCATGAACACACCTGGTCAGTGAGGTAAACAGAAGGACTGCCCTGAGTAGTTTTGCCTACTTGAAATAGAGGAATAGGGTTAGCAGGCAGTGAGGGATTTGCTAGACACATGGGGACTATTTTTGCCTCTTGCATGTAGGTGTCAAAAGGCACTGCAGTTTTAGGGCTATGCAGCTATCTCAGGTATACAGATGCCACAGCAGTCACTGCTGTCACTGCAGGGTACAGATATCCTCTGTCCCACAGGTTAGGTTTCCTAACAGCTATTTTTCCTGCTGGTTTAACAGCAGTAGAGGCATAACTTCTGAATGATGTGATGTTAAGAACTTTATATGAAGAAGAATTCCAAGAATCTAAACCTAAATGGTCTAAACCGTCAAAATTTTTATCCCAAGGGGCAACAGCTGAACATTTTCCAAAGAAGCTGTATCTTCTTTGATTAGATTTTGCTCCAATCTTGGTTGGTCTTCAGTCATGAGAGAAGCTGCTCTCCTCAAAAGGCTGTGCCATCTTGAAGCACGGGTTTGTCTGGCACAGGACCTGCATGTGGCTGGTCCTTCAAGGCTGTGGCACTCAACTAGCTCATGAACATTTCAGTAAGAAAACATGGAACTTTATTGTGAGCAAAATACAGGTGTCCCCCAAATCTAGCTGTCCATTAACACATTTGTTATGGAGCTTTATAAGGAATCCAATTCAATTGCAAAGGCAGCTCCCTAAATATTAATCAAATCTATCAGAAACAAAAGTAGACCTGATATGAATGGAAGGTATGAAAAATGAGAAAGCACTTGTCTGGAAAAAAAAACAACCAGTGTCCAAGAAACTCCATTTTATCTGTTGTCCAAACAACTGTAAGTTCAGATGCTCTGAAGATGACATGGAGGAGTGACACAGCCAGGCTGCCTTGACAGAAATGCAGTTTTTCAAGCCTCTCACAACCATAACTAGTCTCACACCGATACTCTCCAGATTGCCCCTGTGTGAGTGCTCCAGAGCCATAATCTCACAGGAAGCCAACACCTGTATGTGCTAAGATCCATTGGACAGCATCACCTGAGGATGGTACCTCTGCAAGGAAGGAGATATCTTAATGAATGAATGAATGAATCAAGCTGATGCATGAGACTGCCACAGAAAGGCCCAGAGACACCTTGTGTATTGACTAATGTACAGAATCTGGAAGCTATTGGATGAAAATCACAGAGCACCTTGAAGCCACTGGTTTTGTGGAGAGCTGTGACAAAGGTTGTGGCATTATGGGGCCCTTATCCCAAGGTGCTGCCTTATACCATGATGCATGTTTGGTTTGTGCTCAAGGCAGAATAAAGCAGAGCCTAGTTTCCCACTAGATACCCTTGCTTACCTTCCCTTGGCTGCTAACCACCCTGACCTGTGGGTTCCGCTGCAGTCACACTCCCAACACATTTCAGAGCTATGGGACAGGCATGGCTGGGACCATGAGCTGCGCCAAGTATAGAAGGAAAAAAAAGTTCCTTTCCTGTGGAGTGAGGGGAAACCCAGCAAAGGGATTGCGAGGGTGTGAGTCACCGTGTGCCTTCTGCATGACTCTGGGGACAAAGCGGCCTCTTGTTCCGGGGCTGGGGCAAAGTCGCAGCTTCGCCTGTTATTATTGTTAGTCACAACCCCAGCTATACAAAGTCCAGCAGAAACCACACTTGCAAATGCCTCAACCTGAAATGTAAAACAAACACGAGGAAAATAGCTGCTACTTGCTTTCTCTAAATATACCCTTGAGGCCAGATCTGCTTCCACTGAAGTCAAGTCCAGTTTTGCAATCAGCAGCAGGGGCAGTGAGATCCAGCCCTTTATTTTGAAAGATGTTAATAATCAAATTGCAGTTTTAATTTGTCACCAAGGCAGGGGTGTGATAAGACATTTTGGTTGCTGCTATAAGTAGCTCTGAGAATTTTCAGGGGCTGTTGTAGGTGCTAAAGACTTTGTGACATCCTGGCATGGCAAGGAAGGGGTTCTGTGACTCTGGCATATGTCTTTGCTACAGGGAGGTGAAGAAATCCCTCTGGTCCCCTTCTGAACACCAAGGAGAGGAATAACTGGGTCTGTGAAGCTGCAAGAGGAGTGGGCATAGAAAAACAGGAAGGTTGAAAGCTATAGGTCAGCTTCATTCAGTGATCTTATCAATATTTTCAGTGACTCATCTGTGACTTTTTCCCTTCTGAGATTTTTATGATGTATTCACTTCCTTCATTACCATATAAAGAGGGGGCACTTCAGCATGAAAGGTGGAAAAGTGCTAAGTTAAGGCAGTTAGAAAGACATAAATGTTTTTAGCTTTAGCAAACTGCTGGGTCAAATCCTCCCACACTCATGGACTTTCCCAAATTCATGGACTTCATTTCATGGTGGTATATGATGGATTGTGTTGGCAGAATGGATGACATGGGCTCTAGATGGTCACTTCCCATCAAGAACTGTGTTTCTGTGATAAGCATATTTCAACTGCACCATGTCATCCACTGTGTATCCAGCACAGTTCTAATTGCTGTGGTGACAAACTAGAGCATTTTGAGTTCTCACTGGACCCCACCTGGGAAGCAGGGCCAGAGGAAGAGATGAGAAGGAGAAAGGGACTGCTACATTTCCAGGTTTCAACTCAATAGGTGCTTAGGGCAAACTCTGGGAGGCATCCAGAGCTGGAAGCGCAGAGTCACTCTGAGAACAGTTCTGACACAGCCTGTATGTCTTCTAGCATGTTGCACATTATCCAGAGCTGGAAGCACAGAGTCGCTCCTGAGAACAGTTCTGACACAGCCTGTATGTCTTCTAGCATGTTGCACATATTGAAAGTGAAGACTCGTCAGCTTTGTGATTGACTCCAGAAAGAGTCAATGTAAGTTTAGCCAGACTTATTAGCTCCAATTCAGCCCTGGCTTTGCCAGATACAACCTGCTGTTTGCACAATCTCTTAGGTATTTCTGCACTCTGCTCCAAGAGGGTGTATTAGCTAATGTGCAACCCAAAGTATGTTTGCAGCACTGCAGCCACAAGGATAAATTTTGCTGGAGCCAGGGTGTACTTAGGTGTTGCCACACAGAGTTCACTAAAGCTTTGGACTGGATCCTGGAACACTGTGCTTGAGCACATGAGTACAGATGGACCCCCTTACACAGTGCCAGCTAAGTGTCAGGGCCTTTGCAGCACAGTTAATCCACAACCTGGATAAACTGCTTGTGAATAATTGAGAATTCATTGTACACCCACCTAGCACCTCTCTTTTATGGCAGGATAAACACTTCTCCATAAAAGTACTTGTAAAAGTGAATTCTACCATTATGAACACTCACATTTTATATATATTTCCTTGATGTTTGGGGGTTTTTTTTAATTGTAACATGAATCATGCCTTTTACTGCAGTTGAAGGTACAAACTCCAAACACTGTAGGAGCAGAAGCATTTTATCTGAAGAGCTTAGCTTGAAGCACAGGGCACACCCAGGCAAGTAAGTAGCAGGATGCAAACCACAGCTTTTCAAAATCTAATCACAGGAAAGTGACTCCTGTTAATTGAAGGCTTAATTTTCTGCCTTTGGGCACTGTCCTCCAGCTCTCACGTGTCATTTAGCTGTCAGATATTCTGTTGACACCTGGACAGTTGTACAGGATGATTTACAGTTCTGTGTCTGTCTACTGAGAAACAATCTACTGCATATAATGATATGAAATTAACAGCCTCAGAGGTAAAGGCTTTCCTCCTTTGTCCGTCTAATAGCTTTGAACTAAATTCATTGTTGGAAATGTTACAGTGCTCTGGAAAATAAAGCTCAGAAGCAGTTTGAAATTGTTGGTACAGTCAATGGAGTCTGAGCCTGCAGCCCATGTTTCTGTAGTCCAGCAATTCCGGAGTCAGTGGCGTTGACTCCTTAGCTGCATCCATAACACCTGGATTTCTAATCACTGGCCATGCAAAGTTAAAAACATTACCCAGGTGACTTATCCAAGTTACTTTTCAAGAAAAGGTGAGGGGGATTCAGCCCAGAATGACCAGATGACAAAATCTCTCTAGGCACCAGGAACAGCAACGCTGTCACAGCCCCCTTGCCCTCTGTCTTGAAGCTGTGAAACTCCCGTAATATCCATAAGGACCAGGAATTTCCAGCTAAGGCGCTGGCATTGGATGGGTGACTCTGGTGAGAATTTTATGACAGCCTTTGTAGTCAGTAACAACCTGACTGAAGATTATTTGCCAGTAGCTCAAATACACACCCTTTACAGATGAAAAAGGCACTATGGATCCTGGCTAGTGGATTTAACTGGGAACAATACATCAGTTACAGGAGCATGTCATAAAAACAAAGTTTGAGTTAAAGAAAAATTTCAATGAAGTCATGAAAATATCCGTGGTTCTATCCCTTGATATAGCTGTGATAGGGGGCTAAGAATGGAAAAGGAGGAACAAGGGGTGGTCTTTGTCAGTTAACATCATTTAAGTGGTTATCCTCCATCTCTGCAATTTTCTGCTTCATTTTTTTCTTAATTTAAAGATTTGCTCATGTGCCCATTGCTTCTCACAGTGAAGATGAGGTAAGGGGAGAAGATGTAAACCAATTTTCCTTGAGTAGAAATTGTTACAAAAAGCTCTGAAAGAGACTGGCAGTGGTGACAGCCGAGGGCATGCCACCACCTGTTTTCAGCAACATGATGGTTTTAATTCCTTCTGTTTACTCTCCTCACTGTTCCTATCCCCAGTGAAAAAATAAAATACATGCCTTTGTTATTTACAGTCTGCACTGAGGGCAGGCATCAAGGTTGAAGGGTTCATGGTTGCCAGCCAGCCTCCCTGCTCCAGCAGGTGCCAGGCACCCTGAATTACTCCCATCACACCCTGCTCAGCAGGGCAGTGAGTAAGCTGATGAATTTTTATTTCATCTGGGAGGCAACTGCCTCCCTCCCTCCACAAGGAACATCCCACGTATAATAAAGGTTTATAGTCAACCAGAGCAAGACTTCAAACTCATTCCTTCCATATTCATTCATGACAAGGGTGGGGATGCTAGACTGCTCAGCAATGTTTAACTCAACAAATACTAAAATCTCCAGAGCAATGGCCCTTTATCAGCCCTGCTTTCTTTAGATACATAATCAAAGACCTAGTAAGAACATCCTGCCAGATTATGGTTATCAGAACTGAAAGAGAAGCAAGCTCTTAGGTGACAAACAGTTTTTAATCAAAATACAGTAAAAAACAGTAGAGAATATGAAATTCTGGATGGGGAGGCTCTGGCCTTAACATGGAAAGTAATACAGAGTTTTCCCAAAAAGTTGATTTTTAATTAGTTATATAAAATAAAGTACTTTATCTATGAAAATATTCTCACTTGTCCTACTCCACAAGGTGAGGAGACACACAACATCATGTTAAGGATAATGTTGTTAATGTAGCAGACTCAAGCACCTGCAGAGTGCACATCTGAACCACAAATCCTGAACAGTAAGAACCATTATTGCCTATTTCTGGTTATGAGGAAAAAAAAAGAGTATTTAATTTCTTCAAACAAAACAGAAAGTAAGACTATCTTATTGATCTGAGCAAGATCAAGGGCTCTCCATTGCAGAGGACCACTTCCCATGTCCTCCAAAGAGGACTTGCATCCCTTAATGTCAGTGCAAATAGCCAAACAAACCCAAAAGCACTGTCCTGCTTCATACACCTGACACAGCTGCAGCATGTCAAATTTCAGCAAGGATGACTTTGGAGATAGCAAGCAGCAGCAGAACAGGATAGAGAGCAGAGAAACTTGTTAGCTTCAGGAGGTCTGCATGGAAAAGGATCACACAGAACTGAAACAAAATTTACAAAAACATTTTCAGAATTTCCTGATTTTGACTACTCACAGAAATACTAGCGAGAAGCAAGTGGCATGGCTCTCCAGTATGAATTCTCCAGGATTTTGTAAGCTAGGAAATCTCACTAGAGGAACAGAGATTTAAACTACCCACATTAAAAGAAATTCAAGGGGGGTAGAAGGAGAGATCATCTTGCACTATTTTATATGTTTCAACTGGAAAACTGATTCACAGCTTCTGAAAATAAATTTTCAGGAGTATTGTTGACAATTTGGGGTTTTGAACCCAGAAACAAGTTTCAGTATCTTCCATTTTCAGAAATTGGTATTCCTTCTGTCCTAAAACACTCCTGCGTATTTGATTCCACAAAATCATGAACCATGAACATTATCATGGTTTGGGCCAGCACACTGCAAAGCCCCAACATATTTTCCATCTCAACACTTACTAATTTTGCACATTAGACATAACTGAAAAACACCAATTTAATTTTATGAATAATTCTGAATTTTGGTCTTCTGGCATGGAATACAAGGAGGCCTTGAAGATGTGTCAAGAGACAACTGCCTGTCTCAAAACCACCAAGAGTCAGGGCAACTGGATTGGGATGGAGGACAGAGCTATACTCCAAAAACGTTAACTGCACCAGATTTCTTGAAGTCTTTAACCTGTTTCTGTCAGCTCACAGAGAAAGCCTTAAGGAAGATGTGAGCTGTGCTTACTCTTGACAAGAGTAAGTAAGAAAAGTTACTGTAATGGACACAAGTTTGCAAAATGTATCAGGCTCTCTGAATAAAGATTTTTTTTTTCAATAGGAAAGGGTAGAGAAGGGTGTAATTAGAAAATTTACCTGGTTCCAATAGGAATCTCTTTGACACTAAAAGATGAGCATACCAAGTTTCATGGTAAACTCATGAAATGAGAGAATATCACCGAACACCTACTGCAAAACTCCAAAACAATTCCCTTTATGTAAGCTGGACTTGCATCAAACCCTCCAGTGTGCTCTTGAAGGGCAACATAGGACAAGTCAGGCAGGAATGAAAGATTTGCTGACAGATTTGGGGAACTTTGTACCAGAAGTAGGATGTGGTACCAGGCCTCTTAAAGGACAAAAGTGTTCCATGTGGGCTTGCAAGATGAAAGACTGTCTTAGGTACTCTTATTTATGTGCTTTTAGTTTTACAGCACATTTAAAAATCAGAGTTTACAAATACTGAAAATAAATAAATAAATAAATAAACATATTATTTCTTTTGAAATTGGCAGCTGTGCAAGTAGGAGGAAGTATTACCCACCCCACCTTGCTTCGTGCCTGGCTCTGGGAAGATCCGGGCTCATTCCAAAGGAGAGGAGTCAGTGAGTGTAGTACTACCCAGTGGAGCTACCCAGGCTGAGTCTAGGAGAGCAGCACTTCCCGGCATGGACCTCTAAAGCAAGAAATACTGCTGCAATATTTTTTTCCAAGAAGCCCCAGAGTTTGTTAGTTTTCATTTGCAGAGCATCAGGAAACCATTCCTGCCAAAACTAATCAGCAGCTATCACCCGATGTTGAAGGATACCTTTAGACTCCTCTGGACTTGGCACCCTCCAGACTGGTTTGTCAGACCCCATAAATTTAAAAGAAATTTAAGAAAAAAATAAAAAATTAAAAGAAGAAATACCCTGCTGAACTTTTCTGTTTTGCTGTTCTTGTAACATATATGAACAGATCTGACAGGAGAGTTTCCTTCAGCTCATATCTCAGCAGTAAGTAAGGGTATGGGCTTTTTTTCTTTCTTTTTTTTTCAACAACTTTTACTAAAAATAACTCCTTTAAGACTCTGGAAGGAGATTTCCAGCCATGTAAGTTCAGATGTGCCTGTGTTCATTCAGAAGGTTGATCTGGATTTAATATGCACAGCCCTGTCAATACCGTGTTAAGCCCTCTGGCACCAGAGGGTCCAGGCAGCCTCTCTGTATTGTATCCCAACCCTAAGCATCAAGAGGGGTGTAATCCATCACATCAGCTCTTGAACCAAAACTGCTGCAATTGTGTGCTCTCAATATGGGCCCATTAACCTATCAGAAAGCATTTGAGAAGGAGTGTAATGTTGTCAGTTATTGTTCACGGGGGGAGGAGTGAAGATAATTCTTATCTTGCAAATAGATTCATGCAAAACCAATTGCAGTTTGTGTTGCTCTAATTGATTTAACCCGTTTTCTAGTCTATGAAAATGCCAGGGTTGAGTGCTTACACACACACACACAAAGGGTAATGCTGTTTCCCAAGAGTGGATTAGAGGGACAGCCTGTGCCTGGCCCACTCCAGGAGTGCAGAATCTAGTCAGCCACAAAGAGCCAAGCATGTTCCCAAGAAAGGCAGGAAACACCAAAGGAGATGGAAAAGGTGGCAAAGGCAGTGCTATTCATACCAAACAGCAATGCATGTGGCAGTGTTAACATTCACATCTCCCTTAGGTGCTTCCAAGCAGCAGCAGCAGTTAGAGGTAAGCTGCACCCACCACTATTTTGTTCCCACAAAGTGAGGCTGGAGAGTTCAATAGCCCCCACTAACCTAGTCATCCCCTTTGCAAACAGGATGACACTCAAAGCAGTCCTCTATTGGGAAATAATTGCAACAAGTAGGAATAATAGTTTGCTAACCTTCCCTGAAACAAAGAGAAAGGGCTCCAGATCAGGTAAGCCTGGATAAAAAATGTTCAGAAAATCTCTTGGCCTGTTTACAAAATGGGAAATATGCCCTGTAAGCCCTCACTTTGGTGGAGACCTAGAAGAGGAGATCATTGTGATGGTGACAGTCCTTATGCTCCTTGAGTAATCAAGAGAGAAAGCATCCATATAACCTAAATCTCTGTCATGATGAGATAGGGATCCTTAGAAGCCCTCCTTAGTCAGGGACAATTGTTCTCCTAAATTAGTCACCAAATAAGTGTCTGCAGTTAGGCAATGTCCATACCTGTTATCTGCACCTCCCCAGGTAATCCAGGGCTCTCTGAAGTTTTGCCACTGCTGGCTCCAAGCTGATCAAAGCACTGATGGGCCTGAGCCACCCTTTCACAAGAGGCACAGGAAAAGAGCTGTCCTGCCCAAAGCCAAGGGATGGTGCAGCCATTTCCACACTCCCTACATAACAGAGAGACCTTGGGAGAGCTCAGCTCCTCACCAACAGCACCCTCAGCAGCATTCAGACCCTCAGCAGCTCTGTGTCCCGCAGACAAAACACAAGGTCCATTGGCTCATGCTGGACAACTTGGAGGAGCATCTTGTGAATGGACATGACAAATTCGGGTCTCTCTGTCTCTCTTTTCCTCGGCACACCATACTGCACAACCTCCTCCCAGGTGACCACCCAGCCTCTGCCATGACAGCCAGAGGAGAGTGCATGGTGACACAACCTACATTCTCAAAAATAAGGTCCTGTCCCTCCTTGTGACTCTTCCCAAACCAAACCTCCTGGTGACTTTTTTTCATTGTCGCTGGATTCCTTCTGATGTGATGACTTACAAGTGTCACAGAGGATGCTGCTCCAAAAATAAGAGGTCAGATTCTTCTTTGAATATTTGGAGTCTTGCCATCCATTTCCTTAGTTTAAACAGTGGAGCAGTGAAACACAAGTGTGTTCATCTTGTATTCCCCCAAACCAGGTTGTAGTGACCACTGCCGAGGGATTCCTGGGCTGCTGGATGACAGGCCAGACCTAGCAAGGCAAGCCTTGTCTCCTTTCTTCTGTCACTACATCCTTCCTTGCCCATGTTCTAGATGTAGAGGACTGTATTTTACTCTGTTTGTTCATTTGTTTGTTTATTTTTAATTCTAGCAAAAGAAAAAAGAATTGCCATTCCTAAGATATTTCCATTTGTTATGGAAAAGGACAAGAAATACACAGATTTGGAAAGTGAAAGCTTGGAATCTCTTTAAATTCCTAGTTCTCTTAGATGAGTGGGGCCGGTGGATGCAGACTGCATGGAGCCTAAGGGCCAGCTCTGTACAAAAGGGCAGAGGCAGTTCCTGTATGTGCTCCATAACAGCGTGACACGTAGCAGGGCTTTTGGACGAAGGGATGTAACTTTTATGTGAAATTGTTCCTTAGCTGTATATTTCTTGTCCTCTGCCCATGGGAATAATGCTATTAGGCCAAGAATGAAAAACTCCTTTAAATTTCTCCATGAAAATATGTTTGTTGTTAGTATTTCTTCCTGACTGGAGAAGCTGACAGGTTGAGGCAATACTAAAAGCTTCATGGCAATGAAGAAGGGTACCTGAAATCTGAACATTTTTAAATACACACTCCATTGAGAGCTACCCTTTCCAAAATGGGGTGGCATGAGGGGGGTGTTCAGATAAAATTACTTCAGTAATTCCTCCCTGTCCTACAAACTGAATTGATAAGATTTAAGCTAACATTTCATCTTGACATTACTAATACATGTGTGTGAGCATTCAGTTTACACTTTCAATACAGCCTGTCAGATTAGATCTGTATACCTGCTACCCAATAACAAGGGTACTATTGATTTTTCATTATATTCAAGTATTTATTTTCTTCAGTTGAGCACATTCTATTTATTTTGGCATGGCTAACAGAGATACCAAAGCAACTTAACCTCTTCTCAGAAAGATTTAAGACTTGACAGGCATCAGAACTTCAACAAATTGTTTGTTCCCATAGTGGTCTGTTACAAAGACTAGACCTGCTAATTACTTTATTCACTGTTTATTCACTTAATTTTATAACTAAATCTGCAGTGCAGAGTGCAGGCAGAGGTGGTCTGCAGGTTATGGAGCAAGACTTTTCTTCCAGAAAGATTGAAATGTACTGTCAATGTGTTTTGTGATCTTGTGGCTCAGTTCTGAGGCTCGGTCAGGTACCCACCTGGCATCCTCCATCTCAAGTGTCATCCTGCTTTCTCCTGCAAAAGCATCTACAGTGAAGAGCAAAAGCAGTTTATAAAATTATTTATACTCACTAGGAGTTTAGCAATGAGGGTTGCCAGGTGGTTTAAAGAAAAAAAAAAGGATCCCAAACTTGTTTGTTGTTTTGTGATAAAATCCTCGATTTGATGATTAAATATTCTTCCAGCAGCAAGTACCATCAGGTGATGCAGTTGCTTCCCAGCTGGATGGAAGTGGACAGACTCTGTCCATGGCAACCCATTTGGGGGGCTGGCATTGCCCAGGGGCAGTGGGGACCACTCAAAGCCCTGATCCACCTAACATTTTAATAGCAATACTGCCCATGCGGATTGGTTTAGACACCACTGGCGACCCCGTGCATGCTGTATATTTAGAATTAAGTAAAAACTGAGAACACTACAAACACATGTCTGTTTGAAAACACATTTTCAAGCACATGTACCTTTGAGAAGTCTTAACCATGCCTTTTTCTCCCTCCTGGAAGTAGATGTGCTCCTATACTGGCACCTAGTGGGAGTGCTAGGGAGATGGGCAGAAGGGGAGAGCAGGCTGTGCTGACACTCTCACTCCGCTGAATATCTGGGACACTTTTTTAATCCTGGTTCTTCAGAAACACTTCTGGATTAGCACATTTTTAGCAGGTTTCCTGCTAGCTGCTCCTTTTGCAGCCTTCCTCTTCTGTCCAGCAGCTAAACCAGACTCTTTCCTGAGAGTCTTCACCATGCAAAGCCAATCCTTTGCTCCCAGCTAATCCTCTGGGACTGTACCCTCCTTCATACATGCTGGCATCCCCACCTGTGATCCCCTCTTCCTGTGTTTTTCACTGGATCCCCTCATAGCAGCCAATGCACTTTTCCTCCTCCAGGTCCCGCTGCCTTGACCTGGGCCTAGCAGTTCTCTCAGGAAAGCTGGTGACCACTGGTGTTGTTTCCTGCCTTGTAGCTTGTGCTCCCTCTCTGGCCTCAGAGGAAAGGGCTGCCTCTTACCCAGCAAAGGACTTCCTCCACCAGTTCCCATCACCCTCAGGAATCTTGTGTCCCACAATTGTCCCATTTTAGCTGAGACAGCAGAAGTCTCAACCTACCACTTCTCCCAAGGTCCACCCTGCGTCGTTAGAGCATCTGAAAGGAAACACTGCAAAGACATGACATTCTGCCAAAAAACATTTATCTTCTTCTTCTTACCATCTTTACAAAAAGGACAACTCTCCTGAGGAATCTCCAAAGTTGGTCTCAAATACACCAACCCAAATTAGACCTCCTGAGTATCCCAGTGATACCAACATAATCATGTTTGCTCTGTAGTCCCCCTGGTTTATACCACAGCACTTAAGGGAAATATTTTCAAGCATTTAAAGCAGTAAGAGCTTTTTCAAACTCAGCTTCTTCCAGCAAGGAACTGGACAAGAGGGGGTAGAGGTGAATTGCAGTCCTACAGGACAGCTGACCACCAGACAGATGTGCTTCCCAAGCACAGCACTATTTTACTTCTAAGTTCAGTAAGGAGCAACAGAAACACCTGCCGATTCCCTAGGGTTATTTCTTGTCCCACTAAGAATTTCCTAAACTTCTCTCTCTTGAGCTAGAAGTCCAGTCAGAGGGTAATGCCTTTCCTTTTGTCTACCCATTAATTTTCCATTGTGGAAGAAGTCTTTGCTTCCATCTTGAAGGAATCTTATTGTTGATTATGTTGTTAAACAGCCCTCCATACCTCATGGCCCGTAGCCGTGATTTACAGCCTGTTTCTAGCTGCACCGTGATTCAGCTGAGTTTTCCATTGAGCAGTTGATGTGAATGCTAAACCTATTCAAGGCTAGCAGCATTTCTGTGATTCATTCAACTTGAGGAAACACTGGAAATTTATTAGGATGTCTTTACAGTCCTGGAAATTGCTATGGGACTCTGTCAGTAACAAAGGAACAGGAATGGCTCACAATTTTATTACACTTTCTCATCTGCATTAGGTAATGTGGCCTTTGTCTTTGTTTTGGTTTTTAAGTCAAACTCTGTCATGGGCTGAGGTTCTGTGAGACTTCCTGATCCTGCAATTTTATCATAAGTTTCACTATTTGGTGCTTTCTGTAATGCTCTGGCTATTGGAGTCACTTGATTTTTCTACCTGAGAACCTGGGCTTCATGAAGAAACCGAAACTCCATCCCTTGCAACAGTGAAGAGCAGCAAAAAAATGTTAACTAAAGCTACTCCCAAGCCAGATGGCAAAGGAAAGTTAGACCTCATGTTTAAGTTTCAGGACATTTTTACACCACTGATTTTGGCTTATGATTTCTGAATCTCTGAATGCTTTTGGGGATGTTATCTGGAAGAAAAGAGAGAAGGAAAAGAAGCCATTTAGAGTTCTTTGTCCCTCTGTTTGCAATAGCCTCAAGCCACCTTAGCACACCAGCTGAAATCAGGCAGTAGTCAGCAAGTTTGGCCTATTTTTTTCCCTTCAGGCTCTATCCTCCAACACACAGAGGCAGGTATGTGCAGAGGCAGCTGCTCTGCCCTCTCAGCAATGTGTCACACTGGACTTCCCTCCCCTGATGGCTGCCAGAGCAGCCGTAGCCAAACGGCAACAAGGCTTGGGATTAAGGTGGAAATTTTTTTCATAGTTTGAAAAAGAAGAGCCTGGCTTATGCAGATGGCTGCACCCAAGCCACGGAGTCCTGGGGAACTCTGCCCTGTGTGCTTTTGCCCTTATCTCTCCCCGACAGCGCTGTGCTGGGTGTCAGTCACACCGGCGCCAAAGGCCTTCTGGCTCCTGACACCCGGGACAGATGTGGGGAGCTGTGAGCGCCGGCCGTGCTGCAGGAGACAAGGCACAGCAGGAGGGCTCACGCTTTGCCCTTGCTGAAGCCCCAGATCTGCTCTGACAAACACCCAAACCGGGAAGAGATCCTTCATTTAACCAGCAAAGGAGAAGGGGATCCCAGCCCCGCCTTTCCCTTCCCCGCTGTCACTGGGAGCTGGCACACCCGGGGTGTTCCTGCCAAGGCCACACAGTGAGCGGGCAGGCTGTGCTTCCCCTGCGTGGTGAGCGCAGCATCCCACCTCCCATGGATTTCTTCCCTTACCGTGGGTTTAGTTCAGCACCACACACAGCCAGAGAGGAGAACATGATGCAGCCTTAGCAGCCATGGCAGGGAACCTCACCATTTACACCACTGAGTCAACCAAGGGCTCAGGAGAAAGGTACAAACCGCAGTTCTGGGAAGGCCATCCTTTCAGGTGACTCGTCTCTTTCCAAAATACCCACAGCAGTGATATCAGGGCCAGTAGTGCTTTTGTTAAAGAAAAAAAAAAAATCTTCTAGAGAAGTGCGTACGCCCACGGCCTTGGCTCAAAGCACTTTTTGTAATTTAACACAAGATGTAACAAATTGGTCTTACGTAGAAAGAGAGGGAGCAGCAGAGGTAGCAGAGTGGCACTTTGGATGCTTAGAGCTTGGGCTTCATGGCTATGAAACCTTCCGGCTGGGATTTTCAAACAGCCTTAGGTAGTTGGACTTACAAAAGGATGGACTGAAAAAGAAAGGCATAACCCAATTTTTCCCTTAGTATTTTACAATATCATAACCTTTTGAACACTCTACTCACATCCATGACTACTTACTCCAACAAGGAGTCATGTTATGTGCTGCAAAAAGAAGCCTGCTTGTTTTTAAGACATTTGGTCGTGTTTCAAAATAGCATAAAATCTTTTTAGTTGCTGATAGAGAGAGGCCACAGTCAAACAAAAAGACTGATGGATTGGAACTCAAAGGGAAAACCGGCCTTTAGGGACACCAAACATTGTTCACACAGCACTCAGTTATGAAGACTTCATTAAGTACCAATTTAAGTTTATACATACCAAATGTTCTTGAGTCAGCAAAACAAGAGGACTGCCTCATTCCAGAAGATCTTTTTTCCACCCTTACGATGGATTTTTTAAAATAAAGGATCATCAATAACCATGACAGGGTTCCCTCAGAGGATGGACATCCCAGCATGCCATGAAGTTGTCTCTCCCGAGAAGAATTTCCACAGGCTTGAGGGAAATCATAAACTATTTAGGAGGAATGAGATTCACAAAGCCCTCCCAGCCAGCTGCATCACTGCTTGTGAGTAGGTCCTGGAGGACAGCTAAAGACACTAGGGCGCATCAAGGAGAGTCAACAGCCCAGAACAGCCCAGTTGTGAACAGATGGGAAAGGGAGAGGATGAATCAGAAGACCAAAGAGAAGAGTGAGGAAGTTAAAATCTCCTCATGCGCTCTAAACATTGGCTTTGGGAATATACACTACTCACATATATTGCTTACAACATAACAGTACTTGTGTCCAAAGCTTACAGAGGCAGTCACCAAATAAATTGAAGGAAATTTTAAGAAAATGACAAACTTGCAGCCCTGAGGAGCCTTTGCTGGGGAGTTGCACCAGTTAAGGCTGGTTAACATCTTTTACAGATACTGCTGTGCTGCATGAGATATTGCACCACACCATCAGTAGTGACACACGCCAAAGTTTGTCCAAGGCCTTGATGAGGAGGTCAGCAAAAGAACTGACCTAGGCTGGGGCTAGCTTTAAAGACTGACCAGTTTGCTGAATACTCCAGAATCATTTTGTGTCAGAACAAGAGTCTGGCACTGGCAACTCTCTCTCCACCTTTCAGACACTTATCCCACCCCTTGCATTAGAGATGTGCCCACCTCTGACTACAGCTGATCCCTCCACTCACATAAGCAGCAACAGCTCACTGATAAGATAATCAAACCAAATGGTTTGTGTTAGATAGCAGCTTAGTCCATCTTTTAAAGAAAGCCATTCAGTTAGACACAAAAGTAGCATCCAAACAAGCACCAAGTATATGGACTGCATAGTTCCAGCAGAGATATATATATATATATATATATATATATATGTATATATACACTCAAACACCCCATATTTGGGAAACTGACTAACTGACTTCAGGCTTTTTTTTTCCTTTTTTTCTCTGTTGTTTTTTTTTTTTTCTCCTTTTTTTTTTATTAATCTTGGCCATAAATTCTATCATGAATAAGTCAAAACCCCATCTGCTCTAAATTTACACTTGATTTCATGCACAAATAGGGTTCACACATGTAAGTCCTGTCATTTGTGTGTTCCCAGAGGCAGTGCATAAATTACCTGTGCACAAAACAAGAGGTCGGTCAGCTTTACCTCGTGTGCTGCTGAGTAAGTGCACATCAAAGGGCATATTGTGCTCCTGGAATGAGAATGAGGAGTCCTGACATGGGTCTCCAACTCCACAGAGAAATGTTGCTTTCCTTGGGTACAAAGAAAGCACCTAAAACCTTTTTTAAAAGTCTGCCAGAATTATTCAGCCAGTGGAAAGTTCAGAAGGAGCCAGGGTTTGGGTTAGCACTAACAACTAAACAGTAGATCTCACAAAATTGTTTGAAACCTGGTTTTGGCCTTAGAACAGGCAGTAGTTAGAAATAATATCCATTTTATAACAGAGGTGTGAGAAGTTTAATGTGAGGTTAAAATGCTTCCATGTGATCAGTATGAAAGGAGGTAAGACATTCAAAACCTGTTAGATGGAGATATCAAGTTCTGTAAAAACCACAGGGTAAATGCCGATCAGACAATGTGAAGTTAAATATGGAATGCTCCTGCAAATGTGCTGTCTGCAAAAGAGTGTTCAGCAGCACAGGGGATGTCATGTCACTCCTTCAGTCCCTTTTCTGGGTGAATTTTTGCTGGAAGACAAGTGCTTTGAAAAATTTGGCATCTTTGGCTGCTTTATGCTCTGGTCATAATCTGTACAAAAAGCAGGATCTTAGTGAGAATTGAGGAAGGAAAAACACTGACTCTGAGTGGATCTTTCCCAGATAAATAAATTAAAAACATAGTAAAACACAATGACTACCACAGCTTGTAAATTAAGGGAGTAACTGGTGCATAGTGAGGCACTGATGTATAGCCTGGAGGAGGAACAACTTCATCGAAACTACAAACAATTCATTTAAAAAAAAACACTTTGAAGAAAAAAAATTGTCTCCAGACCAGCTTGTGAATAAAGCTCTCCAAAAGGCAACTCTGATGCTCCATTAGCAGCACAAAAATGGAACTGCCCCCTAAGTCTGGCATAAAATTTAATTACTTTTTGTTAGAAATATAGCTGTTTTGACATCTCAAGCTAACTGCTCTAGTGCTGCTTAGACAATACTCAGCACCAAAAAATACAGTGCCCTTCACAGGCATCTGAAGCTGTTTGAATGGAGCTCAGGCCAGGCTCTGCTCCGAGCCCTGCGGTGCTGGCAAAGGCCATCAGCCCACAGCACCCTTCTGCTGCCCAAACGGAGCCATCCTGAGCACGAGGTAGCACCTCCAAAGCGAGACATTTGTCAGAGCCACCTGGCTGTCTCCAAGTGGTGGCACCCTGTGAGGTGCACCTCGTGTCATCTGGCCATGGGAAGAGGGAATGAGTTTTCTTTGTCTTCATTTCATCCATCGTTCCATCCCCAGGGCCAAAGCCGTCACCTTTATTCCAGCCCAGCAGGATCCCTCTGGTGACCTGATGAAAATGGGAGTCACAGTTTCAGAAAATGTGCAAGCAACAGAGCTACAGATTCACCAGATTTAAAGTGGAGAGAAAAAAGAGTCCAACATCTCTTCCTCCAAACTGGCCACAGCCATTTGTGTTAAAGCAACAGTGAGATTCCCAAAGCGGCCATGAGAGGCTAGGCACAGCCCAAAAGGCCTCCAAGAAGATTTCAGTTTGTGGATGTCTTTTCTGGAAGTAGTTTTTTATTTTCCTGATTCACAGATGTTCCTTTCTTCCAAAATCCTGAGGGATTTTATTTTGCTTTTTTCCCCCCTTTTCCTCAAGGATAACAAACAGTCCCATTTGCAGTTTCCTGTTACATTTTATGTTTGTTACTTCTAAAAGATACAGAAAAACTGTCTTCAAATCTTACTCAAGATCTGGATGAAGTTTCAACTGCTTTAAAAAACAAGATTTTGGCCTAAACTTTCTTCACATTAAGAGTCAGACTGGTGATTATTTAAAATTAAGTGTCTTGCTTTCTTTATGAGCAGAATTTTGTGAGTGCTACTTTAACAACCACGTGGGTACAAGCAGGGAAGTCCATAGTGACAGAGAGGTTTTGCAGAGGCAAATGTGTGTCCAGGTAGGTTTTTTTAGATGTTCAAGTGATACATATATAACAAGACATAACATATATATGTGCAGAATGCAGGTAGGTACAGTCAAAATTTAAATCTCAGTCTTGCTCAGAAATAAAAATTAGAGAGTAATAGGCAAAACTTGGCGAGACATCTTCTGGAGTTCAAGTAAGGAAGACTTTGACAAAGAATGCTTCAGTAAAAACATGTCTTAAGATGGTTTTTTTTTTCTACTTCTTCAGTCAAAATACCAATAGCAAATAATTTTTTAATCACTTCCCTGACTTTGTAATATACTGTTAGCTTATACTGTCTATATCCTAGGAGTTCCATGCACAAAAATGATTGATTCCTCAATCATTAAGAAAACATGCAGTACCAGCATTAGCTTGTAACTTTTCAAATCTTGGCAGAGCTTGTATTCAACCTCTCAGCTTCCACTCAACGTTCTTGTCTTGTTTTTAAGTTTGTTACTTTTAAGCACAACTAAAGGAATTTGCTCTCCCTCCTCCCCTCCTCAAAACCAGACTTTTGCATCAATCAGTCTCACTGGCACCTTCACCACTAGGCTTCATATATTTCTGTGCTGTGATTGCAGATAAGTTCTTTAAAACAAAAACTTTTAAAAATCCAAGTTTAACAGCATCTGAAGGTTAAATACTGTGCAAAGCGAGAGAAGACAGTGACAGGAGAGCACTCAATCACCATATAGTTTCTCATCCCAATGAAAGCATCCTTTGAGAGTCTGCCTAGGTGTTGTCTAGCTTATATGATACAGTGCAGTGCCCATCAGCACTTCTGTTTGGAAGTTTGCTGCTTAGAAATCACCAGCAGGCTCATTACTCATAAATTAGGAGAAGGCTTTCAACCAGGCCTGGGAATCTGGAGACACTGCAAGAAGAGGGAGCTCTGTCTGCTCCACGGGTTTCAGACTGTGGTGGGGGCTGGCTTGGCTTCCTACCCCGGTGCATTCAATCAAGTGAATTGCACAATCCTGCTGCTTGGCTCCATTTAATGTAACATTTCCTGAAATGTCATTTGTGAGCAGTACAAGTTATGGTTGTTGGAAGGGGTGAGGAGTGTCCACAGTTTATTAATGTAAAAGAAGGTATCTGAGGGAGAAGGGAAGACAGGAAGGTATTCTGACCAATTGGATAGATTGAAAAGTGCCTGTGTAATTAACATGTACTTTTTGTCCCTGCAATACCATGTGGGAAGGATCTCTTTGCAGCTAGATACGTTCCCACTGATTATAGTAGTCATGGGGTTTCTTGTTGGCTGCAGTCTGATTTTGCATATCTTGACCTTAGAATTTTCATCTAAGTGTTTTTCTTTGTTGATGTTTACATAAGTCTCACCTAAACTGAAAAACACTCAAGAGAAGAATACTTGGAGAAAGAATTCTTGTTCTCAGAGGCTCTGGAGATGTCTTACCCCACCTCCTTTTACAGGACACAGGTTACACAGTATACAAAATAGGTTATTCGAAGTCTATCTTTCAATATGATTACCAAAACAGGAATTTCTGCAGATGGACAAGATAGCATTATTAATAATCCCCTCACAGGATCAGGACTTCAGACTCCAAAATTGTCTTTCCAAAGAGAAGGGTCAATGCAAATGAGTATTGGTCCATTTTGGATACATATTTGTAGAGACCAAAGAGGCAGTCTCTAAGCTGATCGGTACACACACAGATTTAATGTGTGGTCTCTGTATTTCAACCACCCCAGAGGTTCCAAAAAACTGCTGAGGCCAGGGGGAGTTTTCCAGTGACATCAGTGTACTTTGCAGCAGGGCATTCACCTAAAAACCCAAAGGTAAGAAGCTCTCTTGTTCTTCTCTTATCTGCTGAGAGATACAAGGTCCATTTTAGTGCTAGTGTAAACAGAAATGTATGTAGCTGAGGAGCAGCAGTAATTTAAAGTATCAAATGACTGGCTTCCACCTGGGATGATTGTTGTATGAAATACACTAGTGATGTCTCCAACCTCCCTTACCATGGAAATGCTGAATAAGCAAAAAAGTAGTAGGATGGGTAGTAGCATATTCCACAGGCAGAACAATCACTACTACTAATTCAAATCCATCAGCTGTGTTAAAAGAAGAAGAGGTGGTTCATCCCATCTTTACTTCAGTACAAAGCAGCTGCTTTTTACTCATCAGGGATGTTGTGTCACTGAAACAGAGACTGCTAGCTGGATTACCAAAACCTGCAAATTAATAAATTAAGCTTCACACAGCCAAAACCAATAGCACTTAAAAGTCGTTTGGCCTCTATCTGTTGAGAACAGACATCTCTATGCTCTGGTAGCTATGGGGGACTAGAACCTCGAAGAAAAAGAATGCAATATATTGACTGATATCTGTGCATTTTGTAAAGTTGTCTGGCTGTTGTTTATATTCTTCACATGTTTTTGCCTTTCAGTTTGTATTCTACAAGACCTTCCTGTAAAAAAAGATTCACTAATCTGTGTTATTAGGACCACCTCCATGTGCAGTTGCTGATAGCAACCAGCACTGAGGCAAACAAATTTCTGCTTTAGAATAGCATAAAAAACCTACAGTAAAATCATGGAAATTACTAGTAGTCAGTAAAAAATGAAAAATAATTGGGCACCACAATATGATTCTATTTCTGTATTTCCAGCCATACAGTTTTTCAGTAGGTATTGGGAATGTGCTGTCTTCGTCTCACCATTTGCCATCATCACACCCTCCTCACAAAATCTGTAAGCATGAACAAGACAACCTGTGTGTTGTATGCCCCACTGACAAGGTGAAGAAGGGTTCTCAGAGGATGACAAAAGTAATGCTGGGTATTTGCTCAAATGCTGTACCTCTAGACTCATTTTAAGTCAGTTGGCCAGTAATCTACCATGTTTCAAAAGGGTTCTGCTAGAAAAGCAGGGGTATTAGTAAATATTTTCATGTAAATTTTGCAGAACTGGGTCTGCGACTTTGTTTATTTAAAATTAAATGCTTTGACTCTGACTCAGTTTCTGAGAATCATTCATGAAACAACTGACAGAAGTCAAATGTTTTTTTAGTGACAGTACTTCCAGAAGAATAAAAAGAGGCTGTGCTGGTTTGAGCTGGGATAAAGTCAATTTTTTAATAGAAGTTGGTATGGGGCAATGGTTTGAATTTGTGCTGAAAACGGTGTTGGTAACAGAGGGATGTTTTAGTTACTGCTGAGCAGCACTTGCACAGCATCAAGGCCTTTTTTGCTCCTTACACCACCCAACCAGTGAGCAGGCTGGGGGTGCAAAAGGTGTTCAGAGGGGACACAGGTAGGAGAGCTGAGTCCAACTAACCAAAGGGTCATTCCATTCCATGCCATCATGGTCAGCATATAGAGCTGGGAGGAGAAGAGGAAGGGGGGACATTCTGGAATGATAGACTTTGTGTTCCCAAGTCACCATTAAACATGATGGAGCCCAGCTCTCCCAAGAATAGCTGAACACCTGCTCATGAGAAGTGATGAATGAATTCCTTGTTTTTCTTTGCTTGTGCATGGCTTTTGCTTTACTTATTAGACTGTCTTTATCTCAAGCCACAAGATTTTTCACTTTTACCCGTCCCATTCTCTTCTCCATCTCACTGTGAGGGGAGTGAGCAAGTGAGCAAGTGCATAGGATTTAGTTGCTGGCTGGGATTAAGCAATGACAGAGGCAAAGATTTGTTTTGTTCCTTGGGTACCTTTTCTGTATATTAGTCTCTTTTGGTAGGTTTTTATTTACTGTCTCATGTGACTTCTTTGTTACTGAAACTTCTTTTGAATCCATAGCTGGGGGAGAATAAACATCATTCCCTATAGCAAATTCATTTATATGTATGAGATATATTCAAACAATAAACTCCATGTTGTTTGTCTCTGTTACTGTTGCTGATAGTTCTTAGAGATGCTACCTGGATCAAAAAAGATGTTTGCTCTGCACTGGATTTTTAAAATTTTCTTGCTGGAAAAAGTTAAACAATTTGGACGCCAGATGAAGGAAATGACTGCTATCCATGTTCACTGGTTTGTCTGAACAAGAACTGTCTTCAGTGCACTGAATAGTAACAATGCCAAGGTAAGATAGAGTAAATCTTGTTTAGTCAGTGCCTTCTGATATGTTTTATAGCAAAATAGAGTGTATGCTGCCTTCAGCTTGCTTTAAAAGCACAGTCCTGATCAAGTCTGGGCTGGAGTTTTCTTGAATCATAGGGTGCTCTTTGGAGCTGAGTGATGTTTTGCTTGAATTTCATCCCTTTGATTAAGAGAGTGTGTTTATACCCCTTCCCTCTTGTTTGTGGATGGAAACAGATCTCCTGAACAACATGGGGAAACGTTTCCATCAGGGACTAATACTATAGAAAATAAAATGTGTGTATGAGAGAGAGCATGTGAGTGGGAAAAAACGCCTCCCTTTATTTTCTGTCAAACTGATGGTGAGACTGGAGAAGACCCAATTCCTCTGGAGAGTTTATTTAAACTGTGATACAAAAGATATTTTGAAAAGACAGAGGGACCTCTGACATCACTCAGCTGTTTTATTGACTGTGGTAACAAATTTGCTCTTGGTTTGAACCCCTGGACCAAAAGGTACTTGAAGGAAGAATCTGAGCTTGAGGCAATGTTAGAACTTGGGGAAGGATTTGGGATAAGGAAAGTTTCAGTTGACATGAAGTTCAGTGCTGCCCAGTGGTTAAAACTGCTGTCTCATGAAGCATTCTGCAGTATGGACACTGTGGAACTGAGATTCTCAGTCTGAGGAGTGTTTTGCAGGTATATCCTTTATCACACTGAACTTCACACATGTCTCGTGGAGGGGCAGAAGTACCTCTTTACCCACAAAAGGTGCAAGAGAAATACAAAGCCAAAGTAAAGTTTATCTGTGAGTTTGTGGATTGTCCTGCTGTAAGTGAGGAGTGAGATTTTATTGACTGTCTATAATTGTATGGACTTAGAGGTACTTCTTCACTAGCCAATAAAGAAGATCCACGGATCTCATCTGGCCTGGGCTTTCAGTCAGACTCTCTTTGCTCCTGGCACACCCTATTTCAGGAAAGCCTGGCCTTTTCCACATGTCCTCTGATGGGAATGGTCTTGTCCCATGTCCCTGAAAGAGGCCTGCATATTGTCTGCACAAGTATCATGGCCAAAACCTCACAGGGACTGTGGTACCAGCTGAACACCACAGGCAGGGATGTGCCAGTGCTGAATTTCTGCCTGGATCCTGTTCTGTTTGCTAACATGGGTGCAACATAACAGATGCCATGCAAGATGACCGATGTACAGTATGCATGAGGAAAGGGGTCCAAAATAACTAGTTTAGCCTCATTTGAAAGAGACGTTTTTATGCTCTGTCCACTGTCCCTTTCAAATTCATCTCAAATATGTTGACCAGCAGGTTAGAGATGACTTACAGAGTTTGTCAGTTCTCAGAAGCTTCTTGACAAGGAGGAGAGCAAAGAGGGGCAATGCAAACAGCTAAGTCAGGGTTCACATTGAGATGAGACCATGATTTCAACCTTGTTTGCAGCCAGAGGGTCTTCCCAGCAAAAACATCTTACACTTGTCCTAGTATCTAGGCTCAAATTCCAGCCTTTAACAAAAAAGTGCAATCATTTCCGGATGAAACTAGAAGAAACTATGCTTACTTAATCCCAGTTCTCCATGTATTTGTCTCTGATGTGCACATGATTGCAGGGAGGTTTTGTGTTGTCCTGCTGTGATCTGAAAGTTCTGTTTTGGGAGTGGAAACCCCTAAGGTGGTGACCATCTGAAACACAGTGATACGGAAGACCTTGAGGTGATTGTTTCCAGCTACAGGTTTCCCAGCAAATTAACAAGGACAAAATAATTGCATTACGTCCTCAAAGAATGGCAGGATTAAGTTTGCAGGCAGGAGATGTGGGAAAGTAACTCAAAATGGTATTTCCAACTGAGAATCTGTTACTATTTTAAAGGGATTTTTTCTGACAGCAGTCTGAAGTGAAGTCATCCACAGGAAGGACTATATGATAGCCATTTGTTTTCTTCAGGATTTAGAAGCTTGTGACTCTTCAAGAAAGGCAGCAATCCATTTGAATATTTCTTGAATTTGGTTTTAGATTATAAACCAAACCTTATTTAGATTTAGGTTATAATTTAGTATTAACTCTTGCAGCTGGTTGGTAGAGTTTATAGTATTAGGTACACTACTGAACTACTTAGTCTGCCCTGAGCAAATGCTGTCAGCAGGTGGAAAAGTGCACGAGCAAGGGCTAGTGGAAATCTGGAAAACAGCTCTGTGTCCTTGAGATGGCACTTGGGGACCTCAGAGCAATGGAAAGTTTATTTTTGTTCCCCAGACTATTTTCAGGCAACGAGGTTTGTATACTCTGCACATCTGTTTACTGGTGGGCAAGGCAGCACAATGTGTACTGCTGAGATTTCTGCTCTTCTAGTGGGATGGACAAAGAGGTGAGGAAAGATGTGTTTAAAAGTACAGGTATTTATTAGCATATTAACAGTTGTTTTGCAGCATTACAGCAACCAGCAAAGTCAGCTGATGTAGTGCCAATGAAATCAGAGTTGAATAATTTGAAGCTTTTTCCTGCCATGTGATGCCGTGGGATTGCAGGATGCATGTTATAGTTGGATATATTGTATCATTTTTGAAAGAAACACACAGAAATCATTAGCTAGAAGAATATTTGGCATCTACTCAGCAAGGGCATGTGGAAAACAGTAAGTTGAGAGTGGGCAACCTAGTCTCCCTGGTCCTGGCATAGTTTAAGTCTCATAACTAAGGGAGAGCAGTTTGTATTTAGCACTACTGGAAACAGAGGTTATTCTATGATGAGCAGTACACTATGAGTGTGACATTGCTAGAGTCACACACAGTGAGAAAATGAGTTTCAAACCCTTCACTTCCATGTCCTCTCTGCAGCATTTTGTAATCTTTCAGTGATCTCTTACGTGCAGGCTTGTTCAGATCATTATTTCACAACATCTTTTTAATCAAGGAGAGAGGAGGGTTGGATAAGTGGAACTAGAAGCAAGTCATTCTGGACACAGACTGCAAAACATCAGCCACCATTTTCACCAAGAGACAAGAGGAAATACCAGGGAAAAGCAGCTAAAGGTCATGGAATGGCACATTTTTTTGTGTCGTTTACCAGAAGTATATGAAAACAGCTGTAGAGAGAATGGATAAATTATGTTTTAACTTTGGATTGAACTCAGAATTTTGAACAAAAAATATCTACCTACTCTATTTATAGCCAGTTCTGTCACAATATTACATGCTATTGCGAATTTATTAGCTGGCAATGTTTTCTAATAAATCAGTGTGCAAGCCATCCTCATAATAAAGATGCTATAATGAGAAAGATTTTTGATTGAGTTCCTTGTCCTTTTTTTCCTTAGGACTGTTTATCTCTTGTCCTATTAGGAAGTGTCTAAGTTTATATGCCCATATGCTGAGAGAATGAAATACCAGCATGCCAGTGGAAAGTTTTTGTTCATATGGACAATGTTTCAGTGCTGGTGGCCTCTGCAGAAGATGGGGTCATATTTTTTTGACATACAATTGCTCAGCTGCCACCAGAGCATGAAACAATAACGAATTATTATATATTATGCATGGCAAAACAGTTCTTAGCCAGACACGGACTTAGTCACATGAAAATTTAGCTCAGAAGCAGTTTTGCATTCATTCTTTTGCCAGTAATATTTGACACAAAATAAAATGTTACCAAAAAGCATTGTAATTGTAAATAAAAAAACTTGTAAATTTATACCCAAGTGAATCTATGTACTCCTTTTTGTCACCATGAATTTTTATTAATCTTAAAAGATTTAATAAACATAATAACACAGAGAAAAAAAATTACTTTGCCCCTCAATGCAAATATTTAAAGAATGCAACAGGGTCATCAGTGAGTTTAACTCTTAATTTGAACTATTTTGTGAAGTTTAGAAATCATATTAAAAGAATGGGCTTAGGAAAATGATCATATTTGTCTCCAAAGTCAAATTTAAATTCAAGTATTTTCACAGCTATGAGTTGCCATTCATTTCTAATAATACTGTCTTCTTTTTTTCTGAATACTACAAAAAATAAGTATTAAATTTGAACATGCCACTGGAAAACAAGGGATATTAACTATCAAGTAAAATTCATGGTTCAAAAGTCATGTTTCCTTTTGTATTTTTTACACCCCTTCTACCAGCCTAACTTACATAATTAGCAGACATTGATTGCAAGCAGAGTTTCACTACTGAATGTGGACCATTCATTGCTGGATAACTACCTATTAAGGAGGCAGATTCATGAAAAAGTTCAATAAATAATTTCAAATTTGCTAGAAGGGAGATGTCAATCTTAACAAACAGGTTTTCTCAAGTTGCTTGCCCAGATACATACGGGGGATTTCAGACAATGACAACTGAGCACTGTGCTTCCCCTATCACGTTCCTTATTGCCTTTTTTGCTTTGATTATCAAGACAGCAGAGTTCTCAACTGCAAAAGATACAGTGGCTGATGGAGCCCAGCAGGGCACAGTCCTGCTGTACAAGATGTAAAGACACCGACCTTCCCACAGAAGGATCTTGACTTCAGTTCCCAGACATTTCATGGAAGAAGAACTCACTTCACATCTTCATAGAAACATCAATATGTTTATTTTGCTTCATTTCTTACAAACTGGTAATTGAATAAAATTCCACCTGTACGCAGAATTGGATGTAATTAACCAGAAATCCACTGTGGGCACCAAAGAAAGGCAGGTAAAGTGCATTAATTTTCAAAGTAATTATTACATGCACTAAACCCAGACCTTCACCAGCAGAGCTCCACCAATGACAATAATTGTTTCAGTTTTAAATGAAGATCAGAACCAGACCTGGGCTGATTTAATTATTCAGGATGCTATTCAGTCCTCAAGTGGGTGACTATGAGCAAGAGGGAAGGTAGACAAAGGGGGCCAAGTCAGCTCCCTGTGAAAATGGTGATAATAAATGTTTTCAATTGCAATGGTGAAAGGGTTAATATTTCCCTGCTCATATACTATCAATAATTTTATTAACTTGTTTTCATCCCATTCTAATGTTTTTGTTCATTTTCAGATTCCATCTTTAATATTTTAAATTCGGTTTTAATATTCTCCACAGGAATTTAAAAACAATCTTCTCTTTAAAACTTAATTGTAGCATTTGTTATGCCATAAAAATACATTCTACATTTTCAGAGCCAATTTTGTGAAGTAATTGGATAATAAATGAAAAATAAGAACAACCAGACCCTTACTAAATTTTTAGTCATTAAAGTGACCTAACATTTTAGAAAGAACAATAACTTTTCCAATAACGTTCCAGAATAGTGATTATAATTATAGTGCACCAAAACAAATGTGGAAAATGATGCTGTCTTTCTTGGACAGTAGGATGGAAATTTGTAATTATTTACATTTTCCCCAAGCAGCATAAATTACCAGCATTTCTGTCCCAGAAGGAACTGTGCCCCCTCCCTCTGTAAGGAGCACAAACACCATCTCAGCATTCATAAGAGTGACCTCTCACCAGCACTGCCAGTCAGCCCCCCTGCAATGAACCCCCTTCTCCTGAGCAAGCTGATGAGTACTCTGGGTGCTCCCCTGGGGTCAGCCCAGGACAGAGCTGGTCAATCCAAACCTCCCACCCATTTCTGCTGTTGGAATAAGGCCCCATGAAAGCTCAGGAGATGCCACCAGCTCAGCTGTCAGCAGCGCTTTAGCAGCACCGCTGTACCAGGCGCGAAGGGTACCCTTCACAGTTTCCCTGGGGCCAGCTCCAGATAAAAGGAGATGCCCAAAGCAATGTAGAGTCTTCTCCACTGCTTTCCTTCTCACAAAGATGCCCCACACAGGGGCTTGGCCTGAGCCAGGGTGCCTCAGAGAGCTGAGGCATGGCTGGGCCGGTACTGCAGAACACCCGCGCGCCTTCCCAAGCGTAGATGTCAGCAGAGTGGTTCCACACCCTTGGGACCTCCCACACCAATTAGTACAGTTTATCGTGACGGGTTTGGTCCTGGCTGGGGTCAGGAGAGCCTCATCTGGAGCAGAACAGGGCAGCCCTGCCTGGCAGTGGCTGTGCCACCTCATGTCCCTGCAAGTGATACCAGAGAACATTCCGCTCTGTGGTTAAGTCCAGGCCTTAACACTGTACAAAGTACCACTTTGGCATCTCACACCACTTTGCAACTTATTCAGACTTGTCAATCCATCATCCCAGTCATCTAATGCTCTCTCTCTAATTAAAACAATCCAGGTGAAATCTGGAGAGCAAGAGACTTGAGCAGCACTGTGGAGCCCCCCAGTTATTTGCAACATCTTACAACCAAACATAAGTGGGTACTCTGACAAAGTGTTGACTAAACTTTTCCTGTCACCTAATCAACTGGAAATCTCCCAGTACAAAATATCTTCTATCTGAGTAAGAGTTGTTTTTCAGTCCTCTCAAGCAGTCCATGACAACTGGACTTCAGCCTGGTTTCTCATCCCAGTTCTCATCACTCATGCTGCCATTGCAGTTCAGGAGGAGACTTTAAATGCATGCTAACCCTCAGTCATGCCAGCAGAGCCTTTGAAGTCACAGAGGACTTAATTTTAAACACTTCTCTCCCACAGTTCTAAAATAGCCACTGATACAATAAGCAATGAATGACCACGGTCTTTCTCGAGCAGCACTGAGTACAGGGGTCGTGTCTCAGGCAACACAAACTTTGGAGAAGTTTGGGAGAAAGAGCACTGGCAAGAGCAGTGTCCTGACTGCACAGAGCAGGACTTTGTTTTTTAAGATCAAGTAAACACAATTCATCTCTTTCTTTGAAAAAAACAAACAAACAAACAAAAAAGCAGCAGTTGTCCATGGGCTTTCCTTTTTGTACTTAGGTATAGTAGGTTGAAACCAAGAGACAAAAAAGGACAGGTGACAACAATCTCAGCCCAGGACTATTGTGTTGGGCCCAGCTCTGCTGCCCCAGCCACAACACTTGGAGGAAGTGCCACACAAACAGAGGAAGCAGGATTCGGGCTGAGAAGGATTTAGTAACTGCATTACTACGCTCTCAGCACTGATGCCTGTAAAAGATAAAACCTGGGAAAAGACCTCGGGTTCCTACTCCTTATTGTTGCTGCCTGGGATTTAACTTGTATGTCTGAACTATGTACATATTTCACTGATTTAGGTGGGGCGCCATGAACATATTTATACGGGCTGAGACAGTGACAGGACTGCTGATGTTTACAGTAACAGGTTAGAGAGGCTTTGCCAAAGCATTCTTAGTTTTTAAAAGGGTTGGTCCGACCCAGCCCCCTTCCCCCTCTCCATTGTTATTTTGTCTGCTGGATTTACGGAAGAAGGAAATGGTAAATTACAAGAAAAAAATAGCATTTATCTTGCCAGGACGTGTTGCTTTGAACTTGGATGATATTAACATATCAATCAGATTCAGTGATATGTTAAACAAGGTTGTCCCTGGTTTATGGCTCACCAAAACTGGGAGTTGAACCATAGCTTTTTCTGCATGGTGGGTAGGGAGCTTAACTCCACCCGTCCGAGTCCTTCACATGGACACAGCACTGACGCTGGGCACGGGGCACCATTTATTTAATCTGAGTTATGCTGATCCAAAATAAAGTTCAGTTTACAGTTTAACTGGAAAATTTGCCCAGATGAAGCAGTTACAGTAGCCACAAATACAGTGACTATGGCTGAAAATCCTTGTAGGATAAAAACACAGAACATAGTACAGTGTTCTGGGAATAAACTGGGAATATAATGACAGGCTACAATCACTCTGTTTAAAGTAGTCGTGTAAGAGGAAATATTTTTGGATGACGTTTCCAGTTCCCAATCAGAGCTTGGCCAATTAGATGGAAAATTAATTCAGAAAGGAAACATTAATTAGGTCTTGATACAGATGCTAATTCCAACATTTCAGGAGGCTTCAACAATTCGTCTTCTCCCCTCTGCCATTTCCTTACTATGGAATATTCATTATATTACAATAACTCTTCAGGCTGGGGACAGCTTAATTTAACTACATTGCTTCCTTTGGGGACAAACAAGGACTTGCTATTTAAGTGTTAAATGGTAGTACTGAACTGGATGGTATTTTGAACTGGACTCAATAGGATTTACCATATGAAGAAGCATGCTGTGCACCAACAAACTGGCTACATGGAATCCAGAACAGAAAAAAGAGTGAATAAATTAAGTCATTCATATAATTAATAACTTAAATTTAAAAAGTCTTACCCTCTCCCTTCTTGCCTCTTCTAGGAAAGAACACACACAGAAATGAAGAAATACATATAAACCATATTTAATCTTGCTTGTTACTGCTTTTCCTCCCATATGTAAGCCAAGAGTGAAAACAGATCTTACTAAATAAATGCTATAAAACCAAATAAATAATTTAATAAACAGTAAAAATTCCCCCAAGCAAATTAATCCTCAGGGCTTTAAATAAATACAGACAATTTAACCCAAAAGTACATTTTTTTCCTCAAGGAATTGTAAGCCAAGAGCTATAGTGAAATCTTGTTGTAACCATAATCATGGCATCTACTAAAAAAAAGTTGCACACACATTATTGTTGGGAAAATTAAATCAACCCTTGGAAAGGTACTTTTACTTACTATGTTTACAAGTAGTAAAACTCTACAGTTAATCAGCAGACAGACATCACAAATACATTTTGAATACTCAGACTTACTATCCACACATTCCCAATTAACTTTTACATTCATGAAGCATTACAAACTAATAGAAAAAGAGCTCCAGTTAAAAAATTAAAATGCTGTAAGTTCAAAGCCCAGGATCATAGCACAGTAATAATTCTTTGGAAGTGAAGAGAGGGGAAAACCCCAAATATTCTTATTTAAGAAAACAACTAGCTACAGAAAATGAAGTCCAGTTTCCTGTGGCTTTGTGTCTTGTGGTTGAATTATCTTGTGCCTAATAAGATGCAAACTCTGATTGAAACTTTTCCTGAGGTTGAGGCATCTGTCGGGTCCTTTTCTCTCCCATGGAGATTTTTTGATGTCCAGTAATAATGTTTGGCTCATAATGAAGTCTTTCCCTCAGCAGAAAAATAAGTCAGACCCCCTCAACTCTGCTTGGCTACTAATTTTCACTAAACACAGAAGAAATTATTGTCAACTTTCCTATGTCAAATAAACAGAAATTCATCAGCAAATTCAAGGATTGCACCAGGAGAGGTTCAGATTAGATAGTAGAATAAATGTTCTCTACAAGAGCGCTAGGTACTGGAATAAGCTGTCCAGGGAGGTGGCAGAGTCACCAGCTCCAGAAGTGTTCAAGAGGCATCTGGGTGTGGCCCCTGCGGATAGGGGTTTAGGGTTGGTTATAGTGGTACCACCTTGATGGATATAGTGGTACCACCTTGGACTAGATGAACTTGAGGATCTCTTCCAGCCTTGACAGTTGTGTGATTCTGCAAGATTCAAAAGTTGCAGAGGCCTGAAAGGTAGGCACCTGAGCAGCATGACAATAATATGCATTTCTTTACTAAGCAGATTGAAAGTGAAAGTAATCTGGGGGAGGGGAGTGCACTTGCTTTTGTCTCAGATCAAGTTTTTTCTCTCTAAATACCAAGTTTTCCCTCATTTTTCCAATTTTCTATAAACAAGGTATGTGTTCTTTTTGTAAGTAAGAAAAACTCTAGTAATAGTGGGGGAAAGGAATCCAGCAGAGATACATCAGGAGAGGAGAGCAAAAGATCTGTGAAACTGCTACTCAGTACAGGTAATTCTGGTAATGAAGCTAAGAAAACATTTTTTGAAACATATTCTGATGTGCTTTAATGCTGTCAAAAATCAGGGCTCATATAAATAAATCTTAATTCTGTACTCTTCAGGAGCTCCTTTGTGTTTAAAGTAGACTCTCTTTAAGTGGAGAACAAAGTTTCTAGGGCAAGGCCAAAAAGGATAAAGGAGGACATATTTTCTGCTTCAGCCTTTCCTTATCTCTGTATTCAAATCCTCACTTTGGCATTTTTGACTTCAAAAAAAAAACAACTTCTCCTTGCTCAGCTTTTGCCTAAAATGCAGTTGCATCCTTTATTGAGAAGAGCACGCAGAAGGATGAATGGCTATATTCAGTTCTGAAAGTGCTTTCATAAAACATCTCTACAGCAGGGGTAAAGGCTGTACAGCCAAACCTTGCCAGCAGCTCCTCTGCTACTGCAGGGCAGCAGTGGCACTGCCCCTCCTGCTCTCCTCTGCGCCAGATCACCCAGAGGGTGAATATCAATTTACTCCTAAGTGTGGATGAGGTCTCAAAGACCTTCCATGACAAGCCAAAGCAACACCAGGGTCTTATTTGGCTACTCAAAAATAATTTAGTGTATGCTTTTAAAACTAAAGTAATCTGATGAATTTAAAGATGTATCTCATCTGGTGAGACAAATGTTACAGCAGGGAAGGATTAGCAAACTTGTAAGAATATCTCTTTGTCACAAAAATTTCCACTCTTGTCTAAGTCTAACATTTCAGCTATGCTCCCCCAGAAAAAGCACCAGAGGTCATGCATATTGCAACTATGGTTTACCTCAGCCAGTAAACAGTAAAACCAATTATTTTTTGTATCCCTCTCTTCACTTTTTCCTAGAGAGATAATTCCTTCTGGGACTGTTGACTCATGGCATCTGGCTGGGATCTAGGGATATATTTGAATGTCCTTTATATGAATCCTTAAGTCAGAATTAGCTTACACAGGGATGCAGAAGTAACCCACCAGATACAAAAAGGTTTAGTCATCAGCCGAACTCTGTTGACAACACTTTTCTATCCAGCTTTCTTTGAGAAGAAGGAATCTGATGAGTTAAGGCACAAGTTTGGGATGAGTCTGCCACAAGTTTGAGACCCAGGGTCCCAAATATGTACTCTGTTCCTGAGTGTGAGAAGCATACACAGGAATATACATTTAGGCATACAAGTCTCCTCTCTGATGAATCTCAGGTGGCACTTGGGTTTCCATTCAGGAACCTCTAAAACACATCTGTTATGGCATTTGATCTTTCCAGAGGCAGCTACACCTGGTACCTTCAGTAGGGAAGACCAAATGAGATATTCTAAATACCATCTACTTAAACCTACGTGGCCTCAGTGGCCCAGAAAGGTCATGGGTAAAATTTAAACCCTTCACATACTTTTTGTTGAGGTTTTGAAACTAGTTGTTGGAAATGAGCACCTGAAGGACTGTGCTTTTCATATGCTGTCTGCAAAACACCAGCAAGTACCAGTGACAACCTCAACAGTCTTTGATGGCTCTCATCTGACTGGAAGCCACCTCTTGATCCACCTGGACTACCAAAAACATGAGAGGAATCAGCCAGCACTGATTTGCTATGCAATTTACCCAAGATTTTAATTACCAGCCAAACCAAGCAGCAGAGGGTTCAGGAAACACATAATCCACTTGGGAATTCACCACCTGCCTGGTTCAAAAAGCACACACAAAACCACATTGTTTTATAGCCTTCAAAAAGAGAAGGAGGATGAAAAATAGTAAACATTTGATTGCTTTTCTTCCAGAAAATCTCTTTTTCCAGAAAATTTCTCTTGCAGCTGGATTTTAACAGAACTACTATAGCAAACTAAAACTTTTCAATGCCCAGACTGTAACTTTGAGTCCATCCTCTGCATTTTACCAGAGTTAAAACTAATAAAAGCTTGATTTTTTTTTTTTTTTTTTTTACTAAAACTTTTCAATGCCCAGACTGTAACTTTGAGTCCATCCTCTGCATTTTACCAGAGTTAAAACTGATAAAAGCTTGATTTTTTTTTTCTGAGAATGTAGCCCAGACTGTGCAATTAAGG
Source organism: Onychostruthus taczanowskii (assembly GCF_017590055.1). Classification (NCBI taxonomy): domain Eukaryota; kingdom Metazoa; phylum Chordata; class Aves; order Passeriformes; family Passeridae; genus Onychostruthus; species Onychostruthus taczanowskii. Next base: position 10,451,240 of record NW_024498795.1, read on the forward strand.
GCTCTATGGGGAAAAAAACATGTAAATGTCATGAACATGGAAGAGACAATGTAACAGAGACAATTTATTTCTGATATTTTGTTACTTTGTAGTGCTTGACTTGCAAGCTGAATAATGTAGGTTTTACATGCAATTCCATTAAAGGAAAAAAAAAATGAGGGACAGAGAACTGGAAAACTTCACGAATAGTCATCAGGTCCCAAAAGCTTAGATCCACAGCACAGCCTACGATTGTCCTAATCTGCTTGAGCATTTGGTGACACAGTAGAAGACTATTGTCTATGCTCAGCCACGGGAGGCAGATGAGACAGAACTTTAATGAGTATATTTCAAAGCTATTTGTTAAGACAGCAAATGAAAGATGAAAGTTGGGAAAGCACAGTTCAATCACAGAAGAAAAATGTATTTTCTTTTTGGAAAACTCTGCTGTTCTTATTCTCCCTGGCTTGTCTCTCCATCCCCACATCTGTTCCCACTTACTCTGCGCCCATTTTCTCACTGGGAAGCATCAGACAATCTTTACTGCAGGCACAAATATCCGTTCCAAGTGTCTTCGAGGGAATACATTCTTAGTCATGCTTCTACTCTACTGGGTGTCCTTGCTTTACTTGCAAGTCTGGGTCCACATGTGTCCCAGGCTTCGACTCAGCAAAATACTTATGCAGGGATCTCAGAGTACAGATGTGCTTAACCCCCCAAATGTCCAGCACACATTTAATTTTGAGAATTCACTCCACTGAAGCTGGCAAAAGTGCAGTGTTTGTCACTGTCTTCTCCTAAACTGGGGCTTGAGATTTGCATATTGCACTTATTTGTGACACTGACAGCCAAAAATGCATATTAATTATATCACAAATGTAACATTTCTGGTTTTTTAAGAAAATGTAAGTTGGCAAGAAAGTTGGCTGCTATTTCCCCCACACTTTCTCCAGATGAGTTAATAATTTTCTCCCTTATTTCGTTACACATTCAAAACTCAGAGCAAGGCTTTACTTGTCTGGCTTGTGGCACTGCTGTGAATTCTTTTCTGTCCCTTGTGTGTCTCCCAGGAAGAACCAGTGAGCCCTTGGGGGGTCTCCTTCTCACTCCTTCACTGACTTTCTCCCAGGGAAGTCTCCTTACCCTCAGCTCTCTAGGTGGCTCAGGTGTCCTTTACAGACAAAGGAGACCACAAACACTTTGATGAAGGAGGGAAAGATGCCCAAAAACACAACAGCCTTATTTGACTATTGCTTGTGGATAAATGATTGTGATCCATGGAGGAATAGACAGCTGGCATGGACAGGGAAACAATACCATAAGGCAAACATGTTGCTATGCAAAATAATGACTTAATAGGCAATGCCTGTAAGCATTTGTTATTAAATAATTGCCATTAACCTGTTTCAGCTACTAGGAAAATTTTAATTCAGTTAGAAATGCAAATGTTCAGCATGCAATGAAGCCACTAAATGTAGAAAATCATTGCTCAGAAAATCATAGCTCTGCAAGAAAAGAACATTGTTGCCAGGATTTCCCCCCCACAAGGAGAAAAGCAGGTGATACAACAGGATAGGACATTTTCCACTCAGAAAACATGCATGCTCAGGCAGGCTGGAGGACTGTGTAAAACAGGCAGCTGTGGAGAGATGAGTAAGTCCCATCCATTCAGAGATAAAACAACTTTTTTTTTTTCATTTTATCTTTTTTTTTTCCTTTTTTTTTTTTTTTAATTTTTTTTTACATGGGATAGTCTATTGTGGAGACTGCCAATCCTTCCCTCTCACTACTTCTTTGATGTTCATTTGCTTTAAAATTTTTCCCCATGATGAACAACAGAGGTTGCCAGCAAGTATTTGCAAGCTCAGCAGCAAAGCAGAAGGAACTGAAGACTGGCTACTCCAAATGAATCCTTGAAAATGACTGTCTACAATCATTCTCTTCTGTTTGCTTCACTTAGTGAGTTATGGGATAAAGGGAAACAAACAAAGTACGATGGCAATAGCTATAATAACAATAACAACTCATTACTGTTTGTAAAACCTCTGTTGGAGGCATGTAAGTTTGCAAAGTATCACTCTGAAAGGGATACCGAAGAAGGCATATTTATTTCCTCACAGACTGCCTCTTTTTTACTGATACATTTTGGGTTTTGATAGCATCGCTGATTTTTGATAGCAAATTTCAAATGCCGTAAAAAATACCACAAGAACCGTGAAAAGTGTATCTAAAGCATACACTGTCCATGAGGCTTTGGGAGGAGTGCAAGAACAGAGACAGAATATTGGGAGGTGGTAATATTTCCTCCAGACAGACTCCCCATCACAACCCATCATCTATATTGCACATTATGAACACAGAGAGCCTAACATGCTCCTTCACAGCCATTCTATTCTGGGAGCCCCCCTTGCCTGAGATGTCACTTGCCCGGAGCAGGAGGGTGGGTGGCGGCACTAGGTGGCACTGGAAGCCCTGCGGTTAAGGCAATTTTAGAGCTATTTTGGGCTTTAAGCGCCATCTGGCGTTATTGTCGGCTTTTTCTTAAAAAGTCTGGTTATGAGACCCTGACACTGGCCACCTCCACTTTTCATGTTTTACAATAAATATGCATAGTTAGATATTAAAATACAGTACCATCGAGTTTTGCAGAACAGATTAGGATTTCCCCTCCTTTCTTGTAGTGCTTTTGGAAAGGAGTCCAATATGCAATGCACTTATCAATTCTGATTTTTAGCCAAAAACATTTAATCAGAGAAATTTTGGCTTAAAGGCATGAATGTGCTGCCAGATGCACTCCTGCTTCTGGAGGTAAGAGCATTTCAATGCCCTTTCCTTCACAGCTCCTTGGCTTCTCCTCCTTTAAGCTTCCTCTTGAAAACTCAATCAAACAGGTTAGACAAATCAGAGAGATTGCCATGGGAGGCAAGAGCACAAAGATCAAACAAACAAAACCACACATCCATTCTTCCAACTCCCGTCCACCCTGCCCCACTTCACAAAAAGAAACACCAAACCAAAATAATAACAAAGGACTAGTCCTTCACAAATTCCCCAAAGCCTGGAATGCATCTCATCTAAAGATGCTGCACACAAATGCCAACCACCTAGTAAGGATTTTCTTCCATGCAAGTTTGTTGCAAATCTTCTTATTCCTGTCTCTGTTCTTTGCTTGTTTGGCCTGAAATGTTTTAGTAACAAATGGCATCTTATTTTATACCCCTAGAACATTCCTTCTGGATAGAAGAGTGTATTATTTGTGTATGTAAATTCTGCTTTGCCATTTCCTGGACAACATATGAGCTATGTTGAAGGCAGTGTGCAACAGGTACACATTGAGCTTCCCAATAGATTCTGCTTTGCCATTTCCTGGCCAACATACGAGCTATGTTGAAGGCAGTGTGCAACAGGTACACATCGAGCTTCCCAAAAGCTCTGTTTCAGATTTTGAAAGACTCTTGCACTATTGTAAAGGCTGGGAGGGCAGGGGGAGGCTTCTTCTCAGTCTTTGAGCTTCCCAAAAGCAGGAATCTGTTTCAGATTTTGAAAGACTCTTGCACTATTGTAAAGGCTGGGAGGGCAGGGGGAGGCTTCTTCTCAGTCTTGCTCACATTGAGGCTAACAGAGACAGTTGCTTTCCACTTCTTTAGGAGCATACAGTGGATTTTGTCTTTTGCTACTACCTTGTAAACTGATGCTGTAAGAAGAAATTGCTGACACAGTGTGACAGGGAGAAGCAGCTCTAGCTCCAGGAGCTGGTGGGTGACTGATGCTGGCATAGCAGCTGACTGACCCCGTCTATAGACAGGGCAGGGGACACCACTGACTCCACCTTGGAAGGCAGAAGGGCTAACTTGCTCTTCCTGGGATTACCAACACCGGCACACTAAAGCCAAAACTCAGGTTACCTTTGTATAGCTTGCCAACAATTCATTTACCCTGTTGTTATCCAACATCCCATTCCCTGGGGGCAAGGATGAAGGGGGGTGGCAGGTAAACACCAGGGCACAGGGTGGGCGCTTCTGCAAACTGCCAGACCAAGCAGGTTAGCCAGGGGAATTCAGAAAGGAGCGTGAAACAGTTGACCTACCTAAAAATGAATCCTCTCACAGACATAATGAAGACAGAATTTGCATTAGAAATTCATACAGCTGTTTGGAGAGGGGAATGTTGCCCTCAGGGACAAATCCACTCCCTAACACCCAGCCTTGGCGTCTCCCTCATGCCTGGCCAAGGTCCTCCCCCTCATGAGGAAGAATCCTGCCCCCGAGGCGCCTAAGCAATAGTGGAGCAATCCTGAGGAGGCTGCTTTATTAAATCAAATGTCCTCGTGGGAGGATGCAATTCAGGGTTTTTTTCCTTTTTTTTTTTTTTTTTTTTTTTTTTTTTTTTTTTTCCCTCCCCTCAAATGAAGTTTCCTTCTCAGAGAAGAGTTTCATTTGGAAAAATTAATTCTGTGTGGCATGATTTAAACTGAACGTTGTCTCTTTGTTCCTTTTTTAAAGTCGAGTTGCATAAAAAGTAATACATTTCTAAAATCAGATTGTCTCCTTCTTCAGATCTGATTACTTATTCCAAGTTCATCATTAGGATAGTGTAATGTAGATCCATGCTTTAAGCAGGACTCTCCAGTGAAAACAATGAGTCTTCAGCCTTCTGCCTAAATTATTAACACAACATGTCCAGTAGAAAATAGCTAAAAGATAAATCAAGCCAAGTTAGTTTCATTTAGGCTAAATGTGGGAGTTTTGCTTTGAAGAAAGAACATAGAAATTTGGTCTTGTTCTGTTCTAAAATAAATTCATTTGAGAAACATATCCTTAATAATCAAGACAGGCAAGAATTTTGTATATAAGTAACCAGGATTACATCCCTGAAATACAAATCAGGATTCTTTGCAGCTTTAATATCAGGTTTTCCATACAAAATACTCAGCATAAACTCTCAAATCCAATATTGCTCTTCACTTTTTATAATTATTTTACTTTAGTCAGTGTAACTCCTCAACAACACACTCCTTTTCTATTATTCTGCTCATACTAGATCACAAAAATAAAACAATTTTGTAGAGGAAGCTTAGGAGGTCTGTACTTTTGTTAAGTATGTGCTTTACTTGGTGCATCTGCACCACCAATAAACACAAGCAGGAGGTCACATCATTGTGTCCTGTGTGGCTTCAGTAACAGGACTTTGGGCTATAGTCTGCATAGCTGTGGTCATCACAATGGTCACTTTTAGACTGCATTTCAACCTTGTGTCCCAGCACACTTTTAAGCTCAAGCTTGTTTCATGTCTAAATAATTTCAATATTAACACCCAAAACAGACTTCAAACAGAGATTTGTAATAATACTATTCTTTAGTCCAGATTCAAACATGTTAGCATGCAGCAAAATTCCACAAGGCAGACAAGGCAGTGTAGGTGCCTTCTAAAAAGGCTGGTATCTGCAGCAAGGACAGGTAGGCTGCTGAACTGTACTTCAGGGCCAGAACTGCAGACACACAGATGAGAAAGTGCATTTTGTTTCACACAGCTTTCTGTGTTGTGCTTTACCCACAAGGGTAAGGGAGATGCAGCCCATGTGACCCAAAATTTCCTGATTCTTCTTAGAAAAAACACTGTTAGATAAGTTCTATTTTAACCCAATGGCCACCTCCACCTCTGCAAGACAGTCCCCATGGGAGATTCTTTTCACAGGACAGAAAAGACAATCAGCCTGTCAGAAGGGCTTTTCAGTGTGCCAAACAAAGTGACAATACCTGTTGTGAGAAGAGAAAAACAGACCTTGTGAACTTTCTCTTCCTACCAGTCTGTTCTCACTACCTGTGTTCTACCATCTTGTACTTACATTGTTTAGACATTTTACCCTTACCAGGGGATTTCTGTTGTTTTCATCTAATTATCTTTCTGTATAGAACAACTTCACATAGAGCAACTTCACCCAGCTGAGACAGAGGTATACAAATAAAATTTCTACTGCACTGTAGTCTGGAAGAATGAAGGGAGGTCACACCTCACCCACCCATGCTGTACAAAGTTCTTATTCATGTAGGTATCGTCACTGATGTAGAGTGGGCTTTAAATAACTAGTTAACAAGAAAAATAGTATCAGAAAGGTAGACAAAATTATAAATTTCTTGACTTTTCAGCTTTGCTGAGACCCACAAGCTCTTTCTCATGCCTTCCTCCAAACATAAAAGGAACCTTAACATTCTTAGTCATGCAAAAATTCTCATTTGTGTGAGACTTTAGCGACTTATCTCACTGGCCTTTTAGGGCATAAATACCTCTTCTAAAAAGAAGAAAAAGGTCAGATTCGTTAAAGACTTCACTCTACTCATGACTACCAGGCTATTGCAATCTAATGACTCCAGGAGATAGGTCTTCAGTCCTAGTGTTAAGGAATGCGATTTGAGCCGTTGCCGGTACAGACATGTCACTGATGCTACTAAAACAAAACTTGAGCTAAAATTTGTTTCAAGTCTTCACTTGCTTGCAATGGAAAGTTTGCTGGCAGCTGTTGTCATCATTAGCCTTGTGGCGATGTTTTTTTCTGAAGTGTCTTGTGTCTTACTGAAGCTTAACGCTTGTTAAGTTGGGAGGGGACTTTGGGTGATCTGCCAGCAGCAGACAATAAAGTGTTCTTTTCTCCTGTTGTAACAGAGTCGTAAGTTTTGGTTTATGGATAATGGCAGCTACACACAGTAAATTAAAAAAGACGAAAACATGAGGGCTTTTCTCTAAGTAGTCTATTTAGCCTATTACAGGCTCCCCTCGGGTTTTAAATACAACCATAAAAACACTCTAATTTTTTGCAATTAACTTTTTTTTTTTTTCTTAGTAAGCTAAGAGCAGGCATTTTTATAGCAATGTCCCTCTCCAGGGACCCCAGCTTTACAAGCTTTGAGCAGCATTACCAGCATTTCCCTTTGCTGTGGGTCCCTAGACATGCAGGGAAAGGTGTCAGCTGGAGAATACCCCTTTCTCTGTGCACAGGTCTCTGGGAAGGAACTGAAATTCATCACCTGCTAGTACACTGTCCTCTGGTTTTGCCCTCTCACTATGGATTGCTGGGATGGACGGTGGTCTAGCTTTTAAATATGGATCAACTACATCATCTTTATCCTTTCCACTGGCACAGGGCTGTACCTCAAAGCATGCCAGAAAGCCCAGGAAAGAACCACTGAAGGAAACAATGCAGTCCAAAGTAGACTCAAGTACACTGGTTCTATGCAGTGAAGCCTCACATACAGCTTAGGGAGGTCTGTCAGGGCCATGGGACCCACTGCAGACATCTGGTAATTTGTTGGTATAAAACACCAAATGCACCAGAACCACTTAACTTCACTAGAACACTTAACTTCACAGAGGCCCTGTAATCTGTCCTGCAAGCAGATGGGGAGGTACTGTATCACTCTACAGAAACACACAGCAGTCTCAGACTGTTAGGTTCAAGTTTAGGTTCATTATTCTAAAGCAGGTCCAGTGAAAGATTATCAGATTAAGATAATTAAAAAGCAACCAAGCACCTTCAGCTGAAAAAACAAGACTAGAAGTCCAAGCAAGGAGCAGCATGTTTTTGCCCATTGGTTGTGGTTTTCCTTGTTTGCTCAAGTTACCTGAGTCCTTGAAGTTACATGGAGCAAGCATGGCCAGGTACTGGCATTGTTTTAGCAGCATGATGAAACTAAACTGTAAAGAAATCTCTAAGGTTTGTGTGATTTAACACAGAGCTCTGTGGATAGGTCCCAAGCTGGAGACACAGGTTAAGAAGGGAATTTGGTTCCTTACAGTAACTCCAGCTCCTCAGGGCAACCTTGGACTTATCACTTCAACTCTCTGTGTCTTTTCTCCTCCTTCACATTACAGCCACAATGATGATGCATTGCTGCCTTACCCTTTCCTGCCTCACCTCCTGGAACAGGAGCTCCACAGGAAGCAAGTTGCTGGCAGCTGCTTGCAGGAGCACAGCCTGGCACTGCGGGGCCACTGGGGCAGATCATCACGGCTCCACCAGCAGCAGCAGGGCGTGTGGCACTCCTGTGTCACCACAAGAGCACACACAGCAAGGTTCACTGTCCCTGCCACAGCGCAGACAGAAAGACAGCAGGCAATAACCACCCTCTGCACACTTAATAATTTAAAGGAGGTAATTGCCATACATAACTTAAACCTTATGGGTTATTCAGGAAAAGTGGAATTAATTAACTATCTTGGCACTTGGTCTTGATTCTACTGCTAGGATGTATTATTATAAAGCATATAAACATTATGGAAGTGTTGTTCTATTTGTCATGCTGTGTAACAAACTGGGGAAAATACTACTGAATAAGAAGCCAACTTCTTTCCTCACATACACTCTGCCTTAAGAAATTCTCCCTTCCAGTACAGATCTGAGGCAACAGCATTCCTGCTATTAGCTGTCTTCCAGTTACAAAGGAATATGAAGTACAGAAATAAAATTCCACTTGTATTACATTTGCCTTTCCTAAGTGGCCAGTGCCACTTGTTCAATTTAATTCTGGAATCTCAGACCCAGCCAGAAGCCAGCTCAGTCTCCTCAACGCCACCCACCTGGCAGTCTTTTGCCAGGTTCTTTGCACTTGCATCTTTTCCCAATTTTCTTTCACAATGTTTTTGTGTCTTTTGATCTTTCTGAATGATAAAACAAGGTAACCTGACCAAAAAAACCAAAACCCAAAAACAAACAAACAAACAAAAACCAAAAAACAAACAAGAAAAAAAAAAAGGAAAGGAAGGAAAGGAACAGAAAAGCCATTTTAGCATGTGTAACAACAATCTCATTGCAATTTCTCTGGAAGGCTTGTAGCCTGATCTTGTAGAGGCAAACACCTCAGGTTGAGTCCTTTTTCTTGTTCTGACCCAAACATTTGCACAAAATGGGCAGTTTTGTCTCTTTTTCCCATAGGATCTAGATTTTTAAAAAAGAATATTTCACACAACAGCTTTCACTTAGGTACTGAGGCAGCCCTGATGGAAGTACAGAGAATCCAGCTGAGCTGAGTGTCCCCTCAAAGTAAAAGTAAGGTAATGGCAGTTCAAAATTAGGCAACTGCCACGTTCTCAGTGGCAAAACTTTATAAAGAGGCCAGACTAACCAGCTGTGCCAAGAGAGTTGTTCTTTTCTTTTGCTTTTAAATTGTCCCTAAAGCTCAGGTTTAGGGACCAGGGCTTTCCTCAAGTGCTAGAGCTCTGTGAGCAGCAGTAGCATATGTACTTCAAACATCAGCCACTGCTGAAAGACAATGAACAAAGGGCATGCAAAACGGAGGAAAGAACTCAGAGCCAAATTCTCTCAGGTCACATACCAGGTGAGATGACACTAGTTCAGACTGTTCACTTGTCCAAACGAGGCTCTCCTGCCATCTGCCCACATATTTCTATCTTTCCAGTGTTGTTGCCACAGCAAGTCCTTCATTCTTTTGGGAAAAAAAAAAAAAAGCCATCTGAACTATTGTATGTGTATTGATTTGGTTGATTTGCTGCCTGTGTAACTCAGAGCATCATTAATCTGATACAGAGAGCACCATTTGAAAGGCTTTGACTAAGTACAATATCAAGTGTCACCCTGGGCTTTAGAGTACAAAAAGTACAGATAGCACAAACAAAAGAGCCATATTCACCCTGGTTTAACTCTTCCAGCCTTGCTAACCATTGCCATAATGTGGTTATTCTGGAGTTGAATCAGAGGAAAATATGAACCGGAATATAAATGGGAGAAAGTTGCTTGGACAAAGATGTTTTCTTGATTTCTTTTGCTTGATTGATACCACTGAAAATGCCAGATGATTGGAAATCTGTTTTAATATTCATGTTACTGTTTTTCAGATGTTGGAATTGTCTGGTTTCTGGATAGCAATATGCTTATCAAAGGTGTTAATCACTTCCTCCACATAAATAAGATTAATTTCTCTCCAGAAAATTAATATGGAGGTAGCCTCTGACCAGGACTAATGAACTGCTTAATAAGCAGTTGGGATTCCTTCCCCTCACCTGTATTCTGGTTCATACTTCTATTGCTGTGTCAGCTATCATCCTTGCTGTTCCCATGTCCTCCTTCTCTTATTTTCAACAACTGCTGTCAGCTGCTGCCTTCTCCAACAACACTTAACAACTGCACCACACAGGGCTGCTGTACAGGCTGCAGGTCACCAGCCAAGTGCTTTGGAGTATGCTCTGTGATCCCACATGGATTTTCAGTAACTTTCCCCTCTTCCTACAACAACTGGGAAAAAAAAAAAAAAAAAAAAAAAAAAAAAAAAAAAAAAAAAAAAAGGATGCCACATCTCCAGTGCAATAGGGCTGTCATAAGCCTGAAGCAAAACAAAATTCAGCACCCTGTCCAGCCTTCCTGCCCTTGATCACTCCTGATATTACTCACCCACAGGAGCTCAGTCTAACCTTTATGTCATGCCTGTGGCTGACAGAAACTCCTACAGTTTTACTGAAGCTGAATATAATTTGAATTTTCAGTCTTTCAGGTGTCCCTCAAAAGGAACTTTGCCAGGCAATTCAATTACTTGACCTTTGTCCTACCAATAAAATCCTTTTTAGGTTGAAAAGGGTATTTTGATCTGAATGACAGAGGTTGGGCTGGACCCTGCTTTGTTTTCAAGCCAACAAGGTGGTAGAGGGCCAGGGCACACTTCACCTTTCAGGTTCTACACAGCCCAGAAATGGACAAAACATGATTTGAAAACTTTAAATAAGATGAGAGAGGGAAACCAAAGCAAATGTGAACAGTTTTTAAACCAGTTGCAGTACTGGTTGAAATCAGCCCAATGTGTCTTGAAATTTGCTGAGACCATAACATATTTTTGTGTGTGTGTGTGTGCGCTATTCCTCTGGTTTAGCACTGCAAAAATGTAAAAATGAAAAAATTATTTTCTAAAGAAACTGATGTTGTTGCTGATCCAGGTAGAGTACTTATGACAAAAAAACAACTTCCCTCTGTCACTGAATTATTGTTTCTCACTGATGTTAAGAAAACAACCTGGAGATTAGCCATTGATAAATGGTTTCTACTTCCCCAAAGGTAAGTTTCCCGTTTTACGCTGCAGTGCAGACAATCGAGCCTATGTCAGATTGTCAGTAACGCGTGACACAGGTTTCCTGTAACAAACAGGCCATGTTCCAGTCTGCACATTCCAACTCCATTAATCCTTCTACTGCTTTGTGTTTAAAAGTATAAGTAGCATGATTGGAAAAACAATAAAGATATCATCTGAGAAGTAAGTATATAAGGGTGCAGAATTCTTAGAAAACAATATTGCTGACACTGGACTGTCCCTGGACTTCTCAACATGTAGGGAAGATGAGATCTTAACACCCTAAGAACAGGTTAACATAATTCACATGTGCTGACAAAACTCAGGAACTGAGGGTTTAACCCCTGCTGCTGCAGTGTAGAAAGCAGAAGCTGCGGCAGTGAAGAAAGCAGAAGCAACAGATTGCTCCTGCAAAGAACAATCACTCCTCCTTCTGCTCTGCTCTCATCCCAAAATAGTCACCATTCATCTGTTTTACTGAGGAGCAGCCGGATAGCTGGCTGCACAGAGGATGCAGATGCACAGGCAGTCAGGCAGCAGAATCTTTGCCAGCCCAGTTTATGAAAAAGGGGGACCCATTCCTTGGTTCTGGGTGCCCCCCCAGACTAAACAGAGACAAGCCTCTGAAGAGTCCTAAAACACAAATCCTAAAAAGCAGCAAATGAGTGAAAGGAGAAAGCACAACTGGACAATTTCCTCGCGCACCTACACTGAGATCATCCATTTCAGGATAAAAAATTATTTTATGCACTTCCTTAATGAAATAACAATCCCTTAATTTCTAACACAGAAGCCTGCTTTAACAGTAGCAGAGCCTAGATCAATACCTTAGATGTGGTTTGACACTTTATGCTTTTGTTTCGCTGCCTTTTAAAGCATAAGTCAAATATGAGTCCCTGATATTTGTTCCTAGAATTAATTATATTCCTGCATTTGCTTGAATACAAGCCAGAAAGTAATGAACTACAGACCTGAGTGTCAGAAAAAAATATATGATCAAAGGTACAAATACACTGTTCACTCTCCCATACATTTATTAAATTGCTGGGGTGGATAAAAGTGTTCTCCCATTTAGCTCACACATTTTCATTTACTGAATTAAAAAAACCCATTTGTTGGTCAGTATTCTTTGCTTTCTTTTAGTTTCCTAGTTGCTGCCATTTTACAGAACATGCTGTCTGATCCTGACTGCATATGAGTCAGCCCAGTTTTAAGAAGGTAGGTGGAGAATTAGTGTTTGGGCCAAGTGAGGAGAGCAATAGCTGTTTCCCAGTTAATTTTGACTAGAAGTAGTTTATTGAGGAGCATGGGGTAGGTGTCTGCAGAAAAGTAGTGCTAATTCTAGAGGGTGCATCAGAATGATTTTTCCAGGTGTTGTGCCTAGGAAAGAATGGTTTCAGCACTGTGTTCTGATTTTGCATTTCTAGATACTTACATAAGAAAAACACCTTGCTGATTTGCAAATAGAAACACACAAGGCCTCCACACTGTATGAGTAAGTCACTTTTTTAAACTCTAGATCAAATTAAAATTATTTTACTTTCAAAAAAGCATCTGCTAAAACATTTATTTCCTAAAGAAGACCATACTGCAAGAACCTGCTCAAAGGATGATTAGGACAATTCCTTTTAGATAATTGAATTACAAAGCACCCAATTAAATTACACACTTTACCTGTATAAGCACCAATTTAGAGGACATGCTCCAGGTCAGCCTTACTGAGTTTGCTGCCCACCTTTTGCTTGTCATGGAGGAATACAAATTAATCTCATGAGTGGGATATGAGCAAGCTTCAGTGGATTAAGTCCCAGCTATAAAAGGTAACCACTGCCAAAAGGATTAGGGAACACCATCAGAATTCACTGGTTAGCCCACTTTGACAGTAGGATATATTGACACTTCCTACCGGAATTTGTTCAGAAGGGACTAGGGCAAGGTATCCAGAGCGCTGTAAATTCACACCTTAGCTTACTTCTCTCTAATCTGCCTATGTCAAACACAGTGATGAAAGAAGAGATTTTAAACTGATTACACTAAGCAAATCCAAAAAGTTGTCTGATCACTGAAATTGACCTTCAAAACCAGACTTCCTGTCTTAGCTTAGCTGATTTGGAATGGAAATCAAAGTAAGTGGCTTCAGATGAATTTGGTCTAGCTTAAGTGAATCATCCAAAAAACTCTTCTACACTAAAATCCTGCAGTATCTGTTTTCTCAGACAACATGACTCAATCCTTAGCTATCAGCTGGATTCTGACCTTGCCTTAGGTGGAGGCCCAGACAACCTGAGCCATCAGTCCTGACAATCCTGCCTTCTGTCAGGAACTTATGGAAGCACCAGAAAAAAAAAAAAAATACACTTTCCTTAAGGCAAATTACCACTTCCCTTGGAATTTTCAGAAGTTCATTAGTAGTTTAGGAAACAACAATACTTACACTGTGTCTGCATGGTACTGGTTTTTTTTTTTGATCACTAGGGCATTGAAAAAGCTGTGGTGCTATGCCCAGCACAGTAAACACAGTGCCAAATGAAATTTGACCGGCATCATGTAATGAAGAATCACTTCAAAGTTCATATCTTTCCTGTGCAGGTGAAAAGTTTATGTTTTAGCCATGCAGTTTTCCTGGGGGAGGAAAATAACGCTAATACAAAAGATACTGTTAAATCACCATTAACTTTTCTGTGTTTGTTTTTTTTTGTGGGTTTTTTCAGTTGATCCCACCTCTTTAGTGATAAAGCAGGTGGAAATGAGCAATAGTATAATTTCTAGACTTAGTCTAGTAATGTGCTCATACTGCAGCTGTCAGTTCATTATACAGTTTCCTCATGAAATTTTAAGGCCTTTAACAGCATTCATATCATATTAAGTAAAGTTTTTGGTCACTGTGCATGCGCATGTGCCAATTTCACAAAAGTTTGATCTCTTTCATATATTGAAAAGTTTGGAGCATGTGCCCCTCATACATGCTACCACTTTGTTTCAAAATGAAACATGTTTTGCTTTAAAAAATAATCCTGTGAGCCCACCATGTTTGTCTGCCCTGCCAAGGTTTGCCAGTACTTCAGCTATCCTGATACAGATTTTGTGGGGTTGTGTTATTATATTTATTTAATAATTGTGGTTTTAAAATTCCTTTTGTTTAAGTATAAAATTTTTAAACCAGACTATTTCACTGATACCCTCCACCAAGAAAGCCCACCAATATTTCCACTGGAATATTTTGGAGACAATAGCAAAGTTGACTTCTGGAAAAATCAAGAAGGTGAGTGACAGCCTCTTTCCCATTTGTGAATGTCAGGGCTTCAGATGTGTGTCTCAGAGGAAGGTGGACAGAAGCTCTGCAGAGACTGTGATGGGGAAAGGCACTGCCACACCTTTCCTACTGCTCTTCCCCTCTTTCTGCCACAAGATATCTCTTCCTGGAATTTCCCAGAGGTAGCTAAACTGAAACAGGATAAAGAAGAAATACTGAATGAGGCATAAAAAAAAGACACTCTATTAATGCAATTTCAATAATGCTGCAAGACTGGTGTGAACTCTTTCCTTTAAAAGTCCTAAGAGAGCTGACAACAGGCTAAACAGTGTGACTGTTGTAACTGCTGAGTATAAACAACAGATCATAGACAACAGAAGTTGAAGGAGCGAGAGAGGGAGAGGATGGAGAGCTAGTGATCTGCTGGGTGATGTACTGAACTGATACAAGCATACTTATGGTTTAAGTCACAGGCTGAACGTCAAAGGTGGAGGCTTGAAGGGTCTGACTTGATTTTCTGTTTTTATCATGCATGGCCAGGAAGGGAATCTTGAGTCACAACAAAGTATGATTCTGTATACTGTGTATGGACTAGCACCATAGAGAAATGGCTGCCTAAGTTTATATTTCCCCTTTGCTTCTAAAAGTGAGTAGGTCCCTTAACAGCTCAAGCCAGAAAACATACACTGGAACAGTAATTTTTTCAAAATTATTTTATCATACAAGAAAAATAACAAAAGAGGATTAAAAATCTGGCTTCAGTAAGGTCAATAGCAAAGCTCCTTCTAACTTTAGAAGCTTGACATTTTCTGTGAAAGACATTAATTGCAAAAGTCAAAAGCTTTGCTTTTGATAAGTTGGAACATCCATTTACATTCATCTAGTGTTTTCCTAATACCCTCTTCCTCTTGCTGTCTGTAAGTACAAGAACCAGGAGAGACCAACAAAGCTTCAGGTATTGGAAGAAAAAATTGTGCAGCAGGACTGCTGAATAAAGCAAGAGAATGTAAGAGTGGTTGGGTTCCCTCAATGTTCTGAATTCTGAAGATACTTAATACCAATGTGGCATTTTAAGTTTCTAACAAATTATATTGTCCCAGTAACATTAGGTTTCAAACAAAAAATATATTTTCTCACTCAATGAACCAGAAAGCAACAAACAACATATTCTTTTTTAAAACACAGACCTACTGAAAATTTCAGTGAGTCTTTCTTCAGTAACAGCTCGATTTAAACTGTTTTTCCATTTTGCATATGAGACACAAAGATAGATCTAATGTGCTAAGAATATTTCAGCAAGACTCCTACAATAGAAAATTGTATCTCCTTAACAAAACTATCTGGTGTATTAGTAAAACAGGAGACAAATGAGTAGTAGACAATCTACTCGGATTTTATAAGGTCTTTGACCAAGGCCTGCAGAGGATACCATAAGTACAGATTAAGGGATGGGAAAGTAGTTCTCAAATTTAAAATAACTGAAGGCCTAGATGCTAAAACAGAAAAATTAAATATCTGATTTCAGCATGTGAAAAGACAACCGTGAGGTCCATGATATCCCATGGTTTCATGTCTTCATATAGAAAGCTTTTTCCTTAATACAGTATCATTTGAAAAAGGAGACTAATAACAAAAAAGTGTTTATTATTCAGACACTCAAACAATGACAGCAATCCCTCTTCTGGTTCCTGCTTTATAACTCTTTTTACAGCAAATACTCATGCTTCTGTAATGATTAATCTTCATGAAAAAAAGGCAAAGCAGTTCTAAATATCTGTAAGACACAAAAAAATAATGACATTTCAAGGCTTTTTCCTCTCAGAGAAAAATTGCAAGATTTTGTATCAGGCTTACTTTCATAGTGTGAATAGTGATAGTTCTCTTGTAATTAATTTTTTATATCCTGCTGTCTCAGACGAGGTAAAGGAGAAACTGTTGTCATCAACAAATTAGTTGCAACAAGTTCTAAACCTGCTTTTGCTCAGGAAAGCATCAAAAATGCTTTAGGTTGCATCCCTTGGCTCACTTTAAGGCATTTTTCTCTAGTTAGCCTCTAGGTCAGAAAGTAACTTCTGCTCCCTCTCTTCTTTTTCCAAGGTCGGACTTGGCCTACTTCTCATTATGCCCTTTATGAACCAACAGTCTCCTGCCCTTACACTGCTACACAACTAGTCAAGAGGAAAGAAATATTATCTAACTGTGATAAGGGGTGGGGGCATGTGTGTTATCTGAATTTGCTTGTGAATGTACTGAACAGCTCTTGATAGCTACAGGGAGGTATGTTGTAAACTCTCTGTAATGAATACTTGTAGACATGAATGTTTGTGCATACCTTCACTATAAGAACAAGTTGAAGCCTGCACCATTTATATTGTCTTACTTTTCAGAATTGCACCTCTCTGAGACTTCTCTCCTGAAGAAGATTCTATACGATCACTGTATAAATTGGTAGAGTTCACAGATAAGCATTACAAGACTTTTCTTGATGGAAGCTGGAGATGACAAACAACATATACTTTATTCTCAACTGGAAAAGCATGTAACAGTAGGTTTGATTTTGAAGAGAATTCATCTATGAAATCCATTTAATGCAAATTATTTTTGAAATAAGAGAGAAATAGGTCCTTCAGATAATTATACTGCCTTCTTCAGGAGAAAAAATGATCTCTCTCACAGAGAACTCCAAGGAAGCCTGAAACTACAATATTTATGTCTGTGGTAAGTCTACATTTAGAACTGCTATGAGTTATGAGGCTGAGAACAAGTCAACTGATGTCAAAATATGTGTTGATACATACAATAACTTCCTTATCTTACACTTTTACATATGAAAAATTAAATTTCTGTAATTTGTGGAAATGAATAGAAAAGCATAACTTAAAATCTCAACCCTGACAGCAACTCTGTATGAGAAAGCCTAACTAAGGAAAAGCCCCTGCTGAATCTCTAAGGTGTGTACATGGTGGGTTTTGTTTGGGGGGGAACAAGAGTCTGGAAACAACAAGCTCCTTAAAAGCTCTCAAGTCAAAGGAAGAGGTAATAAACATCCCTTTTCCCCTAGGCTTTCCAGAGTCCAGTAAAGACTACAATGCCTTTAAAGACCCACTGTCAGGTTCACTATAATACTCCAAGTGTAATGATGAGTTCAGAATGCAGAAAGGAACATTTCAGACCATATCTTCTATGAGACCAGCTGACATAGTTGGAAGTAGACCAGCTCTGAGGCAAGCACACCAGTCCTCCTTTAGTCTAGTACACAAGCAGAACCTTAGCCACATTGTACAATCTTGCAGCTATTTTGGGTGGTAATTTACTTGTGTTAATCAGTTACACAGTTTATCCAATTATGTGACACTCATAAAACCAAATCGTAGGCAGACAACAGTACATTCACATTGGATAGAGATTTACAGTTCAAGATTAAGAGCTTGTGGAAAGAGCTTTGGAGTTTTTAAAATGTCCATTTAATATGTCACCAAGACTGGGGCATACCCAGAACCCAATGTCTCCAACACATTTGGCAGTGATGCCCGATTATTCAGTATAGCCTCCTGAATCACCAAAACCACTTCCTGCAATATTTTTCTCTGTAAATGCCTTATCCAAGTACTGACCCAGCCCAGCCCTGCTTAGCTGTATGCAATCATAGCCTAAGGTGGTGTGACTGCAAGCACAAACAGCATACATCTGGCATTTCAGCTCAGTTAGCTGCCTTCTTCAGGAAAAAGCCTTCCTTTCAAGGCAGTCATAAGATGCAGTTTTATAGGAAGGTTTACTCTCCTGTAGTAAAATCATCTGAGTATATTCAAATATCAACTTATCTTTCATATTCAGGTCAATGGTGAAAACATCATTGCCTATCCTACACAGTACTGTTTGAATTTGGTGGTAACTTCCTGCTATAATCACAGGTTGTCTAGTAATTGTTATTAAAATCGGTAAGTAAGAAAAGATGATCTAAAAAAATGACAAATATCACTGTGGGATCATTTTATGAACAAACACAGCTTTCTACAGTTACTCACAGCCTTTGATAACATTCAATACAGCAAACCTTTTCAAGCCTAAGTGTTTAAATTCCAGGTGCCTAAAAAAAAAGAACACATTTAGACAACTGATTGTATATGTACCCATGATTACATTTCCAGAAGTGTTAATTACAGCTCTTACTGATTTTACTTAACATCTCTGACAATCACAGCAGGGGATCTGAAAATTATGGACTATAATTGTATCTAAAAAAAAAAAAAAAAAGAGTACTAAGTTTACACAGATGCAGGCTTTTGTCAGGGCACATGCTGATCTCTGCCTACAGCCTGAATAACTATGCATTCTGCAGGACTGCTGTGCAAGTATTCTTGCCCCACAGCCATGAACAAGAAGCAGTGCAGCTGCTATTGCAGCCCATGTGCGATTGCAGCAGGGCAACTGCTGTAGTTCTTCAGTTAGGGAAGCATGGTCCAAATGTGCCGTGTTCTCTGACCTGTTTCACCTTGAAATAGGCTGTGCAGTAACTCAGGGTCAGCTTGCACAGACCTTGGGCTCCACCAATGTCACAACGTGGATATTATTCCACGTGTAAGCTTCCAGTGAGTTGTCTTTCATGTGGTAACAAAGATATGCTGAATCCTATGCACACAGTAAATATACTTTGCACTGGAAATAAATCTGAATTAGTGCATAATTTCAGGGGGTTTTAAAGATTTCGTGTTACATTATAAATGGTCCCACTAAAGATTTGGTGTTACATTATAATAAGTCTGTACTGTTAGTGTTATAAAAAAAGGGCATTTTCTTCTCTGTTTCTCTCTGCACTTATGCTGGGCAGACCTCTAGCCCAGTTCATCTGCATACAAAATGAAACAAAATTTATAACAATAAGATCTTGCTACACTTAACAAGGATGTATCATTCCCCCACCCCTCTGTAAATTATTTTGCTGGAGGCTACATCATTCTCTCAGAGTAGTATGTTGGGAGTTGACAGAGGCGTGAATAATTCCTGGCGGAGAAGCCTCCCCAGCCGAGCTGAGCTGCAGCATGTTGGGCCAGCCTTTGATGCAGACTGGTTGGGCAGGTTCCTGGGTGCCCCGGGAACCGGTCTGACGGGCCTGTTATGCCAACAAATTCTGGTATGATTCCATGCTCTCCAGAACGCAGAAACCTGCCCAGCCAGTTAAATGAAAGGCATATTAGGTTATCCATTGCACATTGTATATATCTTAGGTGCAGCAGATCTCCTCTCGGCATTCTCTAGTGTGGTCCACAGTGGCTTCCTCATCTCACTTACACTTGAGGTTTATAGCTGGAGGGGAAGTCAATAGTAAATATTTATCACCCCGACCAAGAACAGAACTTTTCACAATTCAAACAGAAGGGTGAGTTTTGAAAATCTTTTTTTAAAATTAATTTAAGATAACCTTAAGCAAAAAATTTCTCTCATGCTTGAAGTGGTATCGTGGCTATCTCCTTAATGTGTCTGAGTACTGCCAGTCTCTACGGCACTCGCTGACAGGATTTTGGTAATTGCAGCTGTTTGAGCCTTCTGTGTGCAATTCAACATCATCTGCTCTGTCTGCAGAGTATTTACTGCAGAGACAGTTCAACGGACCTAGCACAGGGGTGAGAGACACTCCACAGCCAACTTGGTGTTTTGAACAGTTCACTTAAGTATTGCTTATATTGCTTCTCTTTTTTACAGCATTTTTATAATCCCTGTCATATAACAGCAGTGTTGTGATTAGGTATAGTGCCATTACAGTAAGTTGTGTGGTTATTAATTCTTGCCAGACTAACTTTTTTAATAGTTCAATTTTATAGAGCAAGCTACTTAAGCCTAGATTCACCTATTTCATGATAAGACAGGAAACTTACTTGTCATTCTTACTGCTTTCTTTCTACATACTTATTAGAAATTTACCTGTTTAGAATGAGTAACGGTGGTGGTAATGGCAATAAAAAGCAGTGCTAGTCATAAAGAGTAGGCTGACCTGAAAGTTGTACCTGTATCTGCAGCTGAATCCATTCACAGGTTCTGTGTCAAATAAGAAAAATTAAACAGTGTGAAAACAAAAGCTGTGGAATCTGGTAACTGATTAACTACTGGAGCACAGAACTACTTGCTGAGCTGAATAGAAAGGAATGAAGACAGGTTTTGTCATGCCTGTTAGGACAAAATAACTCTTTAACTTAAGTAAATGTGAATCTTCTCAACACCTGTGTAGCTACATTTTTTAAAAACCCTCACATAGCTACTTCCATCTCCCAGGAATTCTTGATTTTGTCTAACTTTAAGCAAAACAGTTATCATTCTCTTTTGCAATGTGAAAAAACCCATATCACAATCAGTGGATACAAACCACTAGATACAAAATATCTATACTGGATTATGTAAGATTTTATGTAGTCACACAACAGGAAGCTTTAATTATGTTTACTGCCAGCTATTTCTAGGCTGATGCTTAAATTAATATTATTCTTTTGTAGAGTGCCAAGAAAAAGGCCTCTTGAGCCTCTTAAAAAAATCAATGAACTGAAATCACTTTCTCATTAGCAGCACTGTATGTGTGCATAAAGTTTTTTCTTCTAAGTGTAGATAAACTGAAAAGAACACAGGAAATTTTTGTAGTCTCACAGAGGCTGATAATATTCATCAGGAAAAAAAGTTCAATTTTCTTATATTCTTAGTTGATTCTGCTATCAAATACGTAACAAAAACTTGCTAAGGGATAAATCATTCTCCAAAGAAAAATTACAGCTGGCTGAGCTGTATGATTTGCACAAGAACTCTGTGTAGAGCCTCTAAAATGCTACAAGAGAGCATTGATTTCTAAAACTATAAGATTTTAACACAGAACATGTTGAATATATTTAAAATTCAAATTAAATAAACCACTTTTTCAAAATGCTGCCTGCCATCTCCTCTCCAGTTTATGTGTTCTGTTTTATTTGTTTTTGTTTTATTTGGGTTTTCCTCAGCTACCTTTTTTTTTTTTTTTTTTTTTTAGGGGGCTGGAAGCACACAGGCTATTGTTTGGGGATTTCTTTTTCCCAAATGGTAAGTAAAATATTACTTCCTATATGTTCCTTCTTTTCTGTCCCTGAATTCATGTTGTTCACTACAGTAAAAGGTAGGTGGCATGATTTTTTGCACAGATCTGTTAACTTTTACTTCAGCCTTCCAAAACTGAGATAAATGTGCATAACTACTCAAACTGGTCAAGTTAGCCTGAGAAACATCAGTATGCACAAAACATTTCCACATGCAGCTAACACAAATAGGTGCTGCTGCTTAGAGCCTGAAGACCAGGAATACTGCACTGGGGTACTCCAACAGCATCCCTCACATTGTCTTTATTTTTTTTTTCCTCACTATCAAGCCTTCCTAAGAGACCTGAGAGTTTGAGTTGAGTAACCCCTGGCAGTTTCTGACTATAGATGAGGAGCAGTGAAAGCACTTCAAAGAAGAGGGCTCCTTAAAACGAACAGTGTTACTGGCATCGGGGAATTTGATCTTGGCTCAGTTTTAAATGTGGCTACGCAAGCAGCTTGAGAAGAATCAAATTCAGCTAGTGAGGGGATGGAGTGGCTCCTCCCTATTTTTCCAGAGAAAGCAACCACCTGTGCCAGACAGCAGTGGTGGTGTCTGTTGTCTGTGTGCCTTCCCAGCTGTATGAAATCATGTTACTCAAGAGCACCTCCAGTTCCAACACTTCCAGTTCAAATCCCACTTAGGTAGCAGCTGAACTGTGCCACGTACTCTTATTTGCTGCACCTGAAGTTTGGCTCCTTTGATGTCTTTATTGGCAATTGCAACATAAAGTGCATTAAATGAACACGACTAGAGAGTAAAACAATATATTTATCCTTCAGCTGCAGATCTGCAAGTCGAGGAGGTTGTGAGCACACTGGCCATGTATATGTATGTGTGATCTATTAAATCTGATGCAAATACATAAGGATCTCATTATTTTATTTTATACATACACACACACATATATATATGCAAAGAATGAAATAGTTACCTTTGTGCATAAAGCAAATAAAATATTTAAATTGGACTTCCCATTGTAATTCAAATCTGGTTTTAATCTTTGCATCTAAATTTAAAGTAACAGAAACAAAAAAAAAGTAAGCTTTCTGCTAATATCTTTTAGCCCTGCTCTGTATCCATATGCAGTGAACTACGTCATCTGCTGCTACCTGAGTGGTTAGAAACACTGATGCAGACTCTGTACTACCCCTTAAAAAGGGAGAAGAGTGTGTGTGAATTAAAGGCTATTTTTAATTTTATCTGTGCTGAAATATTGCAGTACTCTTACAACAGAAGTTCAGTTATTAGCTGACTTGCTGGTAAATAGTCCAGCCATCAAGAAGAAAGGCATTGCCATTAAACTGTAATTGAAAATTGAAACTTCATCTACTATTATAGGATTAAACATTTCAGACCATCCAGGTCTAAAATGGGCTAGGACTCTTTGCAGAATTGGTCATGGAGAAGTGTTCTGTCACCTAGTTCAATGAGCCCCAGTAAGGGTTATTTTGAAATCTGGACACGAGCCATGACACCACAGGAAGTTTCATATCTGTTCAAGCGCAGCAACGGTGAAGCATTTTTCCCACAGTTTTATTGTCTAGGTGTGTGTGTTTACTCTTACGAGGTGAATGAGATGCAGTTCCAGTTAGACTAGTCATCTCAAGACACCCAGTGTGTGAATGTGGAATATCAGACTCTCCAGTAGTTTTCTGGCACATTCAATGAGCCAGGAATCTATTCAGTGGCCAGCTATGTGATTATGGAGTACATAAAATCAAATAAATCTGGAAGGCAGATAAAAGTAAAGTTCAACCGTTAACGTTAATCTGTTTTCACTTACTGTGGAGTAGATAAGGATAACACTGTAGAACTCAGTGGATTTATATTGCTGTAAAGATCAACGTGAGAGAATATGCCAACAATATTCTCAGAGTTTATTGGGAAATAAAAGGGAGGACATAATTATTTGCCAGAGTGCTTCCTATAAATAGTAAGAAAGGTACAGTTTACGGTAAAATATCTGATCAATCAGCAAGAGGGCTATTTTATTGCTACTTATCAGATCTGTGTGTAGATTTAAGACATCTGCTTCTCTTAACATGAGGAAATGATTGCTTGCCTACATCACATACTTTTATATTACAGAAGTTTCAAAAGTAGAATGAAAAGCTGCCAACAAGCATTATTTAGAAGGAGCGTCTATCACAACCTATTATGACATGACAGCTTCCTCCAAAACGCCTAGCTAATTTTAGTTCTATGAAATGTCTACTGATCTGATAATGCATCAAACTTACAATTTGATCTTTGATCAATAAGTAATCCGCTGCTGAGCTCCTGAACAACATCTTCATTTTATTTAAGTAAAAAAATAAGTGGTTAAACAATGATGAGGAATGAGCAGAAAAGTTAAGTACACGATTTTTCCAAAACACTTCAGAATTCATGGTACATACTTGATGGGAAACCAAGAATATTTTGGGGAACAACAGATTTGAAGCTTGAATCATATGTCATCTCCTGTCTGACAGTATTTCAAAATACCTCAAAAATGTTGAAATAGTATTTCAGATTCAGTTTTAATTATCCTGTAGCTCCTTATTTATGTTTTCTTGAAACCTGAGTGATCTGAGTAACATAAAAAGAATTAGATGGAACAGCTACTAACAATTATGAAGTACCTGAACACTTAACTTTTTAAATATTGCTATTGACAATCTAGAAAGTATATGTTTGCAGCACTGTCCCTTCCAAACTGTTCACTATTATGTCTTCTAGTCATACCACCAAGCTGTCTCTGCAAGAGTTCCTACAAATACCAGAATGGTCCAGTGGAATCACATGAAGGCAGAATAGTAATAGTGAAAAACCATGTTTTGTTTCTGTGTCATCACTAAGAACTACCTAAAATCAAGGGGTTTATCTCATTGCAGACAGCAGGGCTGGTCCCAATTAATGAAGGAACATTAATCTGCAATTTGGCCAAAAAAAAAACCCCAAACACTGAGAAGTGACAAAAAAAGTTCAGCAGCCTTATACTGTACTAATTACTGGTGCCTACTGGTTTCCATACTCACATAAAACACAAAAATACGCCTAGGCTGCTCTGTTGTACAATAAAATGACGAGCCATGGAAACTGTTAAGATCAAGAGGGTGGGGGGAAGCCTCCTCCCCATCCTTCTGTGTGTAAGCCCCAGAATACGAATCCTGGGGCACAGATAGAATTAACATCATAGCCTTAAAGGCAAGGCTGCTTCTGGCACAGTTGTACACCCTGATGATCCTCTATATCTAAACCAGCAAGAACCTATTTCAGGAATGCAGGGGCAGCACTTGTTTCAATGCAGGCTTTCGCACACACCCTTGATTTTCCAGAGTGTTCTCTGCCTGCTGTGACAGGGATCTGTGGCACCAGCCAGGGCCTGGCTGTCCCCTTGGCTTTCCTCTGGCAGCTCTCTGTGGAAACCCCAAGCACTGGGCCAGAGGAGGAGAGGGCTGAGACAACACCTGGTGACGTGGATGAACAAACACGAGCCAGCAGTGTGCCCAGGCGGCCAAGAAGGCCGGTGGCATCCTGGCCTGTGTCAGAAATAGCGTGGCCAGCAGGATCCTGTACTTGGCACTGGTGTGGCCATGAGGCTTGGGCCCCTCACTTCAAGGACATTGAGGTGCTGGAGTGTGTCCAGAGAAGGGCAGCAAAGCTGCTAAAGGGTCTGGAGCACAGGTCCCATGAGGAGCTGCTGAGGGAGCTGGGGCTGTTTAGCCTGGAGGAGGCTCAGATGAGACATTATTGCTCTTGACAACCACCAGAAGGAGGTGCAGCCAGATGGCGGTCAACCTTTTCTCCCAGGCAACAAGTGGCAGGACAAAAAGAAGTAGTCTCAGATTGTTCCAGAGGTGGCTTAGTTTGGACATTAGGAAGAGCTTCTTCACAGAAAAGGTGATTAGACATTGGAATGCCCAGGGAGGTGGTAGCCACCTGCGCTGGAGGTGACAAGGAGAGGTTGGATGTTGCACTTAGTGCCGTGTTCTAGTTGACACGGTGGTGTTAGGTCAAAGGCTGGACTCGACGATCTCAGCGGTCTTTTCCAACCCAGTTCATCCCGTGACCCTGTGACTATGCCACCCCTGCCACCCGAACTGCCCGGCGACTCCCGGGCCGGGGCACTCACACCCTCACGCTCCCCTCTCTCTCGCGAGAGCCGCGCGGAAGCCTCGCGAGAGCGGCCGGCGGCCCCGCCTCCCCGGGCAGGGCAGGCGCTCGCTGCGGTTTTTCCTTTTTTCCCGCCGCTGGCGCGCGGAGCCGCCGGGAGCCAACCAGGTAACGGCGCGCGCTCCCCTCATCCTCCGCCGGGGAGCGGCCGCCAGCGCGCCGCCCCCGCTCCGCCCCGGGGACGGGCCCGCCGCAGCCCCTCCGGCCCCGGGTCCCCGCCGGGCGCTGCCCCGCCTGCCCGAGGGAGCCCCGCTCTCGCCGTCTGGGAGGCTCCCGCCGCTCGGGAGAAGCGGCGTGTGGGACATGCCATACCGCTCCTCTGGCGTCCCGGCGGCGGGGTGTGACCCGAGCGTGGCGGGAAGCTCCCAGACGTTGGTCATGGCAGGATTTCCCAGAGCATCCCGGAGTGTCTATCGAGTGAGTTTTCTGTGCGGTGCTCGTGCAAGAGGGAAAGGAGAACAAAGTTCACCGCCGGGAAGTGCGGGAGAGTTGAGTTTGTAGGAGCCGCCGGTGGGGATCAAGGCGCCGTGTGCTCCCCCGAATCCCGGAGGGGCGGCGTGACCCCGGCGGGAAGGTATCAACACCGATAAGCAGCCCCGGCGCGTTTGTCGGTGCTGATGGATTCATGGAGGCAATCACTGATGAAGCCGTGGAAAGCCTGACCGTGCCGGAGGGAGCTGGTTTGTGGAAGAAGAGGGAAATGGGCGCTCTTAGGTGGTTCTATGAAAGCGGCAGCCGGCAGGATAGCAGCAAAGCAGGACATCCGGGAGAGGGGCTGGCGCTGTGCTTCCACCCCCGAGCAGCTTCCAGTTCTGTCCCTGGCTGCAAGTGTCCGTACATCCAGCTCTTTTTCCCCCCTTAGGACTGGAAAACACTTCCTCAGGGCTGGAGACTAAGCCATCACTTTTACACCTGTGCAGCTCCCCAGGCCTGTCAAAGGCTCGACTTGAACGCTTCTTGCGGGCCCTGTGCTTTAAGGGAGGTTGAACACCTGCAGGAAGCAATGGATCATTTTGGGATCTTGAAGCAGATGCAGCTTGGGAAAATGCCTTGCTCTTTTTTCCCTATTTGTAGTCGGTTGATGCACTAATAATTTGCAGAAACTTTGAGCGGGTTTTGTGCATTTGTTTTTTTTTTTCTTGCAGTCATCTTGGGGGAAAAAAACCCAAAACAAACACCACGGACACCATTTACTGTCTAGAGTCAGGTGACTTTTCCATGGGGATGACATCCCCATCTGACATCCTTAAATCTGAAACAGTAAGTGAAAGCAAGCGTGCAGTTTTCACTGCCCTAGTGCTTGATAGAGAAAAAGCTTGATCCTGAAACATCTGTTGAAGGTGCAAAGCAAGAGTTTAAAGCCCTTTCCTAATTTCACTAGGCAGTTGGTTCCACAAAGAAGCATCGTAAGATGGCTTAATGTGGCTGCACACAAAGTGGACCATTTCAGCTGCAAAGATGCAAGCAAATCACTGTTCAGCTTCTGTTGAACACTTGTAGGCCTTGCTAATTTCAAAGGGTAAATTTTTTTTCTATTAAGGATTTCTCTGGAGACAACATCTGCTAAAATGAAGCCATGTCCTGAAACAGGCTATGGACAGAGCAGGTTAAAGCAAATGTGGAGCTGCTGGCTTCATTATTGTAACAGTTAAATATCCTTATACTATAGAAAACATAGTTTTCTATATGAGTTCGAGTGCTTCTGTTGAGAATGTTTTGTTCCATTATTTTTTAGTCCGTTGTAAAGACAGTCAGACTGAAAAAAAAAGGTGACTTAAAACTGTGCACAGAGAGATGAGACAGGAGAGTGGAACCAAAGCCTCCAGGCCCTACCCTTGGTTACTGAGCACTGGACTGAACATTTTATTGTGGTGAATCTGGGGGACCAGCTAAACCAGCATTCAGATGTTCTAAGTTGTTTGAAGGCTTTCAAGATAGGAAATGCAGCTTCTTGACTAATCATAGACCTTGTATCATCTGAACTATAACTTATACCTCAAAAATTTGAGAGCAAATTGTTCCTTCCATTTGGCAGAATAGGCATAATAGTTTGCTTGCTCAAGTTGCTAATTTAGGAATAGTACATAATACCTAGCTTTTTTTTTTTCCTTACTGCATTTTATATCTAAGATCATAGTGATAGCTATGTCCATCTGGTAATGGTCCCTGTTCTGAAGTGTTTGTTTAAAATTGACTGCATAAAAATGGGGAAAGCTCAGAATGTCCAGTTTCACACAGAGGGAACTGGAGGACAGAGATTACAGGAGTATTTCAGTACTGGATACCCAGTGCCAATAGAATTGAATCTTGCCTTGGCTCAGAGCCAGATCTGAGTACCATGCTGCCTCTGTAGTTTGCCTGAGGGCATCATCTCTGTAAAAAACCCTTCAAAACAAGTGGGAATTATGGGTAAGATTTTCCTAAATTTTGTAGGCAGTCAAGCTTCCAAGACAGAGCTATGTGACTTTGATTATTCTTCTCAAATATTAATGCTTTGGAGATTTTTCTCCATCTTTTTCATCAGGGAATGGGAATCATTTTAATATAGAATTATGAACACTTTGAGGGGATGTGAGTTTTCTTTGCAAAAGGGTGTCATTTGAATCCAAGTTTATATAAAGGATGTATATAGACAAATCCATCTCTGATAAAACTTTTGATGAATGCTTTTGCTGACAACCAGATTTTGGCACTATGGCTTACTTTTGGAAAACAGGAATTTGGTATAACTCTATCTTTAGAGAGGAAAAAAAATAAAGACTCTTAAGTGTTTTACTCTAATTTTAAGTTGATAGCTTTTTAAGGGGAGGAAAATTCTGTTAGTTTGTAATTACCTGCAGCAAAATACTTAGCAGTGTCCAAGCTTTCAGGGTGACTGTCAGAGTGAAAGTGTGTAAATAAATATCCTCAGCAAGGATAGACAGTAAACTTTGCATTTCATCCATGGCCACAAGTTATGCTCTGATAAATTCAAATGTGTTATTCTGTCATTACAGATGTACACCCCTCTTCAGAAACAGTTTCATAACTATGTAATTTAAAATATAAAGTTTGAGAGTGAGCCAGTTCTGCAAGGCAAAGAAGCTGGGAGCAGAAAAAAGCAAGATGAATGCATCTGGAGGAAGCTGTGGCAGCCCTAGTTCTGCAGAACCTACAGGAGATTTCTTCAAAGAGCTCTGGTCCAAACTGAAAGAATGCCATGATAAAGAAGTACAAGGTAAATCATTGAAGGTTGGGTTTGTCAGGTTAAAGTTGGTGTTTGTCAGTTACCACAGGAAAACTTTGAACCAAAATACTCTGCATGGAACTAAATAGATTTTTAAAGTTTTCAGTTATGCAGAAAGTTGGGCCTGCATGATCCTTACAAATGATCCTTAGGGATTGACCACCTTAAGCCTGGTTTAACAGGATTAAACTATCAGCACAGATAAATTATTTGCTAGGTCAGTGAAGAAAAAGTAACACAATGTTACCTGGAGTCTCTGCTTGCCTACAAAATATCTGTGTGTTACTTTACCTTCAATGGATCATAATGCAAATTTCCAAACCATGTTATTCAATGGATTCTTTTCTTTTGCTTTTTGCTTTGGTTGTTTCAGATACATTAAAATTATTTCCATTGTTTATTTCCCCTAACTTGTGCAAAATCACACTGCAGATTAATGTCACTGAAGTGAAAATTATTTCTTTAGATTTTAGTGTTCTAAATTTTCTCAGCAAAATCTGTAACGTTTTTATAATATGATTATTCTTACATTATGTGACTCATAATAACAATTTTACTACAGATTGGCTGTTAGTGTCTGTTCATTGTTCAGTAATTCAGAAAAGATGAATTATTGCACTATATGTATTGTTATTGTAATATTGTTTTACAAAGAGTACTCATAAGGGGTTTTTGCTAAAAACATTAAATAAGTTCATATTTTGTTCTGCTAATCTAAAGTCACATGATCCATTCTTTTTGGATGGAATTAAAACAGTATTAGACTGTGTCTTCTAAGAAGTTATCCTTATGTATGAAATAGTGTTCATATTAGACTGGAATAAAAGTGGGTGAGTTTTTGTGATTTAAGACCTGTAGTTATGCAAATGGATCTTTACCCAGAACATTTCAGTGGCCTTGGTTGTTTCTACCAGCCTCAAGACAGTTTCAGGTCTGTCCATTTTGGCTAGTTATCCATCTTCTTGGTTTCAGAATCTCTTGGGGATTGTTTTATAATTAATAGATGTTACATGCCTCCTACTGAAAGTCTTGATTCAATTATTTGCAGCACTAGGCCGTGACGCTTTGCTGTCGATTATTAAAAGAACCAGACCAAACAAGCAACCAAAAAGCATATACCAACTTGGCAACTGGAAAAAAATATAGCAGACAGTAGCATTTCTTTACATGAACATATGGACTACAATTTTATATTGTGTTCCAAAACACAAAAAAATTAACTTTTTTAATAATTATTTTTTAAATTGTTGATGGTTCTTTTTGGTGTGGGTGTGATGTCAAGCACAGATAAACGCGGAAGTACTGACAGAATGGGATCTGGCAATCCGTGGCATGTCTGAACAACAAAAACTTAACAGACAAAAAGCTCTGATGTCGAGACTTCTGTTAAGTGACCCTTTCTCTAGTTTCTTGGGGTGTGCAGCACGTGATTTTCAAGTTTAGGTTTTCTTTATGCAAGCAAGATACTCTTTAGAATGCATGCAGGGTGTGGCCAGGTAATTTTGCCACCAGGCAGTCTTTTTCATGCCTAGCCCTTTGTCAGTATGTCCCACACTGTGTTAGGTAAAATTAGGTCTTCCATGATAACATCAAAGACATGCCTGAAGGATAGTTAATTTTTTCAGAAGGTGGGGATCCTCTTGTAGAAAATGGTACTGGAAGATATTTTAGAAACATCAAACACAGACTTGCCTAGACTTTGCTTGTTTCTGAAGTCTATAAATAAGAATTAAAATTGACTCATGAGTTTCCAATCTGAATGTCAGCAAAAATTATTTTAAAAGGTGGTAGAAGGTGGATTAAGGGAAAGTTAGTAGTTGTTGAAAAAGCTTCTTGCATGTAGAATGTACTGAACACTGAAATGGTGGAATTCTTCTTATTTAAAATTCATGAAAAGTGTGTAAAAAGAATTTATGTAAAGAGATGTAAAGAATCAGTAAAAAGAATTTATGACACATGAACTTGACGTGGTCAGACATGCTATACAAGTTATATCTATAGAATGTAAACCGAAGAATACTTTAAACTCATGCAGTTTGAAAGGGATTTTATTGAAATTCGATATTACTGTATTGTAAAGGGTGTGGTTTTTCACCATTATGTGAAGAAATCCAGCTTCTTGTTCTTTTAAACTGATCACTTCCAAAGAAATCCAAATGTTGGCCTTCTTCAGCCAAAATTCCTATTACTTAAATTCATTATGAAACAATGGGTAGGACACCTATATCCCAGTTTGCCAAGATGCTGGATATGGTCAGTGTCAGTTGACTTTTCATGGAGTTCAGAAGTGCTCAACAACTCAGAATAATGGTCATTAAAACTATTTGCTTTTATTTCCTATCTGTAGAATGTGTTGGATACTTCCATAGTGCCCAGAAGAGTCAAAGGAATTTAATAATGCTTTTTGTGAACTGATTTATTTCTACAGGTGGCAATTCTTACCTCTTGCTTGAAATAATTATATAGATGCTTGCTGGATGTGGATCAAGGTGGTTTCTGAGGATTAATTTAAATCTAAAACTCTGTACTAAAAATATACATCAGCATAGAAATGTGAGCAGTGTTTTATGTACGAGAAATAGCCTAGTTTTTTAATTTATTGCTTACCTCTGAAAAGCAGAAGATATCAATGGACAAAAACTGTAGTCATAGAAGGAGAGAAACTATGAGGAAAACAATCTCATTGATAGATTGCTGTAGGAAAGGAAGTGGCTGGAAGTTCCTCAAAAGTAAATAATTATAGAAAACAGAGCTGGAAGGGACTTTAGAAGGTCATCTAGTCCATCTCTGTACCCTTGAGGTAGGATTATGTCTGTGTTATTGCTGACAGTAGCTTGTCCAACTTGTTTCAAGAAATCTTCAGTGATAATGATTCTGTGGTCTTCCCAGGCACTGTCAGCTTTAAGGAAGTGCATTCAATGCTTTTGAAAATTCATCAGAACAAAAATTATCATAGCCATTAATTGAAATATTACAGCAATATAGTCTAATCAAATAGCAAGTTTCATAAATTAGTGTTTAATTAATCTGCCTAATGACAGTTTAAAGACGGTCTCTGTTGCTTTAATAGGTGTAGAGTGTCATTTACTAATGCACTTGCAAGCTTTAGGTAATGTAGATTTATATAGTCTGCAGTTTGTCTATTCCATAGAAATATTGTGCAAAAGATGAAATTGAATTGGGAAGGGACAAAGTGTAGTTCCACAGAGTTTTATGTGCTCCCTATGTTAAATAAGGAAACCTGAAAAAGCAAAGCTCCTTAAATGAGCACGCTTAAAAAATCTTAATGCTCTGGAAAAGCAAAAGGAAGAGACTACAGCAGAGGTAGTAATTCAAGGCTCTTGGATAAATGGAGCAGGCTGGTTTCCTGCCTTCTCATTGCAGTCATTCGAACTAAGAAAAAATGCAACCTTTAAGTAACTAGTTTAGTTCCTCCTGAATTCAGGTGAGAGGGGAGATACTGTTACCTGTAGCACAGTGCTGGGCCTTTTGAGCCCTGCCTCTTCAATTGGTTGCTCAGGTTGCCAAAGTTACAATCCTAAATACTTGCTGAACAGACTACCTGTTCATACAGGAGATGCATTGTTGTGCAGCTTCATTCCTTCCGATGGGCGTGGAGCAGCTTTAAAGCAAGCTTTATAAGGGTTCTAATTGCAGATGCCTAATTGACTTGATGAATAGCAACTGCTTAAAAAAATAAACCCTCTTTCTGTGCTGATCTGCATGATAGAACATAACTTCTCACAGGTGCTGAACACTTGGAGATAAAAGAAATCTTGCTGTATTTCCTAAGAATGTTTTAAGTAGTCTGTCTGCATTTTTAACTCATTGTCTCACTGGCATCTTGTAGCAAGTTTGGGTTCACTGAGTCTGTGGCTGGCGTGACATTTTAAGTGGCCTGAGGAGTGAACCTTCTCAAGCAATTAATTTTTCCCTTAGAGCTGTTCCTAGTTCATTGTGGTAGTGGAGAAAAAATAGTCTGTTAGCTGCCTTAACCTACATTTTCTGTAGTAAGATGTAGTATCAGCTCTGTGTTTAGGCTAAAATTCAAAGTAGTCTGAAGTTTTCTTACAAGTGTTCTGGTTTTAGGAGTTTATCCTGCTATTCTAAATGCATAATACTTTTTCAAGAGAGCTTACAAGACACCTAATTTCAACCTGAAGTTGGTAGAGACCTTCCATAGTTAGAAGAAAATAATCATGCTAGGAGATGTTATTTTCTGATGTGATATGAAAATTTCTCTTGGATTTCTGTTTAAGAAACTGTTCTGTCATTGGGGTCTGATTATTTCTGTTTATTTGGAATAGGAGTGGCCAGCTTGTGTGTGGGTAATATCACATAAATTTCCATAGCACTGTGTCCTGCTCGTTAAATTGTTTTGTGCATGAATATCTCCTTGCCTCTGTGCACATATAAATGCAGCCAAGGCCTTGCGAGCAGACTGGCTTGACAGTGTTCTGTCTCCTGGCTGTCACCTGGCCCCTCCTGCTGAGAACATCAGTTATATTTGAAAACCTTTTTCCTTCTGCTCAGAATATATAGCTAGGAGCACGGAACTCTTAGGGGAAGAAAGGCCACAGATGAAATATCATTCATCAATTCACCTTCAGATAGTCCAAGGAAGCTTTGACTGAGAGAGTGCAGTGGCACTTCTCCAAAGAAGGATGTGTTCCTTCTCTGCTTTAAAGCCTTGAATCACATATTTTTAATGTTTCATTTATGCATATACACTGTAAAACATTTCTCAGTTCAGTGATTGGATGCTTCATGCAGTGTTGCATTATGAATTTGTGTGCACACAGAACATATTTTATGCTACTTGTGTGGGCATAGTCAATGAAAATATGTTGACGGTGCTGGCTATTCATGTGTAGTTATTTCACAAAGGTGTTTGTTTACTTGTGTAAGTGGAAATCTGTGTGTTTGCTTAAGAAGTCCTTATTTCCTGGAGATCACAGTGACTATATTTGTTTCCAAGATCCTGTAGAACACACTCAAAAAGCCCAGAAGGAACCTTTTTCTCTCCAGATTAGTGACATTTTTTGTCTCTCTGCAGATAACAGTGGCAAACGGGGAGTTAATTCATTGTCTCACTCATTTTTTAAAATCAGAATTCTATAACATGTAATTTCTTCTTTCCACTTTTCAGGCTTACAGCTGAAAATATCTAAGTTGAAAAAGGAAAGATGCTTGTAAGTACTCATCCTAATGATATAATTTATTAAAGGAGAGTCAGAGTCCCATTCTTGTAAGATCAATTAAGGTTTCGTGGATTCTTCCTTTAGATGTGTAAGAAACTCTGCTAACTTTAATAATTCAGCTAAAGTTGTCTGAAGCTGTACCTCTTTACAGGGTGTGTTATTTTTTAAGTATAATCTATAAATTAAGTAGTTGCTCATTTTTAATCTGAAATGATTAAATTATCTCTTGCTTTTGATTTTAGCCTGCCGTATCATAAGTTGCTTCCACGTTCTGGAATCTTAAATTGATCAGTCAGTTTTCTAGATGAGAAATATTATCAGTGCTGTGACTGAACAAATACCAAATAGGTTAGTCATTGTTTGCTGGAATCTTTCTGCAGCTGCCACATTGTGGATACAGTACTGTTACATAGGAGGTCTTGTTCTCCTTGCTGCATCTGAATACCTGGGGTTTAGTATTTCATACTTGGTAATCAGCTGACAATGAGCACCTTATTTTGTATCCCACTCCAGCGTTGGAGCTAATGACTTGTAAACCCTAGGTCAGAGACTGGCCATTATGCAGTGCCTTTGTAGCCAGTCGTCTATCATGTTTGTCAGGTACAATGGAATTTTAAGGAGAGAAAACCCAACCAAGAGCCTAGTTCCTTCTGTCCTTTTACTGTCTTCATGGGGCATTTTACAGGCTTTGGGTGAAAGGCATGTAGTTTGGGTGAACGTTAATATTTATTGCAAATGACTTAATGCTATAGAATGACTTAGAATTATCTAGAAACAATTTTTAAATTTGCTATTTTAAGCCTCCTGTAAGTGGCATAAACAGAAAAAATGAGGGTTTTTTTTTGTGGTTTTAGTTTTTTGTTGGAGGGATTTTTTTAATGTCCTAAACATCAAGAAAATACAGCTTGCTTTTGTCAGACTTCAAATTTTGCCGTGGCTGGCTGTACTTGGTTAGTGAACTGAGGTAAGAGAACTTTAACATTTTGAGTTTCCCAAATAAAAGTACAAGCCTTAAATGGTTCCTCATGCTGTTTGCATGTAACTGTTTTATAGGCTGAATATGCAGTTGGAATGGCCTATATGAGTCTGTGTGATAGTACAGAAAAATAAAGCATCTGTACTTAAATTTAAAGATTAATTAAATATGCTTGTGATTGTACACTGTAGAATCTTCCAGCTGCCTCATTCACTTTATGATTCACTATGATTGCTAGTTTCTTGTACTGCTGTAATGCCAGCAATATGAAAATGTGGTTGACTAAACATATGTTAAAGGGATAGTGCCAATTTAAAAGTTTGTTTGTGTAAAAGAACTGTATCAAGTTACTAAATATGTTTTCATTTCCTGGTGTGTGTGTGTGCGCTTAACAGCTTTTCATGAGCTAATTTCTTGACTTCCACAAATAATCCATCTCAGGCACACTGAAAACAAACAACTGCTTTCGTGGATATATACAAAGGATTCCATGATAGAAAGAAGAACTGGGAATTTCTCAGAAGTTAGTCATTGTCATGTTGCACAGATTCAGGTGTTCAGCTTTTATTGAACATTAATATCCCTGTAGAAAATAATCATGTGCTTGTCACTCGTGCCATGTTTGCAACTTGAAGAGATATTGTGGTCTGATAATAACATTGAAAGGGAGCTAAAATTGAGAAGTTAACATTACTATTTTTCCTTAGCTCTTTTAAGGAGAAAATATTCTTTGTTAATTAATTAGTTCTGGTTTTTAGAGAAGGTATTTTCCGCAAGATCAACTGCTTCTGAGGGCTTTGTAAAGAGACTTCTTTTGTCTTTATTCGTACTATGGGAATACATGCTCTATAGAAAATTCCTTCTTAAGGAAGTAAAGCTCTCATGGATCTAAAGACTTTTCAGAGATTTCCAAACTTAATGTGGTTTGCCAAGCTGCAGAATTTATTCACTGATACGACAAGACCAAAATGACCTGATTGTGAAAACTCCCATTAGATTCCCCACAGCTCCACAACACAGTAAGGTGTAAGAGAAGTGTTTGAGTTTGTTCTCTGAAATTGTTGCTTGAACATTGTTAGCTTTTATGTCTTGACTGTCATTAATTCTAGTTCTTACCTGAACAAAAATCAGACATAACAGAAGGTCACCTGTATTATGAATTAGAAACTAGCTGCATCTTTCCTCTGTCATTTGCAAATTATTATTAATCAGAAACACTAGCTTCATGTATCTTCAAGATGATATTTGTGCTGATGATAATCACATTTCCCGATGATATGAAAGCAACATGCCAGAGAAAATTCTTTAGTGAAAAAGTAATTACTGCAATTTAAAGCTAGAACTAATTTTTCCTCTTTTTCTTTTCAGGGATGCAGAGAGGCTTGAAGAGTTCTATACCAAAAACCAACAGCTCAGAGAACAGCAAAAAGCACTTCATGACACTATCAAAGTTTTAGAAGACAGGTGAAGTAGTATCTTCTGGCTTTTGAGTTTGCTGAATTTTGCTCTTGCAGAGTACCTCTGGATACTTTGCAAGTTGAGTTTATTGTGTTTTGGTCTGGGATTGTTGATTTTTAAAAATTTTTTTTCAGTAAGCCAGTCCTTTTCTAATGCAATCCAAATAGTGTGTTGTAGAGAAGGTGTAGAATTTACATTTTTCTGAAGAGCAATCAATAAATATATAACATATATATTTATCTCTTCTATATAATTATAAAATCAATAATGAATATAAATAAATAACAATTTCTGTTGTATTGTTATTTTCAAAGTGCTTAGCTTGTTTAGTTCAGTTTCAGTAGAAGTTAGACTAGAGCAGCTTGGAAGGCAAACATACATTTTAAGGTTTGTTCTTTTATATCCATCTTTGTAGAGTTAAATTTTATATTTATACAAGATGTAATACAAGTACAAACCCAAAGGCTATACTATGTTGTGAAACTAATGATATAACTCACCAGGAAATGTTTCAGATTTGAGGGCATCTTTTTTACCAATTGCCTGTTTTACCTAAATTTGATCACAGGTTCCATCTGTTCCCCTTTTTCAGACTTAGGTGATCTCCTCACATTTTGATCTATTCTGCCTTTTCCTAATTTGTTTCTGTTTAATCTGGTACAGCAAAGCAAAACTAATATAGGTGAAATTACAGTGCATTTTTTCTTCTTTAAAAACGATACCCGTTTTGGAAAGTATATGTTAAATATTTGCTGTTAATAGGCTCTCAGAAGCTTTCTGGGAACAGGAGATCATTTCATAGTAAATGGTTTTCCACTATTCCTGTGTTACCTCAAATTTCGAGCTGTGATACTCTACTTTTACTTTCAACTCCATTTCTCTGTGAAAGGCATTAGGGATGAGCTTGTAGCCATGCAGGTAATAAACTTTCATACCATGTAAGTAGAGAGGCATTCATGGTGTGGATGGATCTTTCTAATCCCTTGGCAGATTAATTGCTCACATTGTGAAAAACAAAAGAAGTATTTCAACTGATTTAATACAAGAAGATTGTAATTCTGTGTTTGTTACACATTCAGATAAGCTAGTATGAAAAGGCATTTCAGTATTTTACTCTTGCCATATTTCCACAATATTAAAACACCAATAAACAAGTATGGTTTTTACTTCCAATATTCAGCTCTGAAATTGGAAAGTGACATAGTTTGTTTTGTTGGCATTTTTTAATACTTGATGTAGTAGCATCAGCAGTGCAGAACTTTTGACTAACTGGTTTCTTATTTAGCAGGCAAAAGAGAGTCTGGTTTTCACTTCACTGTTACCTTTTTTGCTGTATCCCAGAAATAAATACATTCTGTTTATCAACTATAAAATGAACGCATATTTCATTGCACGAATGAATGTGTTGGGTAAGATGGAGTGATTCTAACCAGTCCTTTTCTGATCATGGATGTGTTTTAAACAGCTAATCTAAACTATTAGAGGCAGTGGAGTCAACACCTCTCATGAGCTTTTGGATCCACTTCAATTATGGGTGCTTACATAAAGATAAAGGGTTTCACATTTGCTTGGCAGCTGTTAAGAGTGAAATTACTAATTTGTCCTTTTTATTATTTTGCTTAATGACAGTACATATCCTTCTTAAATGAGGTAGTAATTCTATTTACTGAAGTGATTTGCTTATTTGTATTTTCTTGAATGAACTTTACATAAAATGGTGATTTATATCCGACAGTGTTTTTAGTAGGATGCCTTACAAAGGATTTCAGTGGAAAAGTGTAGCATGCTCCACTTTATTATATAAAGTAATGCACGTTGCTTTAGAAGTATCCAGTACCTACAATCATTTGTGCAAATGTTAGTGCATATAGTATTGGATTATTCGGAAATCTCAAAACATTGCTATGTGAACATATAAAACCACAATACTTAGTGGTGTTCTGCATAGTTGTCAGAAGTTTTCTGGTTTTCGTTGTTGAAAAGGTCTGTTAAACATTGGTATCTGCTTCATGCATGGCAATATTTTTTTAACAGAGGGACCTTTTTCTCTTCATTTTATTGTAGATTAAGAGCGGGGTTATGTGATCGCTGTGCTGTAACCGAAGAACATATGAGAAAGAAGCAGCAAGAGTTTGAAAATATCCGGCAGCAGAATCTCAAACTTATAACTGAGCTTAGTGAGTTTTATCCCCAAGCCTGAAGACAAAACATGCTATTTTGTCAACTAGTTCTCCAGTAATTCCTGTAACTTGATATAATTTATATGTGGTGTGTTTAGTAAGCCCAAAAAGTTCAGTCAGGGGATACTTAACTGTACAGTCTGAAAATATGTAACATACCAGTGACTAGTCATTTGACCCACCTTCTTAGATTGAAGTGCTGATACTGAAAGTGAACTGACGTGGAAAATCTTACACTGTAAAGTAGCTACTTTAGATAAAATGTGACTGCTTCTGTTTATTCCTACAGCTAGAATGATTGCCAGCTTTCCTAAGAAAACCCTGACTTCAAAAGGAATTGGTGATTGCAAAGTATCAAGCTCAGACAGA
This sequence comes from Onychostruthus taczanowskii, assembly GCF_017590055.1. Taxonomy (NCBI): domain Eukaryota; kingdom Metazoa; phylum Chordata; class Aves; order Passeriformes; family Passeridae; genus Onychostruthus; species Onychostruthus taczanowskii. The sequence goes on from NW_024498795.1 coordinate 10,490,198, forward strand.
AGTGGGTCCAGCTTGTGTCCTGTAGTTGGTCTTGGACTTTAAATGCAGTAAACCCATAACTGTCTCATAACCAACTGAGGCCACAAAAAATAGCTTTATACCAGGCAGCTTGTAGCCAGTTCATTTTGAAATCAAGAAATAGAACATGTGACACAAATTAAACTGTTTGTTTCAGGTGATACACAAGCAGGACAGAAATATGTTCATAAAGAGAGTTTGGAAAGATTGACTGTATAAAGTGTAGAATAATAAAGGACAGAATTTTTGAATGTTAATGTTATCTTTGCCATTAAGTATTTTGTATCATTTAGTTGTCTTTATTTGTCAAGAACAAGCAGACATTAAATGAGATTTAAATAGGGGTAATGCCGGACAAAAATAGCTTTTTGGTGCTTAATTAAATTATGGAAATATTAAATTATGGAAATACTATGCTAATACAGAACACATCAGTGTTTCAAGGACTTCTACGATTGAGCACTTACATAAAATTATTCTGAGTTGTGAGTTTAATGATGAACAGCAAACAGGGTACAGCCAATCTCTAAATATAGCTCTGAACCTTAAAAATCAAGGTGGCACCTATTAGGTACAAATCTTGAGCTGTGACACAACAGTAGGCTCCCATGGGTTTGGGTTGAGATCTGTGTAATGATGGAAAAAGATCATTTGAGGAATCTAGAGGCAAAACAGACAGAGCAAAATAAAAACAAAACCATAAAAATTAAAGTGGACTGAAGAATTGGAGTTATCACTACATTAGTTTGAGATAGCATGGAAGAAAGGCTTAATGGTTACTTTAGTGGCTAAAACCAAATTCAAATTGCTTTGTATTTCATAGGTTATCCTTAGCCTAAGGTAGCAATTTTGTCCATGGAGACAAGTGAAAAATTACTCATCTTTACAACACAGCCTGACTTGTGTGTACGTGAACAAAAGTAATTAATGATTGTGTAGAACTAATGTTGTGATAGAGTAGTTGTGCCACCTTTGTCTTTTCCAACATGTCATTTTACTACTTTTTAAATTGCTAGCTTGAAACTTAATTTTTGTAAACCACAGAGAAGGTGTATGGTATTACATTTTACAATTGGTTCTGTTTCCTTCAAGGACCTGACAAGATTATCATGTTAACGTGTGTATATTGATTTTTTAATACTTTTTTCTGTAAATTTCAGTGAATGAAAAAAACAACTTACAGGATGAGAATAAAAAGTTAACTGAACAGTTCCAGCAATTACAGAAGGAGCTAGAGTAAGTTTTGGGTCGTTTGGGATATTCCCCCATTCCTCTGTAGAAATGTCTGGGAATATAAATATCAGCTTTTAAGTCTTTAAATCTTGTTTCCCCTGTGTGACAGATAGTGTGATGAGATAGCCTACTGCCACAACATAACAACACAAGCCCAGTTGCCTTCTATTGTGCAGATTTTTATTTTCTTTTATCTGTGTGCATCTTGTTTTAAACTGGGAGTAAAACTCAGAGAAGTGAATTTATCATAGAAATTTTGCTTGATTTCTGATCACAGTGTGTAGCAAAGCCTTATGTCTCATGCTTTTATTCCTTGGTCGCCTCTTTACCTTTTGTTTCCACCTAGGCTAAGATTTCAGAAAAGTAGTTATTTAGATAGTAAGTCCCAGGATCTTGCAATACATTTTTAAAATAAGCTTACTATAATTTTGCAATTTTAAAAGAAAAATACCATAGTAAATTTTGAAAACAAGACATAGAAATGGTGAGCTACAAATTGACTGTGAAATTTTAATCTGCTGTAGTAAGAATGTGTCATCTAATGTTGTGGTTAATATGTGAATGTGGTTGTACTGTGCAAGGCAGAGGTAGTGTTCCTTTCTTCTTGTGGTCTGACATCATCTGAAACTTATCTCACTTTTCCCTATCTGTGACTAAGTTGTGTACATGCCTCGGAGAAATGGGACAGGATGTGTGGACTTGATACAGGAGTTTATGCATGTGGTTTATTTCTTGTCTCTGTCAGAATTCAACTTCAATAGCGAGTGAAACAACTAGAGTTCAGTACAGAATGACTGTAGTCCTATTCCTTTGTATTTCTTGGTTTGTCTCCCATCTTTGCACCTTCATTGTCCTTTCTTTTTTCTGTATGCACTTAATCTTCTTGGGGTAACATACTTCATGACCCCAGCTTCCAGTAAAAATCTGTGGCCAAGTGAGGAAAGCTGACAATAACCAATGTAACAATTCGTTATTTGCTCTGCATGTTAGGTGATCATTGAAATAAGTGCAGAGTTGAGTGGATAAACAGTAATTTACAAGGATAGTACTGCTGTTGTAATACAGTCACTGCATTTGGTTGTTTTGGTTGAGCTATAATCATGGTACTTTATTTAGAATTAGCAACTTAGATTGATATAACATCATCACATTGTAGGTGCAAAGTAGCAGATTTTTTCTACTGTATGATATGAAATCACATTTTTGCAGTCTTCTGTATTTTGTAACCAAGTTATAATAGGAATAAAAATCTGAGAATTCTCCATATAAAATCTCCATATAAAATACAAGAAATCAGAAATCAGTGGAAGTGTAGAAAAATTGTATTATCTGATGCTTTATGACATTGAGATTTCATTATGCTCGGCTGGGAGCAGCAAGGAAATTTCTGCAAAAACCTCTTCTGGGGTCTCAGATAAATCCATGATTCAGAAGTTATTTATTACATAGTTATGATGTACAGTATGTATGGCAGCTGCTTCATTTGATGGTTTTTTTCTGTGATGGTAAGTAGAAACTACCTCTTGGTTTATATAGAAGTAAGGTGCAGAAAAATGTATTTTTAGTAGGTTCATTTGTCAAACAAGACCGCGTGTGCCAGTAAATTTAAAGAGAACTCTAACAGCTAACTTAAATTTGAAAAGTAAATTGATTAATATATTTCTCTGTTGCTTATTTTTAATTTGTGTCTTGAGATATTGCTAGTAGATAATACAGTTTTCCAGTGCTTTCTTTGTAAATGTGCTCGAAAAAAGGAATTACAAAATCACACAAGGGATTCGTCAAGACTTGAGAACATCAGTGCGTCAGTATTTGTCATTAAGTGTTCAAAGTTAGTAGTGGTAAAAAGCCTAACTGCAAAAATGCTTTCTGTCTCAAGCCAGACAGCTTTTTAAAGTTTTCCATTACCTTATTTTATAAAAGATGTTGTGGTTCAGCTTCAATGCAAGCAAAAATTTATCTGTATTTCCTCTTCTTCCCTTAAATCAAAACCTTATATCCTTCTCTTTACAGTTAGGAAATTATCTTTTGGCCTGTGTTTTCTCTTGAGAATCGTAAGGAAAAGTGCAACTGCAGGAAGAAGGCTGTGTTAGATTTCTGTGTGCTTTTCTTTTACTGCCTCTTCCATGTCTCACTGCCACCACCATAGGGCAGATAGCCTCTTATGAAGTACTAAACAAACTATTTAAATTCAAAGATCCAAAATCAGTCCTTTTTTGTTGTTATTTCCTCACTATGGTTAGATAGAGTTTTTGAAAAGACAATGTATTTTATTACACCAGTTATTATATACTGACTCTCCAGCAGGTAGCTAGAGCTGACAGTGTGACAGGCAGTAACTTGTCTTCATAACTTGTCTTGTATTTTACATTACTTGTTTTCCATGCTTTTTTGCATTATTCCATGATGACCTTTTTGGGTTGAGTTAGAGGTAACATCAATGCTTTGGAGAGTGATTGCTTTGAATACAGTGCTATTCAGTACTATTTAAAATTGTCCAAAAGCTTTTATTTTGTGTTTAAGGCAATATTTCTAATCACTGAATATATTCTGAATTGGAAAGGACCCAACAAGGATCAGCAAGTCCAACTCTTAAGCAAGTGGCCTATCCAGGGATTGAACCCAAAATCTTGGTGTTACCCAGCACCATGCTCTAGCCAACTCAGCCAATCTCAGGGTCATAAACTGTGAAGATGTACAGGGATTTCCATACAAGGGGGAGACACTGATCCATCAATTTCACCATTCTCTTGTTAAAGAAGCACCTGCTTGTTCTGCTTCAGAGAACAAGCTGTACCTCTACAGTACCTAGCTTCTTCTGGGAAAAAGGGCTTCCACAGTGCAGTTGTATGCTGACTTCAAATATGAAGAGCTAGGGTTGTATGCTGTTCTTGGGCTTGATGGAGCAATGGTCAATCTTTTGTTAAATGTATCTAAAAACTGCGTTGAGTATTAATTTTTTACAGTGTAATGTTTCTGAGGTGGCTGTATTTCCAGAATTGTTGGGTTCTTGTACTGCGTGATTGTCCTGCTTGCTGAAGTGAAAACTCTTCATCTTGCTGACTTGGGGTTTTATTTTACCACTTGGTTTGGTCTCCAGGGTGCAAAAGCAACAAACAGTGGATGCAGAAGAAGCTATTCCAGATTCTCCAGTTGTAACATCTTCATTTTCTGTGGTTAATCGTATGAGAAGGAAAAAAGAGAATAGGCATGTCCGATACACAGAACATACACCTCCAGATTTGGAACTTAGGGAAAGCAATGGTGGTAAGAGGGTTTTTTTGTTGGTTTTTTTGGGGTTTTTTGTAATTAAGGGCTAAACAGAAAGATGGTGTATAAACTTGATTGCAAAGGGAAAAAAGTAAAAAAAAAACCAAAAACCCTAGTGCTTTTTTTTGCTCTACCTTTTATCTTTTTGTGTGATAATGCATGAGTCCAGGGAAGAAAGTCTATAGCAGTAACTGTTACATTAGAGATATGCTCAGAACTTATCTCAGCCTTCTACTTTTATTCATCCATGTGCACATGCAAATGTAACAGTTTTCCAGCCTATTTTTCTTCTCTACTTGCAAACTGGCTAAAAAAGCATCTGTTCAGGTTTGACTTGTGCATGCAGCAATGTCACCACCTAGTGGAGTGTGAAACAGATGTTTTGCCACATTCTGAAATTATTCTGCAACTGAAGTAATGTAACTGAAACTGGTAGATATCTACATGATCTCTCTGTATTCCACACTGTTTGCACTTGTTTTGTGTCTTAAGTTCAGAAGTATTGTGTGCATTTAATTTCCAGACTTTGTTCTGTAGTGTCATAGAAATAACTCTAATATATTTTGTCTACACAAAGTATTTTTGTGAAATAAGGCAGTTTGCTTGTATTTTATTGATACACAGCAAATATCATAAGCCAGGTCAATTTGTGGTACTTTAAAAAGGTATTTTAAGTATGAATAAATATGACTAAATATTAGTCTTCACTAAAAGCCTCTTCCCAAGAATAAAAATAGGATAACTGTGGGGTGAAAAGGGTGGGCTAGTTGTTCATGCCCTTTATTTTGCATTTGAAATTTTTAGTGCTGTGAGTATTTTCTCCTTTCTAAACATACCTATGTCTCTCCATATTCTGTATAAAAAATGGAGCTACTAAATGAATCCAAAGTTTAATAGTAAGAAATAGTATGAATAGCTATCACAGTTAATGGCTTTGAAAAGCTGTTGATCATCAAGGAAGAAAGGACTACATGGCATATGTTTGTCATGATTCAGATCTCAGGTTTCTCACCTTTTTGTTACCTTAGCTGATGCAGAACATTGTTGACTTGGATGGTTTACTCTTCAGTAATTTCATTGCCCTATTAACAGGTCAAATACAGCTTTAATAACTATTTTTATATGGTCAGACTAGATGGTGGTGTCATTTTGTGTTAGTATTGTTTTAGGGCTGACTGGCTGAACTCATATTTTTGAGGAAAAGGATTAATATAAAATATTTATAATTTTATTTATATTCTGACATATCACTGTCACAAATTATCAGATGTGCTTACATTGCTAGATCTACTGAAATAATAAATCTCGCATTTAAGTGCTTTTAAGATCTGGGTCATTGTCTGCATCTATGCAAAATTATCACAACAGGATACCTAATTTCACCATGTGAAAATGTTTCCACATCTCCTAGAGTTTGGAAAGATTCCACTCTTTTCCACACAAGTGAGCACTCACCACGGAGGAGAGATACTAGTGACAGACACCTGTGATCCACAACTGTCCCCTGTGCCAAGTAAGTATATCAATAGATTTAGTTCTAATTCCATTCAAAATAAGGCAAAAATATTGTAAAACTGAGGTTTCATCTCTTTAACCCTTTTTAACACAGAAACTTAATAAAGCACAAACTTTTTTAAATACTCTAATGACTGACAAGCAACATGGAATTATTCAGGTCTGTGGCAAGTCAGGGCTGTGGTGGTTGCTGTTCTTGTTCTTTCCAATCTTATTATCTTGCCCCAGTTGAATGAACTGAGTAATGTTAAACCCCTCAAAGAAGGGAAACTCATCTCTCTGTTTTCCTAATAAAAATACATGAAAAATAATGGTTACTGTCAGGAAATATGCAAGACAAGTATTGCCTTATAAATACACATTATCTCCGTTTTTTTGTCAGACTATTTATGCCCTGGACTGGGAGTGTGAAAAGAAACTTATACATTGATTTTTAATTCTGGGGAGCTGTATTATTCAAACTGGACACATATTTCTCTGTATCAAACTGACACAGCAGTTTGCTCGCATCGGAAATTCTTTTGCCACTTACTGCTTCCAAATACAACTTTTATCTGATGGAGTTCAAACGATATCCATAAATGCCAGTTTTAATTTGTGATCCTTTTCGTTGTGTGTGTGTACCATCTCTGTGAGTCGAGCAAGATACTATAATGCATATGTAACTTACTGTGACCTTCTTTCTACTCACAAAGATAAACCAAGGGTGGGAGGATACCCTGTTCCAAAGCCATCTTTTAACTTGGCTGCGGTCGTTGCAGAAACAATTGGACTTAGTGTTGAAGAGGAATCTGTAAGTATTCCCAAATTTCTTTCATAATCAACTTTTTGGGCCAGTTGTTTACAAAAACAGTGTTTTTCTCTTTTGCATTAAAATTCTGCAAAAGTATTTTGAGTTCCAGTAAGCTCACTTTGGTTTGCTTTTGCTTAGTCTTTGGTGACTGGAGCATGAAGAGATATAACTGTGCTGACCTGTCTTGGGGAGGTTGAGGAGGGTGGAGACATGGTTCCTCCTTTCAAGTTTTATTAGTACAGTGATCTAAATCCTTGGGTCTGATAAATTCCCGTTGTGCAATAATCAAATCTAAGACATTGAGAAATGTTTCTTGGCTATGAGACTGGTTGGTGACTCAGGTGAGATTATTTGATGGTTTTGGTTGGTAACTACCATGAAAATTATATTATGAAGAATATTTTTTGTGTCCATGCATGTGAATGTTTTTTTTCAGTTTCCATAAGATTTCTTTAAAGCTTCTGGTCCAAATTTCATCTCTTAGCTTTTATGATTTTTCAGAGTTTTGAATGTTTTGATTTGAATGGGTGTTCAAAGTATTTATGTGCCAACTGAGCATATTTCTAATTTTAAATCCTGTATCTTCTCACACTTCTTTTCTTTGTTTTCCTTCACCACTTGCAAGGAGTCCCAGAGTGTACTGAATCTTCCCCTCACTAATACAGTTCTGAGCCAGGCCTCAGAGAGCATGCAGTCTGAAGACTCAAGAAAACATCCAGCTTGTGAATCAAGAAATGACGACAACAATTTAGGGTGTGTTTCCACTGAGTTATAATAGTTATAATTGTTTTAAGCAGGCTTAAAGAAGTTTGGGTCTTTGTAGAATTTCAAACCATGCAGCGTTTTGCTTTAAAGGTATAGAAATGGAAATAAGTATTTTGTATCAGAGGGGTTTCTTTCAAGTAAATAACATGAAAAGCAAAGAAACTGATAGAGTGCAAAACTGTAGGCTTTTACTTAATTCACAAACTTCTGGTTTGGGCATCTTGTGTACATAGTCCCTTCTTTCCTAACTTCTCATTATTGCAAGGTATCTTCTGAGGCCCATAATCCTGTTGATAGTGGGCATGGAGCTGGAATGAAAGAAAGATTCTGTTGCTGTGATTAAGTGTCAGACCAATTGACTGTTGCCCTTCCCACTCTCCTCAGGATATTGAGGTGTAAACTGATTTTTTTTGGCCCTATTTGTTGTCTTGAATCTATGTTTTGTTGATGACAAGCAAAAAACAGTCCCTGAAAGGAGCTTGCACTTTTTTCCTTCACTTGCAGAAGCTTTGAGAATCCATTGTGGTTTTAAGATGTTTATGAGAACCTAAATAGACTTCTATTGCAACCATTCTCGCTTTCTTCCTTTTTATTGCACTGAAAGGTAGGGAGTCCTTGGATAGAAGAGAAACTTAGGCAAGCTTAACTCTGTCCTTGGTTCTCAATTGAATGTGAAACAGAATTTCACACCATACACCAAAATCAAGGACAAGATCTGTATTTTGTTGGGCTTCTACAGCTCTAAGTACAACAGTACCTATCCCTAGAATTGGTGAATTTTTGTTTTTCTTTCTGTTTTCAGTTAACACTAGCAGCTCACACAGCTTTAAGGCAGATCAGCAATAGGAAACATTCTATTTTTTTATATCTCTTTCTCTTTCCCTCTGTACACGAGAAAAATCTCTCATGTCTCATTGTATTCAGTATTTCAGATCCATCTCATAACACTCCACCATGTGATGACTGGGATTCTCGGGTAGCTTCTCCAGTTTTTGGAGCTGCTAGCAGTGTGAAGAACAACTCAACTACAGTTCATGCTCCTTGTATTTTAGATTCAGGATTGAAGCCTCATCTCAAAACCAACCTCTTCAACAATCCATCCAGTTCCAGATCTCATAAAAGTAGATCAAAATCTGAAGACGTTGCTTTTGTTGCACCACTGAATCTTGGGTCGGAAATCAACTCAGTTATCAGCCAGGGCTCTGTCCATAGGCAAATGGTTGTGAAAAATAATTCTATTGAGGCTGTAACCTGTGTTGGAAACACCTGCACAGCTAAAAATGAGGTGATCAAGAGCGATGTCCTTCTTGTATACCAGAAGCAGCTAGAAGGCAGGTGTGCTAAGAGGAAGAAAGCTGAAGATGATCATGCAGTTAGCTGTGAGAAAACATCATTCAGCAAAGAGAACTCTGTGCCCTTTCGATCTGATGTTCAGCAGGTTAATGGGGAACACGCAGGGGATAAGCCCTTGGATCTGTCTGATCGCTTCTCTGCAGTTCGTGGTCAAGAGAAAAAACAGGGAAGTGAGGAGACGTATAAAAACAGACTGAAGCAAGTGACTCTGCATGACATTTTTTCACACATAGGGAAGACCATTCCTGAAGGTTCATCATCCTTGCAAAATGCCAACAATGAGAACTGTTTGTTTGGCAGAGATTTACAAGAGGAATCCTGTGTACAAGAGGCAGTACTGGGAAAAACATTCCCTGACAGGAAAAACCAGATCCCAATGAAAGAAGAAGTTCCTCCCTTCAAATTTGCACCACTGCCAAGTTCTGCAGAGACAGAGGAACTTTTTGATGATGTAAAGGTATGGTTTTCTGACTTTTTTTTTCTTCTCCTTTGAAGTATTTTATTTAAGTTTTGGGTAATAGTAAAATTGCAATATGTTGTTAGGTTGCCAGTGGCCATGTACCAAATAGAAAGAAAACAAGGACAGGACATGGAGAGTCTGAACCAGCATCTGTACTTCAGCCAAACCCTTGTAGACTATCAAAAAGTAAAGCACAGCAAAATGAGCAAGGTAACTTGATGAAAATGTTCCTTTTACTGCCTGCCTACCCCCTCAGCCTGTGCTCAGATTGAATAGAATTTTTTCCTATCTTCCTTTCTTCTACTTTAATCCCTTTGTTCTGCTTCTAACTCAGTCACATTCTATTTGGATTTCTCAAGATCATCCCCAACATGTATCTGTATCTTCCTGGCATACTTTTGCCACTGTATAATAAATATATCATTGGTATTCAGGTGCACATTCAACAGGCTAGGAATCTTGTTCTTTCTTGTTTGTTTAGCATTGTTATTTGTTTCAGTGTAATAATAAAATCTCATTAAGTTTGAGTTTATCTATATCAAATACTCGAAAACTACTCAAGAGTAAGCATAAGTAATTTTCTTAATATTTTTCATTATTCCTAATGATCTCGTAAGGAAATTTGTACCTTCATTGATAATGAACACAGCCTGTCATATATTCTTTCCAGAGCATGTATCTTCTTTCCTCCTAAGTGCTCCCAGTTGGAAAACTAAATTTTTGAGCTAGTGTTTTAGAATCAAAGCTTCTGTACTCCTCAGCCAAGCTGTTACTCTGCATACTTTATTTAGAAATAGTTGCATCATGAATTTAAAAGATACTTGCCAGTAGTTGGTATGGCCATGCTTGGAATCTAAGTATTCCCCTCAGAGATAAATCAAGAGGTATCTTCGGGGCAACGACCAGACACTTTTGTACTCTTTGCTTAGATGTGACACTTGTCATGGACCTAACTTCAATAGTGAACCAACTGAGGAAGCCACCCCCTGGATCTGTTGTTTGTAAGCAGAGAAGGACTGATAGGTAAAGTGATGGTTGGGGGCCATCTTGAGTACGACAGTCACAAAAGGATAGTTTTCCATTCTCAGAGAAGTAAGAAGTGGGAGGTAGCAGAGCTGCTACCTTGAACTTTTGGAGGGCAGACTTTGGCCTGTTTAGGAGATCACTTGACAGTCCTCCCTTGGGAGGCGGTTCTGAAGGGCAGAGGAGTCCAAGAAGTGTGGTCATTCTTGAAGGAGAGAATCTTAAAGGTGTAGGGGCCGGCTGCCCCTTGTGCTGCAAGAACAGAGAGCATTGGCTAGAACTCAGATATAAAGAGTTTATGACTTTTGGAAGAGGGGGCAGGCAGCTTCATGAGAACTAGAAGGATGTTGTGAGGTTACACAGGATAAAAATAAGAATGACCAAAGTCCAGCTAGACCTTAATCTGGCTACTGCCATAAAAATATTTCTGTAAATCCATCAGCGACAAAAGGAGGGCTGAGGAGAATAATCTTTATTGGATTTGGGGGAAACATAGGGACAAAGGATGAGGAAAAGAATGATGTACTTAGTGCATTTTTGCCTAAATCCTTAATAGTAATTCTCATGGTACCCAGGCCCTGAGCGGGAAGACTGGAATAGGGAGCAGAATGAAGTCCCCGTAGTCCAAAGGGAAATTGTCAGTGACCTCCTGCACCACTTAAACACGAATCCATGGGGCCAGATGGGATCCACATGAGGGTACTGAGGCAGTTGGCAGAAGTGCTCATTGAGCCACTTTCCATAATTTATCAGCAGTCCCAGATAGCCAGGGAGGTCCTTTTTGACTGGAGGTGAGCAAATGTGACACCCGTCTACAAGAAGGGCTGGAGTGAGGATCCAGGGAACTACAAGCCTATCAGCCTGACCCAGGCTGATCCCAGATCACCTTGAGTACCATCATAAAGCACATACAGAACAGCCAGGGGATCAGATGCTTCTGGCAGAATTTGATTCTAATTATTTGTCCTTTTTTTCTCGTATTCTGTACATACAGACCTGAAAGATAAACCTTCTTTAGAAAACTTCCAGTGGAGCATAGACCCAGGAGCTGACCTTTCACAGTACAAAATGGACATTACTGTGATTGATACAAAGGTGAACTTTTATAATAAGTCTGCATGTTCTATGATGTTGGAAATGCCTGCAAAGCAGTATCATGAACATTGTTCTGGGCAGACCAAACCCACTTTCTAACAAAATTTGAAATTGGGCTCATTTGATGTTTGATCATGCTATAGTTATCCTAAAACATGTCCACTCTTTAGTTGTACTTCATAAACTCAGCAGGCATATTCTCAGTATGAAAGTGGACAAATAGTTGTGAGAGAGATTTCTAAGGAGGCTGTAACCTGCAGGAGAAAAAATAAATCAGTGTCCAAAAAGAAGCCACTAACTGCTTTGAAAGTGTTTCAGATACACAGCACTGACACTGACTACACCAGTTGCTTCTGGGTACAATTGTCATGCTTGCTTTTTTTTTTCCCTAGGGTGGTTCTCAGACCAGAGTTGGAGGGGAAGTTGTTGATATGGATTATACTTATGTTAGTGACAGTGTGCTATTAGAAATGAAAAATCAACAGGAAAGCAGTCCACGTAAGTTGTTTTTTTTTTTTTCTCTTCAGTTTGGTTTGCTTTTTTGTGGTATGGTGGAGGTTTGGGGATTTGTTGGAGTTTTTTTGTTTGGTTGGTTTTTTGAGGAGGACAAGGAAAGAGTAAAAGAGCTCTTTTTTTTTTTTCTGTATGGCTAGATAGTAAAAAATGGTTTGCAGTAAAAAAGTGGTGATGAATTTTTATAGGTTACACAGGGTCAGTCTGCTTACTAGAGAGTTGGTGGTGGGTTTTGAGGTTGTTTTTTTTTTTTAACATAGTTTAAGAAAAAATACAGGATTTGTGCTGAGAGCCAATAGCTAGCTATTCCTTTACAGTGCTTAAAGGGTGAAATACTTAACCATATAACAGTTCTAATCTCACCTGCAGTAAACAGCTTTGAAAGTTTTCTATGAGAAAGTTTGTATGAGAAGACTAATTTTATTTTTAATGACATAAATAGAACTAGTATGTTTAAAATAAATCCAAATGTGTTTATATCACTTTTGCCATATGGTATGTGGTGAATCATGGCTGCACAGCAGTGACTATTTCCTACCCACAGCAAGTGTTTCCTTTTGCTTGGATAAGTCCATGATTACAAGAACAAAAATTTCACGTATCCAGTATTAAGGATAAAGGTACCTCACGGTGATTTAGCAGTTAATCAGATTTAAGAAATGGGATCCAAGGTATCTGAAAAATAGATGAGCATTGGCCACATTTGAAAGATTGACAGAGAAGTTTCAGCAAGAATTGAGGTGTAGCTGGTTTTGAGTACTGGAGCAGTAAGTAAATGTTAATTCTTTTGATACACATTTAGTCAAAATGCAATTTCTTGACTAAAATCATTGAGACACTGATTTGGATGTTCTTTGTGCTTTTAATAACAGGAGGAGAAATAACAAATATATTTGATCAGACGACCCATGAAGAATATGAATCCTGCCTACCAGAAGATAGTCCTCCTACATGTGATGAAAAAGAAACTCTTCATGATGAAGAGCAGGATAAGGGAATAACAACAGCAAGCAAGAAACTAAAGAGTGGGATATAATTTGGTTTTGTCTTTATTAGCTTACCCAAACTACAAGAGTTGATTTGAAATCAGACTCTGTTCTTTAGGAACAAATATGCCAAATTAACCACCAGTTCTTTTTTCATAAATTTGTGGTAAAGTTGATTACTTGTAAGGACAAAACATAAAGTAATATGAATTTTTTTTTTTGGTCGTTCATTTATCACCACACAAATGTGGAATGCATAGTGGAAGTTGGCACAGCAGCAGAACATTAAATTGACTCTTAAAAGAAACACCAGGTTTTGGCTACAGTTATTTACTTTCTTTTTTCTCACTATTCTAGGTTCTGTTGAAGATTTTACAGTATTTTGTATTTTAAGCAGCTTTTCCTTTGATGTTCTTCCTGTCTTTTTTGCTTGTGTCACTGCTGCTTTCCTTCTGCTCCAGTAATGCTTCTTGATTGATCATTCTATCAGTTTTGTATTATTTTTTGTACCTATTTGAATCTGTTGTCTCAGACTGAAATGTACATGGCATTTTCTTAACAGTTAATTTACAGAAATTTCTGCAGGCAGTCTGATAACCTTATATGTTGTTTTGCATGTCTGTTTACAGAACATGAGGATAAACAAGATAAAGCCAAGCAGAAAGCTTTTGTGGAGCCTTATTTCAAAAGTGATGAGAGGTAATTTAGTTTGTTCTCTATGGGCATTTTAAGGCTCTTTATATCTTCCCTATAGGAAACTTGATCCTCCATAAAATAAAGGTGTTTGTGTGTAACAGCCTAGCAGTTGAAGATGCAGAAAATCTACTACATTAGATAAAAGACTTTAGATAAAAATTGGGGTAAGGGAAAAAATGTTGAGTTGCCCATTACATTTGCTGAAGAGAAGGGATTGCCTCCTCTGCTTTTTATAATTTTAGTGAAAGCAGTATTTTGTAATCTGTGTGGTTTCTTACAGGCGTGTGGTCATGCCTGAATTTATGAGGCAAGGACCTGTGGGCTGCTTGTACAAATGAAAACCTTCTCTGGTGTTTTTGTCCATTGCTCTCTAGGCAATAAATGGTGTTCAACAATTGCACCTCTTAGTGCCTCCTCTGTTGCCTTCCAGTATAATCATAATTAGACGTCTGAGCCTTCCTTTTATAATGATACCAAGCCCTTCAGTTAGCTTATATTTTACCTGTGCATGTTTTCTTTGTATGGGAAAACTTGTTTCCTGTTTTGAAAGCAGTTAAGTTGAAAAGAACCTACTGATCTTGAACCCCAACATATGTTCCTCTCATGGAAGTCATTGCAAGCACAACTCTGTCTTGGACAAAAATATTCTATGGAAGATCTCTATTTGAGTAATTTCTATATAGTAATTACTTTTACACTGTGAAAAGCCGTAATAATGAGACACACATCTCTGGTTATGTAAAAGTTCATTTTGCATTTGAAAACTGTTTTATTTATAGAAATTGCCCTATTCAACTATGAAAGGCAGTATGATTTGGGTTTTGTTTATGTTGTCTGAATTATTTTTTTAATTTGTCTGTCGATCATTGTGTTCTAAAAGAATGAAAAATTCCAGTCATGTAGAAGAAATAAATGTACTATTCCATGAAAACATTTTTGTTTTTCAGAAAGAATACTATGTTAGATTTTCCTCATATTGAGGTTATTCGAAAAAAAGAAGAAAGAAGAAAATTACTTGGCCACACTTGTAAGGAATGTGAAATAGTAAGTAGAGCTTTAAAATTTGTCAGTCTTCAATTCTTCTAACTCCAGACAATATCTAAGTGCTGAAGTGCTGTTTTTAATTATTAATCTGGTTGCATCATCATCATTACCTACAGTAGCTGGGAAGTAAGTCTTTACCAAAGCTGGATAACCAAATTTGCAGGTGGTTTGTTTAATTTTAGTGCAGTAACCACATATAGCATACAAAGATTTGGGTTTGATTTTTTTGTGTGTATCTGCATGACAGAAGAGCTTCTTGCATCATGGTTCCAGTGAGATTACTGTTAATAAAAAAAAATACACGTTAATGCTTGTCAAAAGGTATGAAATTTTCGATTTCACATTACACATTTTTTTCCTCCATTTGTATTTACTAAGCTGCTTTGGTTACAGATACTTGGTGTAGAGATAAAATATTGATGTAATTACATGTGTAATAAGAACACATTTTATTTAGCCATTAATAGTTATGATCTAATAAATGATGACTCAGTAGAAGTGTGGATTAATGACTGAACAATGGTGAATTTTCTGGAATCTTTCCACTTAATTTCCACATGTATATAGAACCAACATTTTTCAGAGATTCTCCTGCTATTCACTTTATAGTCAAGTCCCGTTTACTTAGCTGAAGAAATTTATTAGAGTATGTTTCTCGTGAAAATATTTTCTGAAAAATATTGGTAGAACTCATTAAATACAAATACTTAATTTTTACAGTCAACTATAAATACCATTTTTAAAAATATGTTTGATTTAAAGAGTTTGAAAGAAAACAAAACAGCCCCCAACCTTCAGTCTGTTTCATGGTTCCAGAGCCATGTGTTAAGCATTTTAATTTACTGTTTCTGTAAGCTACAGATCTTCCTTCTGTAAATCCAATTTGTGTTGCTTTCTGTCAAATTGGAGTAATAACTATAGTGTCTGGAAATATTCACAGCTCCAGTTTTGTAACAGTAGGTTTCTACATTAAATGCTAGGAAAGTTTGGGTTTGTTGTTGGTTTTGGCTTTTTTGGGCTTTTTTTTTTTAAGTCTACACCATTCAAAATTAATGTCTTGGAATGTGTGGAATTCTTGGCTGTGTCATTGCACAATAATAAAACTAGCTTTGAATTAAATGGCTGTGGAAGAAGGGAGTATTGGATAAAGCATAAATGATGCTTTAGAAAAGTCTTGGCTTGCTGATTAGCCGTATGGGTTTGAAAAGCTGCCAAAGTCTAAGGGAATATTTAGGGAGTGGATAGAGATCAGTAAATGGATGCTGGCCCTGTACTGCAAGTGGTGTCAGTGGGGTCACTTACTGTCACTCTGAGAAGACCTGGGGTTTAACTTCTGCACGTGCCACAGCAGACTGATATTAAAGTTCTTTATAAGTGCTTATCTTAAAGCTTTGTGGAAGCATCTCATTCACTTTACAGTGTAGAACTTTTGATAAGAAGTCTTGTTTTGTTTTTTTTTATGACCTTGTGATGCTATCAGAGAAAGATTGTAGGCAGAAGTTACAAGTAGCTTGTAAAAGTAACATTTGTTAGTGTGGTTATTTAGTGTAGCTACACTTAGGTGAGTAGGAGGATCACTCAGATGTATTTTTATAGGAGTTTAGATTACAGGAATTATTCTGTAAATTTTTTGCTAAACTAATGGGAGGAATGTTTTTAGGGCTTGTTTACTTTCTGAAACTGCAAATTGTAGAGTTCTATAAACAATTCTTTTACAGGGAAGACAGGATGAGATTGCAGTATCTTCACACATGGAAAAGCCTAGCTCAAATGTTTTGTGTGGATTAAAAATGCTGTGGACAGTGAGATCAATCTAGAAAACAGCTGAGAGTTCTTTTTGCTGTTTAGCTGACATGCCTAACTCTCATTCTCTGTCAACCCTAATAGATTTCTAAAGAAGCCAAAGAAGAAGTTTCTTTCTAATTTATTTTTAAAACATGTTTATCTTGATTTTTGATTGTTCTTATTTTCTGTTCCTGTTAAACTGTACTGTATTTTTCATTGTTGGATCTGTAAATATTCCTTACTAATCATAAATTGTTTAATTAAAAAAAATGCAACACACTAACAACTTTTAGTAAATTAATTTGTAAAGTTTCAGGCTATTTACAAGACAAAATAAGGAGCACTGCTAATTATCCCTAACTAAAACTCAGTAATATTTTTCTTATACGGACACTCTAGAATTCTTATAGTTAATTTTGTTGACTTAACACCTCGTTCTTAACTTCTGTCAGTACAAGTTGAATGAGCATACTTTACAATTCCAAGTAGGTTTTCTGAAATCATGCCAGTAGCTGAGAGCATGAAATAATCTCTTTTGACAGAGGTATCCTGTTCTCTTCCCTAATTCCCCAGTCTAGGTCACTTTCCGTCTGATTGAATGAGTTATAAACTTTAATTTGCCTTTTTGAATTGTAACACTGCCATTTCAGTAGAATTGTTTCACCATTTTCACAAGGGTCAGGTTTCTTGTGTGGCTGTAACTGTTCCTTACCACTTGAATCAAACAGTGCATTCACTTTTAAAATATTTTGACCCTCTGCTCTAAGGTCCAAATTTGTATTTTTAGGAAATACAACTAGAATTACAAATTAAAACAGTAGAAAACTGCATGGAAGAAAATATACTCTAACTTTCTATGATGCTACTCAGGGAAACACCCAGTAAAAAGGTTTGGAGGGAGCATATACTTTTCTCATTGCAGGCCCCAGTACAGCTGGCAGGGGTGATAGAGTGTAGCCAATCTACTATAGAGAATGCTCAGCTGGCAGATAATTTCTGGAGTCCCAGTGTCAGTCCACTACTTAAACTTACTCTTTATTTACTTCTAATTTGAGGCTAAGTAAGTAGGAACCATTTTGACTTAAGTTTGCAGCTACTGCTGTAAATTTGGATACTGGAAATAATTCTGCAGCATGGGGTTTGTTGTGGGGTTTTTTTTCCTTTTTTTATTTCTAGATGCAAGCTGACACTTAATAAATTTTAAAATTCAGATCTCTTTCAACACCTGTGCTACTTAGCTTTGTAAAATGAGTCAGTAGACTATTGATATAAGTAATTGTACACGTGCCTCAACCTTGTTACTTATGGTATGTTAAAAGACAGAAGGTTAACAAATTGTAAGCCACGATAAATTTGTTATACTTAGTCTGTAAATTCAGTAAGCTTTTAGGATAATTGCCAGGTGTTTGTCACTTGGATAATGAATCTCTACTCTGGCTGTCCTCACCATTGTTTTTAGATAACTGTGTTAATAAACACGATGATTGATAATGTCAATTGTGTGAAGCAGTCACTCTATTATGTATAAATTTGTTAACTGGGATTTTTTCCCCCCTTACATTCAGTATTATGCAGACATTCCAGAAGAAGAGAGAGAGAAGAAACTAGCTTCCTGTTCAAGACATAGATTTCGCTACATTCCTCCAAATACTCCTGAAAATTTCTGGGAGGTTGGATTTCCTTCCACCCAAACCTGTGTGGAAAGAGGTTTGTGCCAAAAAAAGCTTGAAAAGTACTTTTTAAAGCTCTTTTTTTTTTTTCTCCCTGAAATTATCTCTAGTTCATATAGCAGCCTTTCTCACCCATTCTTGTTGAGGTCTGTTTATCAGCAGCCACTGCAGCCACCATTGTCTGGCTTTAGCAGTTCCTGTACTACTAAGAAAGGAATATAAGGAGAATTTCTTAGAGTCTAGATAGAGAAGGCAGAAATAATTGGGATTTTCATAGAACTTAATTTAAACCCTATATATCTTTGACCATAAGCAGCAATTGGATTTTCAGAGGTAAAGGCCAAGAGATTGTACTTACTTAGGAGAGACAGCACTATTGATGTCCTTTGGCAGTGTTTTTAGTGTATCATTGTACCAGGTGATGGAAATGTTGCAGGCATGGTGTAGTGAAACAGTTTTTCATACATATACCCTGCTTGTTAGTGACAATGAAAAGATGTGGTGTTTGGTTTTGGGGTTTTTTTAAACTCATCTTCACATAGAAGTTTGTTCTTTTTAAATAACTTTTCAAAATCTTAGAGCCTAGTGTAAAAATGAGGTTTTACAAATTATGTTAAAACACGGTGAGTTTGTAGTATACTCTATGTACAGTTCTTCAGAAGTGGTGAAGTGCTGGAGTGAGGAGGCCTATAGAAACTCTCTGAGTTCCTTATATCTTGAAACATTAACATTTGCTTTTATCTGTTCCTGTAACAGTGTCAGGTCAGGCATAGGAAAATGTAGCCAGAATTGTGTATGTGTATTCTGTGATAGTGTTGCAGTATCATCCTTAATCTTTCACAACAGGGAGCTTTGATTTTTATGGACCATATAACTTGTTACTAGCCATTTGGAATCTGCTTGCAGCCTCATTAAAAATTAGCTTCTTGGCTCTCTCCTTGTTCTTCTGGAGTAAGAGCTGTCCAGTTAATGGTCTCAACAGCATATCAGAGGCAGAATTTAGATCAACCCGCCCTTGGAAAAGGAAATATTTTATAGCAGTGCAGCAAGTGAACTAAAACACAAGAGAGAGTTCCCATGATGAGCAATTGCTCCTGCCACTCCAGTGTACTGGGGTACAACAAAGGTATTTTCTACTCCTTATTGGTATCTTAAACCATCTGTTTGTGTTGTTTTGGTTTTTTTAAAATAACTGAGTTATGTAGACATAATTTTCCAACTATGAAGTGGAAATCTACTACTCTCATTTTGGTGGATGTTGTTGCTGATCAACAGTAAGGAATTGACAAAAGCCAGGTGCTGAAATTGATTTGCATAAAATGTCTGTTCACTGTCAGTGTTAGCTACGTTGAGAATGTTATAGAATTTTTCTATTCACTTTTCTTATCAGAGAGCTTTCAAGGTGTGTTTAATCTATAGGCTCATGTTCAGCTTTTCCCAGTCTTTAATGAACCTGGGTGCTCTTAAAACAGAGGGAGGTACTGTTTATTCCTACAAAACACATGTGCCTGAAGTTTCCTCTATATGACTAGGATTTACATTTTCAAAAGTGATTTTTATTAGTGAATTGAATTGGCAGTTATTGCATACTTTGTTACTCTTATGTAAAATCCTTGGTAAAAGAAAATGGCAGTGCAGTTTTGTTTTGAATAGATGAACAATTCATAGTTTCCATTCTGTTTTTCATTGTCAGCTGTCTGTATTGCATTATTGTGCAGTCACCTACTAGAAAGCAGCTGTGTATTTTAATGAATAATATTTGCACAGTGGGATCTCCAAACTTTTATGTGAAGTCAGAACCACTTGCCCCAAAAGGAGAAAAAAATTCACAAGTTATTTTTTGACACTAAACACACAGTAAAGCTAAAGTTATGCCTGTTTTTATATAGTATTTCTTACCCTAGGTTTTTTCTTTTTAAGGCTACATTAAAGAGGACCTTGCTCCCTGTCAACGTCCAAAAAGGCGGCAGCCCTATGCAGTGATGTTTTCCCCAAAAGGAAAAGAGCAGAAGACATAAAGGATGGGGAAGTGAGAAGTGCCAGCCTGAAGTGGATCTCTCCTGCCCGTAGATATTTATAGTTAATATAAACTTGAAATAAAGAACTGTGTTTTCCACAATTATAGATAAATTGTTTAATTGAATATGTAAATTTTATAAAATTCATTTGCAAGTCTGATGAACCAGGAAACAAAACTATTTAATATATGTTTGTTTCATATTGTGTTAATACATTTTGTATTCGTTTTTGCACCTGTCAGAGAAGTCTCCTACTTTTTTTTTTCTTTAAGGCCAACAGCTGAAATTCCAGCAATTCCTGTCTGAACTTTGTGTCAGTGAGTAACTGCTTTGAAGTTACTGAAATCAGTTGTTCTTGCAAGAGTAAATGTCTGTCAATGGGAACAGAAATGACAATTTTCTAGGGTGCTTTTATTTTGCTCTGGATTTTCTTGTATTTCTTTTCTCTTGTTGCAATAATGGTTGTATCTACTTGGAATAAAGCTGTATTAAATATGATATGTATCTACTGTTCATAGTTTGGAAAACCAGGAAGTCTAAGTGTCTTTCTTCAATTCTGGTGTTAAATGTATAGCACCATGTTTTCCTCAGTTTAAATTAGAATGTCCAATATTCCTTTTATTTTTCCCCTGAAATGTCTTTGCATATATGTGTCCCATTTATTGATAGAGATAAGCATTGTTATTTCTAAATTTGGGTGGCGGCTCTGCCCGGAGTTCTCCTAGTGGACGGCAGTAGTCATCACCTAGGTTACAAATGATTGTCCTGAGATATTTTAAATTAATCTTTTGTAGCAGGGGATATATTTCCATACTTGTATTGGGAAAGTAAGATCATACAGTATCACAGAGACAGGATAATACCTACATAGGTAGGCAAGCCAAAGATCACCGTAGGATCCTTAGGAATAAAGGAGCTACAATCAGAGTTGGGTTCAAGCACTGAGAACTCTTTTAAAAAGAGATCATAAAGCAAGCAAACTATTGAAATGCCTGAAGTAAAAATAAAACAATAGAAAGTACAGATACATCTGGGGGTTTATCTATATATATATTTATATATAAAAATGTATCTGTAATTTCTATTCTTATACTTTATGTATGGGTATAAAAATATATTTAAAAACTTGGTGGATAGGACCATTTAAATTCAGCTGTATTTATCTAGGAATGGTGGCAGTAGGAATGGTGGCAGAGGTTGTAGCATAGGCCCAAGAAAAAACTAAATCACATGTGATCAATTTAACTGTAACTCTAAGAGACAAAAAATCCTTTAAGGCTGAAGTAACAGGCCTTGCAGAAAAGTAGAAGAAGGGGTGAGAGGAGGCACTGTCCCCATCCTACCTGCTTAGTTGGTTTACTTCAGCATTTCACAGGAGTATATCCTAAGGAATGCCAAAGGCATAAAGCCAAATAACAACGAAAGTCTTTAGTCCTTCCCATAGATACTAATACATGCTGACAATAAATGTTTACAACACTGTAATATCATTTCTTGGAACAGACAGTCAAAGAACTCATTCCAGGGTAAGTCTGGTTTCCTGGAATTTTTTTTAATAGGAAAAAAAATTGAATTCTTGCAGGTATCTTGAAAATTGTTTTAGAACAACTATTACATGGTCTGCATAAATATTTATCCATTGAAAAATAAGTTTTAGCAAGAAGAATAGGGTAGGAGACTGCTTTTTACTAGGGAGAGCCTTTACACAGTAGAAGCTACATTCGCCAAAAGAAAAGTAGAACACTGTAACTTGTCAAATGTAAATTTTGCTATGAAGCAGGCTGTTTTGATGCCTTAAGTTTTAGCTTTCATATTTTCCAGATTCTGTACTGCATTAGTATTTAACTCTGAACTTCATATAAAGTGTTAGCAAGTTTTCTTCACAGCTTAGTTAGACAAAACAATCCTTTTCCACTCTGAGAACCATGGACATCATTGCAGCTTCAGGCCCAAAAAGTATAAACAACAGCAAATTGAGGAAAGCAAGCTGGGAGGATGGGACTTCATAACCTGAAGCTGTAATTGGACAATTCACCCAAATATGTAAATGGACCAAAACTTATAAAAGTGTGAAAACTCAGGACCCACCATCCATCTTGGCTGGAGCCATGGCAGGGCTCTTGTACAGCCCAAGGTGTATCCTTGATAAATAATAAATAATAAATACCTTTTAATAAAAACCTACTTTATTCCGTTAACACCATCTAGCCTCTGTTCTAGGTAGCCTCTCAAGGCATCAGTTTGAGACAATTTCTGAAAGAAATAAAGTGAAAGGTAAAGTAAAAGATCAAACAATAATGGGAACATTTAAAGGTAAGATGACAAGAGCAGATGGGATTTTTACAGCAATGTTCATTATGGAAGTGCCTGGGAGCCTTTCTTTGCAGGGTGGGTGGGCAGAGCTGTTGGAAACTGAAATGGCAGAAGAGATCAATGATGTGGGTGTTGACAAGTGGACAGGATTGGAGCCTGCTCCCATGGATTGGAAGGTGAGAGAAGCAACTCCTAAATCCCTCACTCTAGCATGGAACGTGACAATCAAACCAGCTGTGGTGGCAAAGGAGAACAAAGTAATAATCCTGTCTGGAGGCTTTAAAGAAGACTCCAAGGAGATCAGTGTGGCTGCAGCCTGGTGAGTTTTGTGGAGTCACAGGAGCTGGGCTAATTCGCATCAGTGTAACAAACAAGATTTTCAGACCTTTATAAATACAATGTGAAAGGATGACTTTTTACAGCTGCCATTCTGATGGCCTTTTAGATACTTTGAAGATGTCAAAATGTGATTTATCTGACAGTAGAACTAACTTGTCTTGGTGCAGAAGTTCTCTCCTAGAGGATGCCTGTTGAAAGGTACATAAGACATTACAGTGGGATCCTAAGTACCATTTTATTCAGCCTATTTGTGTTCTGAGAAAGGGTGAAGGGAGAAGTCTGTTAAATTATTAACTGAACAAGTGGAACTGGGGTAGAGAAGAGGAAGAAATTGCAGAGCAGAACCCCTTCACACACAAGAAGGGATGTGATGGATGCTGATGAAGTCATGAAGAGGAAAGAAAAGAGCAAGGATTGCTCTCCAAAGGCAGCAGGTTTAGTCACAAGAAGAAAGGAGCACGTAGTGTCTATGGGGATATTACTGCTCCACTAGAGGACAGTAAGGAACTGCTTTTGAGCTTAAAGCAGTGTAAGAATTACTCTTTCTTACCCTTTGATAATTGGCCAGTTTTATAAGATTTATATTGATTTTAAAATTGTAGATCTCTTGTCTAGCTCTGCTAATGCCAGAAAAACTATTTTGCTTCATCTTGAGAAGCAAGAAATCAATTGTAAATATCAAGAAAAAAGAATAGAAACAGACTGATTTCTCCTCTAAAAATAAGAATAAAGAAATACCTGAAGTATTTCTAATAAATACAAAGCAACATTTGTATACCAAAAAGATTATTGGAATTTATAAATTTTAAACATTTGGTTAAATATTTCTATTTGCAGAAGTTACTAATTATGACTAACCTGCATTTTTAGGACACTCTTGGAATAATAAGCATCTTTTGCCCAGAAGGAATGGAAGAAAAAAAAGAGCAAATCAGAGCCAGCAAGGAAAGTCTGCTAAAAAGAATCACTTTAAATATAGTTACATTTATACATATTGGCTGTATTTGTCCTCTTTATAGCATGGCAGCACATTGTTATTGCAGTCAGCTGTGCTGTCAAGAGGAGTGGACTGTATTCTTTGAGATTTGTGGGGTTTTCCACAGTTGATAGTGGAAAAAAAATCAGATAAAAACCATAAGCTGGAGTAGGTTTTTGTCTTTGGAGGAGATTGGGGCTAAAACCAATGTTTGTGAGCTAAATATTCAATGGCTTCTTACCTGAAGGCATTACTCAGAAGCTGAGACAGTGGGAGAAATTTCTTCAGGTGTATTGAAGTCTCAGCATCCAGATGGGAATCTCTGAAGAGCAGTGCCTATTGGGTCATACACCCACCACCTGGCAGAACAGCCAGGATAGCCACAGCTGCCTTCTAGTTTCCTGTCTGTGGCTGGGACTACATCTTAGGATCCATGCTGCCTTTTCTCATTTTATGAGATAAGGGAAAACTTAGTAATCAGTGCTAGGATTTGTGCATCTTGCAGTTATGTAAATAAATACTGATATAATATTGATCATGACTGCAAGAGCTTGAGGATTTGACACTCATGTAGGAAGTGCCCCCAAAGAAAGAGTAATCTCTAGGAACTCATCCATTTGACAACAGTGAAAATCACCCTCCCTGGAATGGGTTGAAAACTGGAATGGGCTTCTGAATTTTTCTGAACTTAGATCAAGGTAAACCTCTTGGCTTCCAGTTGAGCTTATGGCCTGCTGGAATACACACATTCCTAGTGATTCTTAGCATATATTCCAGCCTGTGACATTCAGATGCTGGTGTGGACCCAACAATTGTACAACTTCAAGTTGGTGGCTTAGTGTCATTCCCAAAAACATAAAGATGGCAAAGTCATGGCTTTAGCACTTCCAAAGTGTTATCTGTCCCCTCTGCAAACAATCCCAGCCTGAGAAGGAAGCCTTTGATCAAAAAAAGAAAGGCTTTTTAGACTGCTTGGAGCACAGAAGTCAAATTGCTGGTAAAATGTCCACAGGCAAGCTGTTTCCTGTGCTGCCTATGAGACCAACTTGGCTGCTAGTTGCTTTTAATTAGTTGTGCTTTTGAACTTTGCCTTTCTCATGCAGAAAGGAAAAATTCCTTGTCTCTAATGAAGCAGAAGGAAAACTATGTCTGTGTGCTGGTAATTAGAAAGTCCTGTCAAAAAAGAAAAAAAAAAAAAAAAGAAAGAAAGAAAAATAATACAAGAGCAGAAAAATCATAGGCCAGGGAAAAACAGGAGAGAGCAGAAGAGCATGATGAGGCTCTTGTTGGTGATACATCACGGGGTATCAGTAGACTCTTGTTTTTAGAAATAATAAACATCAGCCTTGATCCTGAAGGGAAGGGGTTTGCTGTGTTCAAACAAATCAGTTGTGCAGCATTTGGAAGAAGAAGCTGCCACTTCCTTTGTCCCTTAGAAAGACTGCTCGGTCTCAGCATAATCTGTCTTTGTTGTGCTCCTGCACGGACCATAAAGTTTCCAGGAGTGTTCTCTGTGCACAAATACAGACACCTAATTATGAAAGAAAAGGTAGCAAGACACTGC
Organism: Onychostruthus taczanowskii; assembly: GCF_017590055.1. NCBI lineage: Eukaryota > Metazoa > Chordata > Aves > Passeriformes > Passeridae > Onychostruthus > Onychostruthus taczanowskii. The sequence goes on from NW_024498795.1 coordinate 10,515,627, forward strand.
AGAAATAAACCCAAGGTTTACCTCATTGGAAGATGGACCTTACTTTAGGTTTAGGGTTTTTTTCAGTAAAACCTAAAATGTAGAGTGTTTTCCTCAGATTTATTTCAGCTTGCTTCTTTAGTCTGTGCATTGCAAACTGTATGTCACTGTATCAAAAAATAATGTACTGTAAATGATAAAAACAGCATTGTCCTCTGCGAATTATTTTACAGGTTACAAAGTGACAGCACAGGTTGGGTTGTTGTGTCTTAGAACAAGGATGTGCTATAAGAATATACAATTCATTTTGATCATCAAGTTCAATTATGATTCCTCTAAATACCCATCAATCTCCCCTCAATGATAAATATGAGTTTTTTTCTGAATTGCAATTGTCTTCTGTCTCACTGCACTCCTTTAAAAAGCTAGTTCTTCTTTTTAGAATATTGTTTAGGATATATATGTGGCTAGATATTTTGCATCCTGGGCACAGTGCCTGAGGTGCAAGCACCATCACAGCAGAGCCACACGGATTTCCTGGGCTCTGGGAGAAGTTGTGTATTGAGTTTATTGTGAAGAGAGCCTCCAGTCAAGGGCAGCGAGGTCTGTCTCCCACACTTAGCAATGGTGGGAGATAACCCTGCCCAGCAGGAACTTGGAGAAGGACATTTGAAGACTGCTTGTCCTTGGGTGGCTTCTGTCGGCATTCCAGCTGCAGCCATGAACAAGGCTTATCAGCCTCAGTTATAACCAAGGCTCCTGTTTAGCATCTCATTAGGAGAATTAGTTGGAGTTTAGGTCAACATGGGAGAAAGGTTTTTTCATTAGAGATAGGAAAGCTGATTTTAAGCTAAAAGTGTGTATTTATTGGGAAGACATCCTCAAACTAGAACATGTTACCAAATCAGGACGGTAACATTTGGTACATACTTGCTACACCGGTAAGTAACTACACTTGGAACTAACCAATGCACCAACAAAGTTATCAATACAAACTGCTATACATACATGACATATTCAGACAAGAAAAGTGAGGAAAATATCCCCAGAAATAATTGCAGGAAGAGTTCCATATGTACTTCTATTCTACTCCACGTCTTCTACAAAGATATTACACACATGTGGTGATAACGCACATTAATACATTTCAGGTACTGTACCACAAATATTAACAACAATTTAGAAATACAGAAGATCTCCATTTCCCCCTCTTTTTTATTTCTGAATGGTCTACCCAGGCCTTTAAACTTCAAAGAAGAGATCAGATTTTGGTTTGGGTTTGGGGTTTTTTTTCACTTTTGATAGTCACTAACTTTAACAACTGTTTTGAATTAATTTATTTTCAGTTACTTATTACCTTACTTGACATGGTTACTACTTAAGACAACAATTTCATGTGGATAATGCTTTAAGAAAAAAAAATGTAGTGATACAAAGGACAGAACTTTTACATGCCTGTATTCCAGAGCCAATAGGAATAGACAGGAGACTGTGCTGTGGATCAAACACACATTAAACAAGAAGCAGAGGAGACAAAATTCAGATCTAGTCATCAGCTCAAATCCATATGGTGATAAAAGCCACACAATTCCCTCACAGTCAAAATTACCAACTCTATGAGTCTTTTTAGAACAGTTTTAAATAAAGTGAGAATAAAATAAAGCTAGATAAGAAAGAAATAACAATTTAGGGGCCTTTAGGAATATGTTTTGTGTGCTTTACTTGTGCCCTTGGGTAAATCAGTTGTGGGAAAAGATAAAGAGATTAAATACAGTGTTTGAAATTACATTCCTAATGACTCACCATTTCAGAGAGCTTGGGAATTTAAGCTGCAATTGAAAAGAGGCATAAAATGAAAAAAAAGCTAACATTATCTTGGATAATGTGTATCAGATAATGAGTTGATACTCTTTTAATGTTGAACAGATGTCCTAGAAGAGGCAATTATTTTAATTCAAATTTTCTTTTACTTAAGCCAGTTTGCAAAAATACAGGTACTCTCTCACACAAATGTAAGGACGAATATAATTAGAACCAAGACGCTATAGCTGCAAGTCAGAAAATCTAATATTCTATTTCTACTCTATGGAAATATCCTGCATCTCAAATTGTAGTAGTCTTACACTTTGGAACAAAATAGCAAAATTTTCCATTAAATGAAATCTAAAATAATTGGGTTTGAAGTATTAGACTTCTTGAAGTATTTCACTCTGCCCTAGTAACTGAACTTATATCATTACTGTCAAATTAATAGAAGCCGGCAAGAAACTCAAACTCATCATGACAACCCTCACTGTGCTCTTTATATGTGTTTCTAAAGTGTTTTGCTTGCTGGATATGAAATGAATACTTTCCAGCTTGCTAGCCTGCCAAGCACACTCTATTAATTGCTAATAGATCAGTAAATGCTTGGCAAACCATCCAGAGAAACCAATGGTACTTTTGAAGTTTAATCCTAATAATTTGACTTCAGGAAGGAAAAAAATAAATGTAAAATGTTGTAAAGAATATTTTTTTAGCCATACTTCCTTCTACTTCTTTTTTGGTCAGTAATAGAGAAACACATGAAATCTTTGGAAATATGATTCTCTTCTTCTCAAACTTGTGTTGGAAGAGTTAACTATTCAGGGGGGGTGTCAGAAAGCCTTTTTTATTCCTCAGCCTCTGAGTATTGACAGAGAATATTTTCTCAGCAATTCTGGAAAAGTATTATGCATTCCCAAGAAAAGAATTGCATTTATGTCTCATCTGTTCCATCTTCTGCTGTGGTTAACAGAGAGCATTGAGCCAGTGAGCTCTGGGATTGGTGGCACTTCACCCCAAGGATAAGCAAAGGAGGCTTTTTTTTTTTGCAAGTCATTAAATACCCATGTTGTTCTGATACAGTATTGTGGAAATATATCTGGAAATATATGAGTCATTTCACAAGTCATTAAATCTGATCAATATTTCTTTTAAAAGACAGGTATGTGCTGTGGAGACTGGTGGTTTGCAGGCAGTGCCAGCTCTTTGAAGTTACTGCATGTATGATTTTCTCACAGAACTGGGTTCATTTATAAAAAGGCATTTATGTTAAAGCAAATGTGAACTGGCACTGAAACAATTGCTATTAAAATATGTTTCCCTTTGCGATGTCAACAATTTCCAACTCAGTATGTATAAAAATAGCTGTCATGGCTTTCTCAGAAGAAAACTTCTGCAGAATCTGCTTATCCTAGGACTGACCTGGGAAGGACATGAGAAGAGGAACAGTAAGATTTAAGGCATTTGTTACCCAGAGAGGCTACAAATTGTTATTCCAAATGGGTCTGCAGACTTGACATGACCTATTCTAGGGGCTCTCACCCATGTTCCCAAAACCCATGGCAGCTCTTTTACACCCAGCAAAGACACCCATGAGCTGTAGCACACCCTGAGACATTCTGGAGGGAACTGCCTTCAATTTGCAGTTATGAGACACACAGGAGACTCCCAGAACCAAACATTTCTTCTTTCTGCCACTCTAATTTGCTACCTAGAGGCAGCACCCTGCTTTATTTTGCTCTTCCAAGTTCTAAATGTACATCCACTTCCAGGAACAAAACCGATGTTGCCAACCAAGGACCATCAAGGGCCTGCATTCCTGGTGGTGAAATCTTTTCCCTCACAATTCCCCATCTCCCACAGTTCTGGATTCGGGCTTTCAGCTCAGACTAACTCGAAGTGTTTTAAAAAGGGGCCCTTATTTCAAAGGGCAAGGGACTCAATATGCTCTAAAATGTGATGGAGTTCAGCAATCAGAAAGCAAGGTGCTGTAATTCACATCCCATTGCAGAAAGCTTGGATATAGGCTGGGGCACTGGCAGAGGGCAACTCACATGGAGGGAGTTTTGTGTGAAAATATTTCATTTTATCAAAGAAGCATGTTAAATTTAAGATGCTCCAAGACCATTTTGGTCAGATCCTGACCTACTCTACTGCCACTTTCAAAACTCACCCCTCTGTAAAAACCTACTCTAGTAACTTTCCTTGTGCCATCATGCAGCTGGTGGCTGTTGAATCAAATGCTTCAAACTGGCTTACTGTATTTTGAATCCTATTGCCTATTTGCTATGGTTTTAGCACTCAGACAAAGGAACCTACATCTTTTGTACAGATTTATGCCATATAGTAGCCAATCATGCAAGTGGAAAAATATCAAGGACAGAGTGTAGAAAAGTAAGATAATGTGATTATGTGTGTGGCTGCTCTCTTTGCACTCCTCAAAGAGAAAATCTGCTGCTCTGCACATCTCTCATTTTTTTGAAAGCTAAAAAAACCCCTAAAAACATAAAAGACCTGCTATTCCTTAGCCATGGCTGAAGCTGAAGGGAAGAATTTTTCAGGGAGGATTTCCAAGCTCCCACTCACTAGCCTATTCAATTTTTAAGGCTTTGGGATAATAGAGACTCATTTATTTCTCAGAAGTGGCCTGCTTGTAACTTTATATCAAGGAGGTTTGATGAATTTTCAACATGTGAAATTCCAGTGTTTTCCTGGCCTACTGCCAGCACTTCTGAGATCTTCCTCTTTTACTGCTTATGTGTGTGCAATCAGGTATTTTGGTTGTGTTTTCAGACCATTCCCCTTTCATCTTTTCGTTGCTGCACTGCTTTTGAGGGTCCTGATCTCACCACCAAACCCACAGTTATTGTATCAACAAAGCTGCAGCCCCTAAAAATCCAAAGATTGTATAAATGTCTGCTTTTTCTTCAGCAAAGCTTTCAAAGTAACCCGAGAGGGCAAAAAGGCTTTCATATGCCAGACCTAGTGTTGTTGTGTGACAAAAGGTAGGGAGATCCTGATAACCTCACTGGGGACGTGACCCCTCCCTGTCCTTTGCTGGACTGTCCCAGGGAACCCTTAGCCCCATGGGCCAAGGGTGACATCCATTGGGATGAGACAATAGGAGACGCTCACCTGAGGGGTTTGGCACATTATGGGGTGCAGGGGAACAATGTCTTGGGATGCAACAAATTTAGAGGATGTTGTGGGGGGCAACCAGAAGTGGCAAAAGGGAGGGATCGTGGTGGCTTGGGGAAAAAATGAGTAGGCAAGAGTTAAGGGATGTAAGAGACCAGTCAGTGCCCCTGTCTGGCCATGCCCTGCACCTCATTGCTGCCATCTGTTCTGTCTGATCATTAAACCGTGTCCAGCCACATCCCTGGATAGAGGTTCCCTACTGTTGCTGGCAGGAAAATGGAATAGGTGGCTTGGGAGACAGATATCAAAACAGAAAAAGCCTGGGCCAGATATTTCTTCATCTTTACCTGCAAAAGAGCTGGAGGAGTTGGCTACTCATCCAGGCCAAGCACAAGGGGGAGAGTGAGGTCTGGGGCTCATGGTGAGACCTGTCTGCATATATGTGTGTGTGTGTCTGTCTGTCTGTGTGTGTGTGTGTCTGTGTCTGTCTGTGTGTGTGCTCGTGTGCCCCCCAGGTGCCAGAAGGTGCTGGGTAGATTGGATAGATTGGATATATGAGCACAGTTCCTGCCCCCATTGTGTGCCTGCATGTATTTACAACACACAGGACTTTGTGTGGATCAGACACAGAGCAGGACAGGACTAAAACTTTTGTGCAGCTTGTGCAAGTGCTGTGTTTTCTAGGTGTGCTGGTTTTGACTGGGATAGATTTGGGGGTTTTTTTCAATGTAGCTGTTGTGGGGCTGTGTTTTGGATTTGTGTTGAGAAGAGTGTTGAAAACACAGGGATGTTTTTGTTCTGCCTGAGCAGCACTTCCACAGAGTCAAGGCATTCTGTGCTCCTCATTGCACCCTGGCAGCCAGAAGGCTGGGAGTGCACAAGGAACTGGGAGGGGTCAGCTAACCCCAGCTGACCAAGGGTGTATTCCAAACCATATGGCATCATGCTCAGCATGTGGAGCTGGGGGAAGAAGGAGGGAGGGAGGGATGCTCAGAGTGATGGAGGTTGTCTTCCCAAGCCACCATCAGGTGTGATGGAGTCTGGCTTTCCTGGAGGTGACTGAAGACCCACCAGGCTGTAGAGAGTGAGCAGCTGAGCTGCCAGCTGGCCTTAAACCACCACACTGGGCTGTGGTGTGTGGCCACATGTATACAGGGTTTGTGCATGTGCCAGTTTGGAATTCATACTCAACCTGCCTACAGATTATTTTTACCTTCTGGGCTGCTGAATCCAGTGGCCTCCAATCCCACATGCCCAGGTCTCTGCTCTGTTCAATGCAGTGGGAATAAATAAGTGGCCTAAAGTCTGATATTAACTGAGTTTTAGACTATTGGGGTGTCTAAATGAAGGATTTTTTTCTCACACAGGGAAGGCTTACAGACACATGGGGTCCACCCATTCTCTGCTGGTGGCTGCTCAAGGACCTGTACAGAGGAAAGCAATTTCGGGCAGCTGCTCAGCCACCATGCAAAAATTAGAGAAACAAACTATGGAGGAGAAACTTTTAGCTGCCATTAGTGTAGAGGTTGTAGCTTCTCCCATCAAATTTAACTCATGCAAGGCCATGCCTCCAGGATGGCCATGCCTGTGGGTTTCCTTCTCTCATGCTGAGAGGGATTGCACAGCTTCCAGCTCAAGATCATAAGATAGGTGACCTGGGGCTGCAGGTCCCTCCCACTATCCAGTTACCAGGAATTTTCCAGTAAGTGAGTCCCCACAAGGAGGTGTCAGTGATAAAAGCCAACCTGAGAAGAACCCTCTCAACATCAGCACTGAGCACACTAATAAATCATTTAGCCCAGCACCTTCTAAATACCAGCCCCAAAGCAGCAATATTTACACAAGTTTCTCCAGCCCATGCACAGATGGTCTCTGCTCACACTCTGAGAGAGCTCTCAGCATGAATAAGAAGTGCCCTGGGTGGGGGAACAGCTCAGACTTTTCACAGGGACAGTTTGCATGGTTAGCTTTGGGTACTAAACAGTGCAAAATGAAGCAGAGAGTATTTCCTATGAGTCTGGGAATTCTGACCTAATTCTAAACAAGCATCTGTTTGCTCCAAGCATCAAAGCCATGAATAAGCACAGCAAAACCCTTCTTCTGAAAGCAGAGTGATGGAAAGCTTTCAAAACCTTTAAAAATCCCTGAGACCCTTTAAAATTCCCTTTCAGACTCCTGCATTGTGGTATCAAGCAAAATGTCACCTCAGCACCTGCTAGGATGGGTTGTCTGTGACGCTGTTTGGAACACCTGAGCCACTGCACAGGTGAGCAGAGACAGGAAATTGTACAGGTGATGCCTCATGTCATCCCACCAGGATAGCAAACAGCACAGTGGAAGCAGGCCAGCCTTATCTCCTTGTCTGCCTTTTGGTCCCAGGTGGAACAGTTTCTCTCCTGCAAGCATTGCTAAGTGCGAGTAGTTTTGGTCCACACTCTCACTTTCCCTCAAAAAAGTAAGCTTTTTTAAGCCATGCCTTGATACAGGGCAGGCCTATCAAAGGAGATGCATGCACAGCTGGGGCTGTGACATGTTCCTGGGCTGGAGGCTTCAACTGCAGCCTTAGGTTAAAAAAAAAAAAAAAAAGCAAAAAAAAAAAAAGAAGCATTAATTTCTGATTTCTAATATTTTCCATGAAAGAGGCAATACCAAACACAGGAAAAAAAACCAAATCAAACCAATCAAACAAACAAACCAAAAAAAACCACCCCACACAAAACCTACAGAAAAAAAACCAAACCAAACCAGCAACAAAAAGGAAGCAATAATCATGTCAGTTCCACAGGGCTGTTCTGGAGGCGTCCTGGGGGCAAGCTTGGGTTTACCTGATGGTGTTTGCAAGTTGGGCATACAGCATCATACAGCCAGGGTCAGCACACCACAGCCTCTGACTGTGCAGGCTGTAAGCAAAGGAACAAGGATCCCTCTAGCCTCCACCTAATATTCAGTCTGCTCCCTCAGCAGATAAATACTTCTGGAGCAGGGATTTCTAAATTATGTGCCAGAGACACAGGACAGTGAATTACAGAGGTCAGAATAAGCAGTCAATGCTGTGACCCAAATGCAAAATGGTCTGGCACAATCTGTTCCACACCAGCACACTGAGCATCCATTCGTGCTGCAGGGACAGTCTTCCTCACGCAGGGACAGACCCCAACCAACCCCCCCTTTCACCTGGGTGGAAATTTTAAGAATGGAAGGCAGCAGTAGGAAGAACACTTCCACTAAACCACTGCTGTGCCTTGAAGAAAGAGTCTAGAAAAAGAAAAAAGTGTAGCAAAAATGTAGGTAAAGTTTAGCAAGCTCTTTTTTCCTGCAGCACAGTTTCCCAGCTTCCTGAAATTCAGAGATTTCTTGTACCAGAGGTTATTCATTGGACCATCATCTCAATATACAGCTTGCTCTTACCCTCCATGGAGGAGGGAGGCTTGCCCCCATGTGAAATAAGCAGATCTCTCAATGCAAGTGAACAAAATGTCTCCAAGGGACTCTGCCACCTCATATGCCCCAACACCAAGGTTCATCAGCATCCTGCCATCCTGCCAAATGCTTGTGCAACTTGGAGTGAGCTAAAGCTGTGAGTCAATAGCAGGATCCCTGTGCCGGGCATTAAAGGAAATATTTCCATATTTTCCTTTCAGATTGTGTTGAGACTGCCTCTGTGCTGTGGGCCTGACTTGGTAATGCCTGCTCACAGCAGAAAAAACCCAAGTGTCAGGTGATGTGCAGTCCCTTCTAGGTCTCGCTTTAGGTCCCTCAAGCAGAGGATGAGCTGCGGTCCAGCTGTGGCTCAATAAGCCAAGGAGAGGGAGCAGGCCAGCCAGCAGAAGCTGAGAGTATCACAATGACTTGTAACCCACCTGGAGGTCCCAGGAGCATCTCAGGAGGTGCAATGCTCAGTTGTAGAGAGGTATTTTTCTCCCTGACAACCATGATGCCAGCTTGGGGCACTGCTGCTTTCCACCAGCTGAGCTAATGTTAAAAGTATAGACTGTTTCCTTGAAAAATCCTCAGGGAAAACAATCTCCTGCCATTATGCTGAGGAGGAAGAGGATGCAGTCCCCAGAGAAGGCCTGCTGGCAGCTGAAATCTGCCCACCAGACCTTACCAGCTGGATTAGGACAGGCAGGGGAGGAAGAGGGTTTCCTACAGCCGTTCGTCTCCTCGTTTTGGCACGTGCATGGCTCCAGACACAGGCTTGGATCTGTGAAGGCTAAAATTTGGTTTTAATCATGTCTCCAAGAGAATGTAACAAAAAGCTGTTAGCATATTTGTTTATGGCATGAATAACTAATGGAGCAAATACCAGCCAAAACTGAAACTGTTGTAATTAACCACTGTGTAACAGAGATTTCGGTTCACCATCACATCACTTTTAAATCAGAGGCTTATCTGCACATAAATTGTAAGTATTATTTAGAAAGGGAGTAATCTTAGAATAATTTGATTTGTTCTAGGAACACACACTGGAAGTCAAATTTCTCTTTATTTACAGACAACCAAAATGAAAATATTATGTCTATTTTCATGTGACAGGCTCAGAAAACAAAAACAGTCACAGGAAAAGCATTTGTGATGGAAAGTTACTGTCCTCTCACTGGGACTTCTCAGACTGTGAGAAAAGACAGAAACTGGAGGGAAGGAATATATATATATATATATATATATATATATATATGTGTGTGTGTGTGTGTGTGTGTGTGTGTGTGCGTATATATAGAAATATATATTTAGTGCGTGTTTATTTATGTATATTTATGTAGAGAAGTAAGAATCACAATGTTAGGAGAAACCAATATGAGTATTTTTAGTTGACATGAGAATAAATAATACCATTTCTTAGGCTGGAAGGGAGCAATGTGTGCACACAAATGCACACATCCCTGGTGGGAACTGGAGGCCTGAACTATTGTAGTTTTGATGCTGGCACAAATGGAAGACAACTAAGTCTAGGTTCCAGTTGCCACCATAGCTCATGTTCCAAGGACAAGGAGGGTGGCTGGGTATGGAGAAGTATGAGTGGGGGCTGCAGTTCTTCCCCAAGTTTCCCATGAGGCGCCTTCAGAGGAGATATGTGGTCTGTAAAGATCTTATAAAGATCTTATACATGGCACTCTGTGAATGTGGAAAGTGACTATAGGGACAATTATCATACTTGTCTCCTTTCCCTGTAATAAGGAACATCTCTAAGAGAGAGAGACGGGGTGGGGAGGGCAGAGAGAGAGCAAGCAGGTATCTCACTCAAACTCCTTCGTTCTGCTGCACCCCATATTTCCCCAGCTTTGATTAAGCCAGTCCCAACAAACACCAGCCCTGACCTCGCTTCTCCCTCCATCTGCCCCAGGGGCTCAGCCCCTCTGTGAGGAAAGACAGAGAAAGAGACAGGCTGCGGCCCAAAAAACCAACATGTCAAAACACCAGCCAGTGTTTTGATAAATAACAAGGAAGAGCCATGGGATCACCCCGAGAGGCCGGGGCGATGCTCGGAGCCCATGCGTGTGCGCAGACACGGTGCCACCGGCCCGGCTGGGTGTGCAGCGGGCAGCGAGGCAAACCTCACGTGCAGCAATGCTGCCTGACTTGTGGGGAACAAAACCCTCCACCAGCTCTCCCAGAAAAGAAAACAAAAGCCTTGAACAAACCATCCCCGGGCCATTTCAGCGAGCAACAAAGCTAACAAGCAAATCAAACAGAGAAATATCCCAGCAGACCTCAACTGGCTGAACAAACAAATGGAGAAACTCAGGTTCCAAAGAGCAGGAGAGCTGGGTTATGAAACAAGGTTTTTGATACAAAAGGAAGCTTACAGCTATCGCTGGTGATTAGACATGGAAGAGAAAGGTCACCCTGGGTGTTAGACCACACTTCACACTCTTCACACACGCACACCCCCACACACAGAGGTTATTCTATCAATATTTGTCCTGGAATCACATGCGGCAGAAAAAATTTCAAGTGAATGGTCAGCAGAATTTAATGCTCACATTCATTCATGTTGTGCTTTTGGATGAACATGTGTTTTTATATCCAGCACAATGTAAGCTTTAGAATCCAGGAGGTTTTAAATGAAAATACAGGAAAATCTTGGAATGAAACACTACATTTGTATATGCCTTTCAATGACATTTTCAGCAGGACAGGAACACCTCACGATTTTAGAAAGGGATCTGTGATAGGAGGGTGATTATTTGAATCTCCAAGTTCTGGAACTAACAGGAAAAATAATTCAGTTAATGCTCCAGAAAGACAACACTGTCCACAGAAACCTCCCCAAAGCAGAAGGGAGGGATTTATTCCTGCCATCACTGTGTTCTCTGGCCATGCTGCTGCGCTGGCATTACAGGTTTTATTTAGGGTCACAGCAGCAACAGCGGGAAGATATAATCCTCTGATGAACAAGCAGCTGTTACCCCCTGCCTTTGTGAAAATGATGATCTCAGGTTGAGGATATTGTTGCCTTGAATCATCATATTTTTTTTATCCCCCTGTGAGTTTGTCACAACAGATTGTTTGCTTATATTCAGATTATCAGGCCATGGCTCAATTTTCTCCCCTCAGCAAGATTTAAAGGAAATTTGACCGAAGGTGCTCTAACCATGGACTTTAGAATTTGGGTGCAAATAATGATGGTTAAAACACAAACAAAGCTAAACAAAGACAAAACCCAACCCTCTTGCCTAGTGACTTAATTACAAAATATTTGTGAGGCACAGCAGAACATCCAGTTCGGGTTATGATATACCTCGTGGGTGGCATTCAGAAGACTCTCGCAGAGACAAGATACCTCTAAGTCCCTCGAATAACGTCATAGTGTGACTGAAGTGAGATATTAGTGCTCTCTAAGATTGCACAGGGGTTAATTTCAGCTGCACAGGGGATAGCCTTGGAGAGGGGAGCTCCAGTGAACATCACAGAGAGTTATAGAACAAAGGCAAATACAGGGTGGCTGCTTCAAGGCAGAAGCTTTCGGGGAGAAGTTTATTTTAATATCCTAGCTGGAAATTCACTGGAAAAACAGCTCCATTGGCCCTGGTTAGGAAGAATGAGAGGGCAAAGATTACGTTCCTCTGGCAGTCGGTCCTGATGAAGCGCCCGTGTTCCAGCACAGGACAAAGCGTTGTCACCTCCAATGGCTGTGCTTTCTTCCTCATGTGGCTCATGCTAAAGAAAAAAAAGCCATGAGTTGGTCACACTGCATTAAGGATCGCTTTGATGGACTTGAAAGAGCCTGCTGGAATCATCTGCTGTGCACGCAGTGCCACGCTGCTGCCACAGGAGATGCTGCAGGAGGGCAGGGGACTGAGCGGGAGCAATGCCCAGGCCCGGCACCACGTCCCGTTCCGTTCCTCTTGCAAACCATTTTTCTTCACCTGCGCACCTCCTCACCCTCAGGGAAATGCTGATGACCCATGCTGGTGTTGTCTGCGCAGAGGAAACTCCCTATTCAAAGCGGGACACGTTGGCACAAACCAGGGTTAATCCTGCAAATGGGCTGGCAGGCTTCACACGGGGATTTGCTCTTTCTAGGTTTCACCCACACGAGACTATTGAATTTATATTTTGTAACACTTGTAAGGGAATATTCAAAGCAGAGAGGGAAAACAAAGGTTGTCCGTGAATGTGATTTGTTACTCTCGGAGATTTGGCTCTCACTCTGTTTGGCACTGAGCACCACAGAGCCCTGTCTCGCTGCTTCTCTGGCTCTACATTGGGGCAAAACTGCACATATTCAAGCATAATTAAAATTATGTTTCATAGGAGTCACACAATGCTCTGTAATGTATTTCCTTAAATAGCCACAGATTTGGTCTAAAATTACTTGGCTTGATGCCCTTCAGAAATGTCCACTTCAGAAACAACTGCAAGGTGAATTTGAGCATTTGAAGTTCTGGGACCAATTACCCTACATGCGTTTGTCTTCCTCTTACCTTTACGGGCCATCATCCTCCTGCTTCTCTCTGCAATCCAGGTATGCTTTGTACAGAGCGATAAAAACAAACATATCCCTCACCTATCTCATTCTATTGGCAAGTAAATACTAAGGGCTCAAGACCAGCAGATGGCTGTTCAAACAAATTCAGGTCTTATCGAGCCTAGAAAGGATTGACACACCCATGTTTTCACTTTGTGGCTCTCCTGTGAGCTGTAAGCGTTGTTTTTTCCAAGGGCAGAGTATGCTTCATGATATAGTATCACAAACTGCATTTGGTCCATGGAAATGCAGATTAGGTGTCAGACAGTTTAAAATTCCTGTGAATTCTTAAGAACAAAAATAGGGAGAGGTGACAACATGTCATTATTGCTTAGAGCAGCATGAAATTTAAACTAGGAAATTTCTTGATGTTAGAAAGAGGAATTTCAACAATAATTGAAGTTCTGCCATTTTTAAACATTTCCCTATAGCCTGTTCCTCTTGACTACTTTTTTTTTTTCTCACAAACATGCTTACACCTCCCAAAATACACAATCACTCAGGTGAAACTGTGCAGGCAGGTGGCACCTCAAGGCCTCTTGTGAGCTGCTGAGGTGGTCGAAAACACCAGTACCACATAAATCAGTGAAGACAACTCCTGAAATGTGCTTCAAGTTTCTCAACACCAAGTGTCAATCCTACCACAAGATGACCAAAAACCTCCTTGGATGTTTTCACTTCTGCCTTAAACATAAAGGTTTCTTAGGCACCTTTAGGATTTTCTTCTTAGGGCCACCTCACCACACTCTTCCCTAAGGGTGACAGGGGAAATGGCACTCATAAATGGTCCCCACGCCTGTACCATGTTAATGTCTCATCCTGGCCCCTCAGAACGTCAAGCAGGGTGCAAGAGAAGCTGTACTGATTTAAGAGCAGCAGTGAGGCAAACCAGGGCTATGTCAGCAGAGACAAGATATAGATGAACCAGGACTAAGAACAGAGCTAGAGAAGATATTTGAGCAGTGGTTAAGAGGGGTCTTATCTTGGAGTGGTAAGACCCTGACTGGAAGACACAGCTCTGACATCCTTGTTTCATTTCTTTCCATTAGAAAACTGGTATTTCTGCACTCCTAGTACTAAACTGAACATAATGAGACCACACTTGGGGTTTCATTTACAGATCTACCCTTGATGTACAGGACTTCTAACTCCTTTTAACTGCGTAATTCCCCCAACTTACAATCTTGCCTTGAAATCCGAGTTCTAGTCTCCCTCTAACTTCCAGTCTGTTCATTCATTGCCTGCTGGCAAAGAACTGCAGGCAAAGTTCTGTTTCCCTCATATCCCTTACAGACATAAAAACTACTTTGCTGGCAATTGTAGCAGCCAGGAGTTAAAAGTGAAGCACAGATACCTTTGATCAGCTTCACATCAGGGAATGAACACTCAGAATATATATTCAAATAAGTATTCAGCCAGCTGCAGCAATTGCTCTGGTCTTTGACCAACTGGTCAGATGAATGTTCTTCCCCAGAATCCCTTCTTTTCAAGGCATATCATAGAACCGCAGAATATCCCAAGTCAGAAGGATCACTCACAAGGATCACTGAAGCACTATTCCTGACCCTGCACAGGACAAACCAAGAATGGAGTGCCATGTGCCTGAGAGCATAGTCCAAATGCTTCCTCAGCTCTGCCAGGTTGGGTGCTGTGACCACTTTCCTGGGGAGCCTGTTCCAACCTCTGGGTGAAAAACTTTTTTCTAATATCTAACCTAAACCTTCCCTGACACAGCTTCATGCCACTGCCCTGGGTCCTGGTCACCAGAGAGAAGAGATCAGTCCCTGCCCCTCCATTTTCCCTTGAGAAGAAGCTGTGCACTGCTAGGAGGTCTCCCCTCAGCCTCTTCTTTTCCAGTCTGAACAAAACAAGTGACCTCAGCCACTCCTGGTACAGCTTCCCTGCTAGGTCCTTCCCCTTGGAGCCTCCTTTGGATGCTCTCTCATAACTTTGTAACTTCCATATGTTGTGTTGCTCACACAGGGCTTGAGGTGAGGCTGTCCAGGGCAGAGCAGAGCAGAGCAGGACAATCCCTGCTGGCAATGCTGTGCCTGGTGCACCCCAGGACATGACTGGCCCTCCTGGCTGCTTCATATCCAGCTTGCCATCAACCAAGGCCTTCATGTCCCTTTTCCACAGTGCCACTCTGCAGTTTTATTCCTGTCTGTACACAAATCCAGGTTTTCCCTGTTCCAGGTGCAGAATCCCTCACTTGTCCTTGTTAAACTCCATACACTTGGGGATTGCAAAGTCTGATGTCACCCCACTCACTCTAAGCCTTTGCACAAGGGCTGTGAGCAGCTGCTCATCCATCCCTTGATGATGCATGTTTATAATATTCAAGAGAGCTTTGAAGTTCCAGAGTTTTCTTCTAGAAACACTGTTCCTGCTACAAGTCAACATTAAGACAATATCAACCACTCAAAATATATAACACAAGACCTTGTTTTTCAGAAGAGATCTGTATTTAGGGCAAACATTAACCTAAAGCCAGACTCCAAAGTGCTCCCTCCCACAGAAAAGTACTTAAATCAAGCAGTAGTCCCATTAAAGCCTATGGGATTACTCCTGCAGTAATGTGCTTTTCAAAAGGGAGAGCATCACTAGGCTGCAGCTCTGAGAAGTAACACTGGGGCTGCATGGAGGGTGCAAACAAGCTTTTACTACCTAGGATGTTCTAATTAGTCCTAATGATGGTTTGAATGTGACTGATTGCATCATGCCTCGTTGGCAGAGTAGAAAAGAACTATTTCAATTAGTTTTGAAAATGAGTGGATTTAATTAGAATATTGCAGAATGCTTCATATTTAAAGAATATTTAATTTTGTGCTAAACACCAAGTTTTTAGCCAGGATTTTTGTACTCTTGCTATAGAATCCTCTTGCTTTGAAGGAGCTTGTTCCCATAGGAACACAGTCACACTGACCACATGGAGACAGCTCAAACATTTCCAAAATCAGCCAGCAGAATAATTCTGCTATGTATTCCTTCTACTGCTCTGGTTTGAGTGTATGTATTATGTCCTATTATATCTAGTTGGAATTACATGTCCAAACAGGACAAAGTGAAATAAATATATATATACACACATATGCACAAACACACACACACTGAACCAAAATCTTGTTAATTCTTTTTGCTGTGCATCTGAACTCTTTCCTTTTTCTTCTCTTTTTCCTGAGGGACTGGCCCAAAAAACAGCCATCTCCAAAGACATTGCAGTAAATTAGAACTAAATTATTCGCTTTTACTTTGGAAGAAGGAATTACCAGTGCGTCAAACATCCCAACAGAGACACCTGCAGATGCACCAAGTATGTACCAAATGCCATGCCAGGAGAGCTGTACCCTCCTGCTACATTGCCATTTCTTTCAGTTTCCTCTCTGGCCCCTAAGTAAGTTTTATTTTGTCATAAGTTTTAGGATTTATCAGACAGATTCTTTCCAGGTCTTACTCTTCCCAGGTCTTATTTCTTCACAACTTAATGGATTTATCCTTTCCTTAGGGCTCAAGGAAGCATGAATTTTAGTCTTTCAAGTTGAGTGCCATCTCTCTCTTCCCTTACTTTCTTCTACACTTGAATGCTTCATTTATTTAACAACCTCATTGATCTCAACATGAAAATTATTACACTGAGGTGCTATTCAATTTGAGCAGAGAAAGCAGAAGACTTTGGATCTGTCTTGCTAGGGGATTGCCGTTCCATTTATGTATTTTCCATTTGTTGCTTTCAAAACTTTCCCGCCAAAACATTCAGAGCACAAATGCATCCCGTTTAGACCAATTTTTAGCAGGTTTAATTGCTATCAGACTATGTACAATATGTATGTGGCAAGCTGTGGTTATTGGGGGTAGGGTTGAGCTGCTGTTTTCCCCTGCAATGGCAGTGAGACATCCCCACCCCACAGGCAGCCCCTGGTCCTGGCAGACCCCACTGTGCTGCTGGGGCCATTCCTCTGGAGGTAAATTTGCTGCTCCTCCAGCAGGTGCCTGGACTGCCTCCCATGGCAACCTGAAGGCAAGTGGGAGGATTTGGGAAGTGGAGGCAGCAGCCCCACGTGAGCAGCACAGCCGCGGCCCAGGGCAGCAGGGAGCAGTGAAAGACTCTGGAAGGCTGTGATGGGAAGCCTGTGACTTGACCTGTTTGTGATGAGAACTGCAGCCAGGCACATGCCAGATCAGAGGTGCACAGCCTTTGGCAGCTCACAGGTGTGGGGAGAGAGAAGCTGCCCATCATCTTCCTCCCACCCAGCCTGCAGCTGAGGCTGGACTCATATTTCCCTGCCACCAAAGTCACTGCCATTTCATCTTCCATTTCAGGATTTCGGTCACTTGTGCCAGCTTTTCTGACCACCCTGGAAGCGAGGCAGAGCTGACCTGGCTGGGTTTTATCATGTTGGAGATTTGCCAGTGGCAAATATTTAGCTGGGAATATTGCTCAGGGGATCCAGGCAAGATCTGTGCCCTATCCTGGGGGCAAGGTAAAGTGGCTGCAGACCCTTGGGACTCCCATGCAGGTGGCCCAAGGTGACAGACCACAAAGATGCAGGCGCAGGTTTTATTTCTCCCCTCTGACTGCAAGTTTTCCATACCAGCCTGCAGTGAGCACTACCCAGTGAGGATCTTCCAAAGTTAAAATGGCTCCGAAACCTTCCCTGAAATCTTGGAATGAACCAAATGTGGTGCTGGTGGGATATCGTCTTGCCTGCAGACCGGAAAACGCCACGAAGCTGAAGGCAAAAACCCAGCTTCTGCCACCAGAAGTTTTCCGTTTGCTTCCTCCGTTCCCCTTGGAGTCACACTCCTTGAATATTTTCAAGAGGAGGAAAAAAAAATCCTTTGAACATTTTTTCTTTCTTTTTCTTGGATATTAAATATTTCCAGTCAAGCTGAACTTGTAGGAGAGTGTTGGAAACACTCCACCAGCATGTCCCTCTGGGAACTTTAGATTCTATTTATTTAGTGTTTTTATGCACTGAAGACTGTGTCTGAGAAGGTGTCAACAGCGTTTTCCTTCTCATCCAGCTCCTTGGTCAGACTGTCCTGTGAACTGGAGGGTTTTCTTAGCCTCAGCAACCAGCAAACTGAAAGACTTGCCAACATGAATGTTTCAGAAACCTGCAGCCTGTTTTAAAATTATCCCGAGCTGATTAAAAATTAACAGACACTGTGACAAAGATGAATGTTCTTCCAGGCTTCCCTCTGAAATCTTAATGTCCAGCGATTCTGTACTTGATTCCAAATTGCCTAAGAATGGTAAAGAACAGGATAAATCACTGCTGTCACTTAATGAAAACCTTAAAACAGTTCGTCTTAGCAACGAGTCATTCTGCTCTACTGCAGTTAGAAGTCGATTTTTATTTACACCACTGCCTAAGGTGATTTCCAAGCAAACAGGACATTTGCCCCTTCCTTGTTTCAATAAAGATGATTCTGTTTTGAACCTCACACCTATGTTAACTTATGACACTGAAAAAAACCCAAAACCCAAACTCTGATTTCAAAGAATAAAACTGCAGGAAGACAAGGACAAACAGAAACAGGGGTTGTTTTCTGTACAAATGCCCACAGTTTTTGTTTTTCAAGGGAGGGAGGAGCTATGTGGCACTGTTCCCATTTAATCACTCTAGTAGAAGCCAGTAGGAGCCAGCAACAGCCACATTCCTACGCAGTTCCTACATGGCCACCTTCCTTGTTTTGTCTAGTTATCCTGCAAGCTCACTGAGACATGGGAGAGTATTTTAGCAGCACCCAGTAAAATGGAGCCTCAGGTGTAGTGTGGGTCTTTAAGGGATCCAATAGTATATAAAGTGGAAAAACAACAGCAGCAACAACAAAAAAACCTCAAACCCAGCTTAAGTTGAATAAGGAACTTCAAAAATTCAAGGATGCAAGAAAGAAGTGAGGAGAAATTCATGCTGGATGTGCAAGCCCTCAGCCCCCCTGCCGTGTGCATGCATATGTTTTTCATGGTCTTGCCCTTGGAGCTCACACAACCAGTTTTTGACCAGTTTTCCAAGAAATGCTTGGCCTGAATCAGATCTAGCATGGATCTAGCAATGAAAAATATTAAGTATCCTTAGTGAAGATGCAGTAAGTTGGAGTAATGATACAGAGGCCAGTTTTGACTTAACTAGAATGCCCTAAATTCTACCACCTGTGTGTGCACTACCAGCTTACTGATGATCTCAGGAACTCTTCAACACAAACACAAACACCATGCATGCCACACCTCTGACAACCAAAATAATTGGCAGGCTGGGTGCCCTGACCATCCACACCTCAGCTGATCTGAGGAGACACTGTTTCATCTTGGCTGAGGGCACCTGCTTCTGTCTGTGGGTCCTGCCCCACAGTCACACACACCACTCCAACCATGATGGTCGGTGCCCACAGATTTCTGTCACTTTCCCACTACTGTATTTGAATTTGGTTTCATGTCAGCTTGGTGATGTTGGGACCTACCCTGAAATGATGCAAGCAAAATTAGGTTCTGCACAGAGAGGCAAGCGTGGACCAATCCTACCCAAGGAACACTGCTTTTCCAAGAAGGTGACGCTCTTCTTAGTGTCAAAATTCTACATTTCAATTAGCAAAGGTGACCCTTAACAAGCAAAACATTCAGGCTCCTCAAAAATCACCAGTGAAAAGCACAAGCACTTAGCATTTCCGAGAATCAGGCTAAATTTACAACAGACTGAAGGTTTGGGCCTGGCACTAAAACAGGTCTTGCTATCCAGATGCAGTATTAGTCTTTTGTAAAGAATTTTTACTGTCTTTATCCAATTTCCATTCTTAACTATGGCTCTCAGTGAAATTTGTTCCAACTCCCCCAACTTTTTTTCTGCCAGACACTCCTAAACAGAAGGATTATTAAATTCACATTCCAAATCTTTCTCCAATGTTACAACTGCTTTCCCCTTTTGAAGTGCAATTATCTTCTGCAAAGTAAAGGAAAAAGAAAGTGTTTATAAAGATTGGATTTGGATTGTTTCTCCAAAGTCTTGCACAGCAAGAATAGAGTTCTCACAGGCTACAGACACTCTGCCTGGCTACGGGGATCTGATAGTGATATCCAAGACCACTGGTAATAATGATCTCTCTTCTCACCTACAGGAGCACTATCGCCAGACATCTTTGCTGAACTTTGCATAACAGCATTACCTGAGCCTGACATTCAGAAAACAAGACTCTTAAAATTACAACTAACAATTGCATTTATTCTTCCTTCCCCTAGCTGACTAGGTCCTGCAGCTCTAACAAGTACCAGTGACAATATGAGACTTGGTTTTGTCCCCAAAGCAGGCAAACACTATGCAGAGGCCACTCAAGAACTAGCCTGGTGACTCACGCTGGTGACTCAGGACCAGTTATTCCCACAGAGTTAACTCTCAGTATAACACAAATCTTGCCTCTAACTCAAATTCTGTATGAAGTTTTCAACTCATCTGCAAAGATATTTTTAAGCTTGGCCTGACAAACTACTCAGGACCCCAACTTCAGCTCAAGGTCTCAAGGTCTGTGTCCTTTCTGACTGGCTTTTCACATCCTGCTGGCCACACACTCGCCTTGCAGCAGGACTGCACCCACACCAGTTAAACTAAACTAAAGACAACATGAGGATTCTCCACGTGTTAACTTTCCTCTGAGGGCAGGTATGTAGAGGCACTGTTTCTCTAATCCCATTATTCAGAAAGGTAAACTGCCGAGCTTTTGGTTTTGTTCAAACTCCCTCCACCCTCTTCAATCTCTACAAAGAAAGCCTCTCCATCACCTGTGTTAACAGGATCCCCAAATTCCATGCCGCCTCTGAACACCCACAATGATGAGTCTCTCTTGCAGGTCTTGGTGCAGTGGGTGAAAAAGCCATCATGCTCCATCACTCCCATTACCATTTGTCATCTAACCGCTTACATAAGCCTGTGACCTCTGAAATAAAAACATTTACTTGCACTTGGGTAGAGCTGGTTGGTTGGAAGAGAACTTGGAGAAGGAAATGATTGGAAAAACAGTCACAGAAGCAAGCTTCCAGAATGTGCCTTTTTGGTTTTCCTTTCAACTTTGCTATTTCCTCCAGTCAACCACTGCTTCTCCATCAAACAAAAAAGTTTCAACCAGCAAAATCAATTTTTTTAACATTTTCACATATCCTCCAGCACACAGGACTTCTATAGCTCATGAGATCACCTAAAGTTTTGCTAAGCACAGATCAAGAGGACATAAGTAACTGGAAAAAAATTCATATTATGTTGTGCACATTAATTTAAATGTGCTACTAAATGTATAAATAGGTCTAGAGAACCGGGTATTTCAAACGTGCCAATTATCTTTGTACTGTGGTACCCCACTCGTTATCAAAAATAGCTTCACTTCAGACTGGAAAAGTAATTTTCTTCTTTTGTACGTAGCTTTCTCAAATGGGTTTATTTTCACTTGCAATTGAAGAGATGTTTTAACCAACCTTCAGTGTGATTTTTGGAAAAGACAGTATCCTCCAGAGGCAGTTTGTGCATATTAGACCAGAGCATCTGTTTGGGTCCATGGGAGTATTTAGGCTGGTGGGCACAGACAAGCACTTTGCAAAGGGACAAAGTGAGTTCAGCTGGATGAGCCAGGCCTGGAAAGACCTACACTCTATCCTGACCACTCTAATTTTGATGCAAGGAGGTTGATAGGCTCAACCATTCACATAAGTGTTCCTGATGGCAGAGACTGTAAAAAATTATTTTGTAGAATTCCAGTGCCAAAATCATTCAGATGCACACGTGGACAAGGGAAGGGCTAACACTTGCCTCTGGGTCAGCTGTGGAGGAGCTCTAAAACAGAGGCTGTGGCTTCATTTAAAACAATGCTTCCAACAGATAGGAATTTATCTCATCAAAAGAGTAATCCTGTGAAAGGAGTGCACACTTCTGACCTCATAAAAAATGTCCTAAGTTTAACCAACCTCTGGAACCCCCTCCGGCATTTTGGTGGTGGCTCTCTTTCCCAGACCTGTGTACTGTGAGAAGCTGAATTCGGCAAATATACACCAGTACTCAGTTGCCATACAGAGGTTTTGAGCTCCAGAGGAAAATACACACTCTGTTGCTGCTGCCCCTCAGAAATGCAAGAGGGAAAAAAATATCCCAGTGTCTATCTTACTCAGTTCTAATGTGGGAGGCCTGAGTTCCATGACCTATTTACCATTTGGTAGTAGTCCCTGGACCAGGGGTCAGCATTCAGTAACATACCAACTGCCAGGCTACAGAATCTGCGACTCAGGATTCCTCCTCCAAAAAGTCCTGAACTCTTTTGGAAGTGGGGAAAGAAGCCTGGAACTCCTCCACAGGAGCCAAGTGTATCAGTGCCCTGATATCTCACTGGTTGCCACTGCAGGGACAATGCCTTTGGTCAGAAAAAAGCATTGTCATCAAATGAAGGTGGCAGGCCTGAAATTCCTCAGCCTTCCTCTCCAAAACGGAAGTTTGAAGGAACCACTTTGCAACCACAGGGGTACAGAGCATCTTTTCAATAGATGGGACATGTCAGTTAGGCCTTTTCTCTGGGGAGGAGAGTTCAGTACTCTGCCCTACTCACTTTCCATCCAAATGATCCATCCTTGACATGCCACAGGGACAGGCACAGAAGTACCCTCTGGTAAGAAATACAAAATCAGTATAAACCTCAAGAGACCAGACTGAAATGAGAATGTCCATCTCAAAACAGCACTCACCTACCTCTCTAAGAAGGTGTGATCTGGAAAACATCTCTTTCCTCCATCATTTCCCCTTCCCTTCCTCACTGCTCTTGCTCAGGATGCTGCCCATACAGTGTCCCTTACAAGAAAAGTAGCACACCCCAGAGACTTGGTGCCTAAATTTGGGGGTTGTGGTACTCAGTAGAGGCCAAAGGTTCAGAAGTAAATACAGGTCACAGAGCACAATCTTCAGATCTTTGAATGTTCAAAATATCATTCTTGAGAACACATACCTGGATCCATAGCATCCTCTAACAATGGGATCAGCTTCTCCTTTCTGATCAATATTTTTTTTTTAAATCATCAAATTAGCAAGGTTTTGATAAAATTGTAGGAGACATCACAATATTTTGTGACAGTTTGGGACGGCTTGTGAGTCATCCACCAGCTATAACTGGAATGCAATACAAGCCATTGTAATGCTTTATGAAGAAAGTGCGTGTTGCTATCTTGCGACAACCATATGTTCCTCTGTTTGTATATATCTATTATCCAGCCCTTACATAAGCCGTTGATGAAATTATCATCACAGGACAAGCACGCTTATAGCACGGTTGAGTTGGTCACAATAAAGTAACGAAGGAATGAAGGAGCTCCATGCTGAGGTGGACCGGCCGCCCGCCTTCGCAAGCCACAGCTGCAGACCTGCAGTCAGCTGCTCAACAGCCCTCACTTTGGGGACGACACGAATACAGATATTTGGGGCTTAGGCTGTATGCTCTTTTGGGAAAGAGCAAAGCAAATGTGCTTCCCTCTGGAGAGGGAAGGGTATGGGACGGAGTTGAAGGAAAGGCTGGGGAGGAGGTTGCTTCGATGTTTTACGGAACCCGTGAGATGTTACTTGCACACACAGAGGCACTCGCACGCCTCAGACTGCAGCAGGGACCGGGACAGCCCAGGTTTGCCGCATCGCAGAAGGCACCGTCGGCATTCAAGCGCATCCCCGGGGGCCGCTCCCCGACCCCGACTGTCCTCCGTGCCCATCGGGCACTGCCAGCCCCTGCTCCGGGCGCCAGCCCCCACCGGGGAAAACCAGCGGGCAGCGCCAGGGCCGCTTGGCACGGCACGGCACGGCACGGCACGGCTGCATCCCGGTGCCGCTCCCAGCGCTGCTCCCGGTGCCGCAGACGGGCCGAACCCAGCCGCAGCCCCGGGTCCGGAGCGCTCGGTGCCGGGCTCCGAGGGCCATGTGCCGAGTACTACGGGCACAGACTCCACCTTCCCCGGCTCCCGCCCGCCCCCACGCATCCAGGAAGGGAAAAAGAGGAGGAGGAGGAGGAGGGAAGGGGGTGAAAGGGAAGGAAAAAAAAAAAAAAAAAAAAAAAAAAGAGAGGTTGAAAGGAGGGAGCTCGCCGAGACCCACCCTTCTCCCTCCTCCTCCTCCGGGCTGCTGGCCGGGCTTTTGTTTTCCTCCAGCGCCCCGTTTCCCACACGTGATTGCCGTGTTATTGCACAGGGCGCTCCGCG
Organism: Onychostruthus taczanowskii; assembly: GCF_017590055.1. NCBI lineage: Eukaryota > Metazoa > Chordata > Aves > Passeriformes > Passeridae > Onychostruthus > Onychostruthus taczanowskii. The sequence goes on from NW_024498795.1 coordinate 10,539,725, forward strand.
GCTCGGCTGCTGCACCTATAAATACGGAGCGGGCGGGCGGCGGGGGCCCGGGGCAGCGCGGCGCGGCCGGGCGGAGCGCACCCCTCGGCACCCCCATGCACCCCGCGGGGACCGCGGCGCCCATGCCCCGCCGCCCGCCCGCCTGACGGGCCGGCAGCGACAGGCAGCGCCTGGCCAGCGGCGAGGGGAGGGGGAGCCGCCTTCGCCGCGGTGCAGGTGCCGCCCGCCGTCTTCCTGGGCGCCGCGGCGGCGGGCAGCCGCTGCCGCCTCAACTCCTTCACGGCGGGGGTGCTGCCCGCGCCCTTCGGCCGCACCAGCCCCCAGGGCAGCATCGGCGGCAGCGGAGACCTGGGGCAGCCCGGCCCCGCCGCCGCCTTCGAGCTGCAGCGGTCCCGGTAAGCAGCGCCGCGGGGATGAGGGATGCTCGGCATGCGGGGATAAGGGATGCGCGGGATGGCGATGGGCTCGGTAAGGGCGGGCACGGCCGCCGGGCGGCCGGGGGAAGCCGTGGGGAGGGAGGCCCGATAGCCGCGGGGCGGGAGCCTCCCTCTGCTGCCGTCCGGCCGGGGAGCAGCGGCAGCTGCGGGGATGTGCGAGCGTGCAGGGGCAGGTCCGCGGAGGTGCCCGAGCCTCCCGGGCGGCAGCAGCCGGTCTGTCGGTCGGTCCCGCCTGGGCGCGAGTGGCTGAAAGTTTCTCTCCCGCTCAGCGGAGCGGCCGCACAGCCGCCGTGCCCGCCGCAGCCCAGCCCAGCTGCGCCCCGGCTGTCACCCCGCTCTCCCGACCGGTGGTGGATTCAGCCCGCCGTGCTGCCTGTCCTGTAGGACAGCAGGCTGGGAAGCGGCTCTGAGTCAAGTGAGCTGTAGCCAGGTCTGGTAGCCCACAAGGGGGAAGGAAATCTTTGCATCGAAATCCACGGATTACGATGCGAGCGCATGGTTTAAGCAGCGTCTCGCTACCACCCTAAATAAGCTCTTTATCTCCAAGCACTTTGTTCCTCTGGGTCGTTTCTTGATACCGGGTACTCTTTTGCCTTTTAATTCCGGGAGGAGCAACCTCACCTGCTTCAGCTCTCAAGCTGAGACTTCTGGCTAAGAAGGTGCAATCATGTAAAAATGTGTGAATGCCTGTGGATGCAAAATCATCTTCCTTTACTTCCTCAACAACATACTCAGATATCAAAGACGGAGGGGGGGAAGAAGCTGGAGGAAATGACTGTGCTCCCCAAGCCCACATCGGCAGCCACTCCCACATTCCCCATTTGCCACACTCCCTCCTTGTTTCTCCCTTGGACAAATAGGTAGACTTTGAGTCACATGTTATTGCAAGGGTTTATAAGGGTAATTGAGCATAGATCGCTGGAGAAAAGTCCCTTTCAAAACCAACCAGCTTGGAGAAATTGGAGGTATTCCAGGGGAAAGTTATGTTAGCCGCATGCCCCACTGTTGGTTGTTCCCCCCCCCCCCCCATCTGGGTTGTTTTGGGGGCTTTTTTGAGCCCCTTTTCAGGTGCTGTGCTAGAGGGAGCCGCACCTTCCCAAGCAGAATGCCTGCTGGTGAGTTATCACCCTTCTGCTCCCAGTCATGTGTCTCTCAAAACATTTTCTGCAGTGACAACCCTCTAATTGCTCTGTGGATCAGCTGCACAGCTGTGTCACACACTCACACTCCTGCATTTCATTCTGTGATGTGATTCTGCCCACAGCCTTGTGGGGGAGAAGTGACCCACAGACCATGATTTGGGAATTGCTTTCTTACTCTTGAACTTAGCATTCAGGAGACTGGGTTCTTCTCGACCTTCTACTTAGTGAATTCATTATTGATGCAGTATTCCAGTATTACTTTTCTTGATTCCCAGGGATCATCCTTGGTTTTTGTTTCTTGCATGCTTTTATGCTGTGCTTGGTTCTGGGAAGGATACTTAGATCTCACTGGTATCACTCTACTCCAGTCATTTTTTCCCCTTGCTCCTTTTTCCCACTTTCTGAACGTTTCCTTCCACAACCCATAGGTTGTTTTTTTTTTTTTTTTTTTTTTTTTAATTGCATGAGAACAGAGTGGAGTTTAAGAGAGAAAGGTAATTACTGTTCTTGTTTACAACCTAGAAATCCAGAGTCTGGCAAGTTCATCTGTGCTGCTAGCATGCAAACAAACTGAATGGATAACCCAAGTCCATGGCAAAAGAAGTCACCTAAGGAAACCTTTCCAGGATGCTCCTCTAGTCCTGTAGCGGCTGTCATTTGTGCCATATTTTTGCTTGTGATGCAGGCTGCAAGGAAAGTGCCGGTTTTCTCACACTGTTTTGTTTTCTTCAGGGCTAGATTCAGTTTGCATTACTCCACTGAGAAGAATGAGTCTCTCCATTGTAGCACTTGCTAAAGGCTGACCCTGGTGTGGGAGAGCTCTGGGTAATGTTCCCCACCTTTGCTGGCTGTCGTGATGCTGCAGTCCAGGGCAGACTTTGCCTTCAATAGATCTGTTTCTGTTGTGGAAAAAGGATGTATTTTTAAACACCAGGAACGGGCAGCTGCAAGACCACAGAGCTTGCACAGAATGTTAGTGGCTCATCTTCTTAATGAAAAGGTGTGGTAGGAGCTCTGGTTGCTGGGCTCACCCGTGGCTGTGCTGAAGTTAAATCGCAGGCATGCACCGGGCTGGCACAAACCCAAGAACAGAGGGTTCGAGCAGCCCTTCTCCTGCTCTCTTAATGGAGAGGAAGGAGCCAAATCCCTAGCACACAGCCAGCCCTTCTCAGGGTGACAGGGTGAAAGTCACAGCACCTGCCTAGGGACAGGCATTAGCTCATCTGAAGGATGATGCAGAGAGGAAAATCAGATTTTTTTGGTAGTTCACGTGTGCACTGGCTGCCTTTCCTCCCACCCTTCTGCTCTCCTTGCAGTGAGTGAGCTTGAAATTGAGTTTGAGGAGTTGTTTGACAGACTAGTCCTGTGTGCTGAGACACGTAAGTTATAATGTGAAACCTTTTTCTGTTACAGTGTCAGGCAAGACAGGTTGCTGTATGTTGTTATTTTTATTTGGTTTTCAGAAACCATTGTGAACATATAATCAGAGTTCCCTGGCTTTTTTGTTTGTGTTAGCAGTTTGTATAATTGCACACTAGTTTATATTTAACAAGGTTATCATTAATGTGGTTTGGGTTTGTGCTCTATGTGTATTCACAAGAAACAAACTATACAAAAAAGGAACATGGGGCTTGTAGCTGCTTGGAGGCTAGTATGTAATTAAATATGTAAATGGCAAAAAATAGGCTTGTTCAGAAGTTGGCTGGTTATTGCCAAAGGCTCCTGTCTTCCTGCAGGAGTTTGTTTCAATTTGTGGTGAACAGGTGGACAAGGAGTTTATTAGAAACTAGGGCCAGGGTTTCTTTCATGTGAAATTATAATTCATTTTAATAGAATAATCTGAAATTAGTGAAGAGTTCTGTGAAACCAGGTTTCAGCAACACTAGTTTAAAATAATTGCACATCCTGTGGATTAGGTGATGGTCGAAGTAACTATTTTTGTGTATGCCTAGAATTCTTGTTGCCATAGTTTTCTTTGGGAAAAGTATTGCTGTTTCCATATGTGAAGTTTCCTTTTCCAGTGGGCCAGATGGTTAGAAACAAGCACATGCTCTTTTTTTGTGTTGTTTGGTTTTGGATTTTTTTCTGTTTTGCTAAGGAAGCAAATTGGTGATTGTATTTGGAGTTCAGACATTGCTTACAGTTGCATTTGTCTGTGTCACCACTTCAGGTTTGAAGGCAGATGGGCAGGAGAACTCCTTCTGAGAGCAGCAGGTGCTGGGAAGCAAGGAGAGAGTATCTGCTGAGAAATCACTGAGGAGAGGGCCACTCAGAAGGACAGTGAGGTTATCATGGTCCAAATAGATTTTTCTTCAGAATTTACTGACCTACAGTATATTTCATTTCCTGATTAATTCTAAAATTAATTTACAGTTAGTAAAGCTTGTGAAAATTCAATTTATTTCTACCTATTAGAAAGGACAGATATGCCTTTGGCCTCAGTATTTATCTTCTGGAGAGATGCAGTGAAGGGAGATGCTGGAATGGTTGACTTGCTTGACTTTTTTAGGGTTTGCAAAGTTCACTGGGTTGATAGTGCTGGAGGAAGCCTTCCAGATGCTGAATCCCGCCATTAAGTATTTGTGATGAAGGGCTGAGAGGTCAGAATCCAGTTCCCCATGGCCTTGGGCAGGCAGGCAGTGCAGTTTCAGCCCACAGCAGAAGATGCCTCCAAACTGAACACTCAAGAGACAAAAGAAGAGTCTCTCAGAAACAAGTGTCTTACAGGCAGAGTCCTGAAAGGGGAGCAGAACAAAGAGCTGGGGGCACCCTCCACCCCGTGGGGTCATCCCAGCATCAGGAGGTGGCTTGTGAGCTGCTGGAATCACATCAGCCCTTTAGTGTGTGATGGACACTCTGCTATTCACTGAACCTAAAGCCCTTTGGGTAGCCTGAATTTCAGAATGATGTGTACAAGCATAGCATGAAAACAGTGATTTAATGGTCTGAGAAGTCAATGGGAAGTGCGCATGCTAAACAAAGTCTTTTCTTAGGTGTGTGACCTTGTATACCACTGATAGCTGCTGGCTCTGAAGAAGGGGATGCTTGTTGACCTCAGCTGTCCCTTCAGGAGGCTAAATTCCTGTGCCTCCCTGAAGGGGGAATGTTCAACAGCAGGGCTTAGACTCGGGTAATAAGGACTGTTTCTGTAGTAGGACAGAGTGTACAAGCTCCACGAGTCCTGGAAGGAGCACATCCTTCACCCCGACCATGCTGAGAGGCTGGGTCCTCACGCTCCCCACGAGCTGTGCAGGGGCACTCGCTGGTGCTGCTGGGCTCTCTGAGCTGGGCACGTGCTGAGCACGGCCAGCCCCATGTCACACAGACCAGCTTTCACCACCACTGGTCTCTGCCAGCCGTTTCACTTGCTCAGGGCACAGATGTTTGTGCCTCCCTCTGTTACTTCCTTTGAAAGTGGTGGAAATGGGGTCAGCTTCCAGGTGTTAGTTGAAGCTGACCAGTGGTTGACACATTGTTGGAGTAGGATGACACACACATGGATGGACACCACAGGTGCAGCACCTTTGTTCCCTTAGTACACAAGCTTTTAAAAACAAATCCCACAGGAATTTGCTCCGGCATATTTTAGGGCTCTTATTATACTATTTAGTGAGCATTTCTGTCAGATAAAAAAGGTTAATATTCATCAGACAAGGAACAAACCCCTTTGCTGTCAATTCTGAAGAGCAGAACAGTGGGACAGAACATGGTGTTCATGGGTACTAGGGAATTAATTAGAGAGCTTCACAGAGGGACAGAGGCTGAGAGGCAGCTGTGTCTGCCAGAGCCTCAGGACTCTGCAGGTTTCGGAGTGAGGCAGCCTTGGAGCTGGACAGGTGAGAGGGATGCGCCTGGGTGGGTGCTCATTAACCCCTGTGAGGAGACCTGAGCTGGTAGCACATGAAGAGTCCTGTTTGCCCTCACTGGCTGCCAATTCAAAGCTTTCTAGGTCCAGCCCTGCCATGGGAGGTGCTGTGGTTATACCACACAGGAGCTTGGCTGGTGTGCAGTGACCCCTCATTAGCTGCCAAGAGAGCAGAAGGAGCAAATTTCAGCAGGTTTGCTTATGTGGTGGGTGGATTTCCACTACTTGATCTTTCTTTTCACCCTTTTCTTTACCTGCAAAGCTCCTGTGCAGGCAATCAAACTGGATCTTTTCCTTAGAAGCCTGCTGCACAGCTTTTGTCTGCACCATGGTAGTGTTGAGAGCACCTTGAAATGAAGATTGGTAGCAGCTGTGTGAGTTACTAGCCCTCCAGACCATGACAAAAACATAGTTCCATGGTAGATAAATGGGATAATGACAGATCATAGTTTGATGAAAGCTTTTGAATATGAAGTGTTTAGTCTGCAAGTATTATGACTTTGAGAATTCTTCTGGCGGAAGATACCGCTTAGCTTGGAACAGTTCAAAACACCTAAAGCACAAATATGAGATTGCCAAGTGCGCTCGCTGAAAAGAAAAAAAAAAAAAACCCAATCCTCTAGTAATTCTGTGATTTCCTTGTTTCCAAAAAGTAGATGTCAGGTGGGCTGTCTGGAGACTCAATAGTGCAGCGAGTATGATGGAAGGTAAAAATGAAAAGAACCAAATCTTGATTTATTTATTTTTTTAAATTTCTTTTCCTTCTGATTTCAGCTGCACTGCTCTTGTAGTGTAAGTTCTCTGCTACACAAATGAAAAAGGCTACTCTTTATAATTTAACCTAAAAATGCAGAAGTTTGGTTTATATGTTGGGGCTTTGATACACTGAAACTTCTGTAGGCACCAGCTTGTCCCTTACGAAGCATGGGAAAACAGATTCTATTTGCAAGTGGAACAAGCTGGTGTCTAGAGAAATCTATATGCAAATATCCACAGAATTCACCCCTGAACATTTGCCAGTACCTCTGAGGGTGTGCTCAGCCTTTATGACAAGCTCTTTTCTGGACCTAGAATTGCCATGGATGGCTGTGGGGCTGCCACCAGATACCAGACTTAGCAACACAGCAGGTGCAGCAAGACACAGAGCTGGCTCTTTTCACAACCCAACTGAAAAAACCCTTGCCAGTTTGCTGTGAGAAGTATTCTTTCTAGAAAGTGGAAATGACATAATTTGGCATATGGAGAGTAGCTGCTTGCTGGCCTGTCGTTTGCAAATAACATGCCGAGAAATTTAAGGAATGGTATTTGCTTTCATAGGAAGGGCTTTCAGAAGTTTTGGGGGTTTTGTGGGGTTTTCTTTGGTAGTTTTCTTTTTTTTTTTTTTTTTTGGGGGGGGGGAAGGGCCGTGGGTTTTTTGTTTTTTGTTTGTTGTTTGTTTTTTTTGTTTGTTTTGGTTTTTTTTTGTTTTTTTGTTGGGTTTTTCTGCATCAAGGGTAGGACAGATCACCTGGTAGAGCGTGTAGCAGAAGAAAATTTAATGGTAGTTGGAGAAAACGTGATGTGCCAGTGGGAAGCTTCTAGGACTCCTGGGGTTTGCTTTTCAGTGTGCAATATGTAGATTTAAGGGGATACATATTTAAGGAGCTGTGAGGTTCCCTTACAAGGGCTACTGTGTTATGTTCATAGCAACTGCTTTCCTGTCATCAATGCTAAATGTATTTTCTGTTCTCATGATGTATTTCAAAGCCAGCACTGCTTTTAGAAGCAGTGTTTCAGGGTGTGTTTGCCTAAGGAAGGTTTTCTGTTGTGGAAAATTGGGAGGTGAATGAGAAGTGAAGCAAAGGCTATCTTCTTTTCTAGAAGAAGTATTAAAAAAATAAAATAACCTTTCACCTTATCTATGAATATAAAGCACAATTGCATGTTCTTAGCAAGCAGTGGTGTTTTCCCCTGTGTTGTTATAGATCAGGCTAGCAATTTTGTGAAATTGAGGTTTGGGGAAAGATTCACTCACCACAATTGAAATGTTTTCCACTCATTGTCTCGGATAACAGAGGAAAGTATGTCCTCTGTGACAAGAGATCCCGAAAAGCCTGGGCTGTATGTTTACTTTTATATAAAACTGCTCAGTTAAATCAAGCACCAGTGTATGATATTTTGCTAGGAAGTAAATCTCTGCAATATCAGGGATTTGACTCTATAGTAGTGGTGGGATTAAAAAAATGGAAAGCTAGAGAAGTTTATCATAATTTTTCAGTCAACAATGGATTGCATTTTGGTGCTCCTAGAGATAATCATATTACCAAGATAAATATGATTAAGTTTTCAAATCTACATGCTGTCAAGGCAAATCAGACATAGGAACATCAGTTTATAGGTAGAGGCATTCAAAAGAAGCATAAATTTTCCTGCAAAGAAAAAAAAAAATGCCCTTATTGTGTAACGGGAAAAATCTGTAAGGACATTATGATGACTTCTTTCTGCACCATGTAGCTGGATGAAACAAACAGGGATGAAGCTCTTGAGATTGCTTTTCCCTTTCTCTGGGTTTTGGGTAGGATGCTGGGCACCAAGAATTCATCGGTGCCTCTGGGTTAGCGGCCTGCTGGCACTGAGCTGTTTTTTCTGCCATCCATGTGCTGTCTGCTGTGTGTGGCTTCGCCCATGACTGTGCAGGTCATACCTGCAGATTTTTTTGTGTACGCAAGGGAGAGAGAAGTGATACTGGGATGTGGTGGTGCAGCCTCAGTAGGTGCCAACCACAGGCACTGTTGCTGTCCTTGCTGCTTGTGTCTTCTGTAGCGTGGGAAGGCTGGTGATAGGTTTCTCTCTATCTTGTCTCTTCTGTGGGACATCATGTCCTTTGCCATTCCAGGATGAAGAAAGAGCCACTGCAGGTGGCTTACAGGGTTAGTAACTCCTGGTGAGGAAATTGAATGGACAAATGTGGAAGGCTCTAGCATTTCTGTCATCATTGTTTCTGGTAGATCTGCTGTGGGTGGAAGTGCAGGGAGATGTCCCAGCCCTCCAACAAGGTTGGATGACAGAGGTTCATATACCAGAAAGGGGAGAGGAGAAGGCAAGAGACCCCGAGCTGAGCTCTCTCCCTTTTTGACAGGAGGTGTACATGCTGGCAGAGTGGCATGGATTTAGTTTCATTGTGATTGAAGGGTCAGATATTATTACCATTGCTTTTTACAAGATAACTCACAGCACTGGAGCAGTCTGTTGCCCACTGCAGCTGCTAGCAGAGAAGTGGATTCTGCCCCCAGCCTCGTGGTATGCCCTTAAAGGGTGCAAGCAGCACAGCTTTGCCAGCCTGCTTCAGAAAGAGGGCTGCTGAATTTGAGTTTCCTGGGTGCATGGTGCTGGAGGAGGGGAGAGCAGAGCCCCGCTGTCCCAAGGAGATGAGATGCCTTTGGCAATCAGGGAGGACCACTGTGGCAGCTGGAGGGTTGTCTGGTTTCATGCAGTACCCCCAGCACATGTAGGGGTGGAGAAAGGGGGAGCCAGGAGGTGAATGTCACACAAGGCCCTTTGCCTTCAGGCCTGCTGGGATCACGTATATACATTTGCATATGCACAAGTGCAGCCATACCTACAGTTCACAAAGCTCTCATTGCTCCCTGTTCACAAGGACATGTTCTAGGAACCTGCACTCCCCACCCCACTGTACCAGCCTGTGTGAAGGGTGGAGCGTAAAGCAGAAGCTGGGTGTCAGCTGTGGTCTGAAATGTGTCTTGAAAATATCTTCCTGGGGTTTTAACTCAGCAACTTTATTCCTTGTGGTTTTGTCAAACTTTTATTTTCCTGTTGCTTCTGCACCTCTGTTAGTGCCTACGGATCCAACATAAAAAGGAGATTAATTTCCTCCTTTTCCAGTTAAGGCTGCAATCAGCTACACCCAGGCAAATGCTGGGTGACAGAAGTATTCACAAGTATTGCCCACGTGTCCATGGGGTGTGGTGGATGGGCACAACAGGGAGTGAAGTCCTCATTAGGTGACAGCTACTTGAAAACGAGCAGACCCATCTTAATACCTGGGACATGGGCACAGTTGAGGAGGTTTGGTAGTTACAAGCACGCTCCGGAGTTCCCTGAATTTAGTTAAGTGAATGATACCGTTTCTGACTGAAAAACACGGAGATGTTTTTTTGGATAGTAGGAAGAGAGTCAAAACACCTTTCAGGTGCTACAGTGCAAAGGGCAGTTTAATTGCTTAGGTAGGTGTGTCATGCAGGTGCTGCATCAAGTTATGTAAAAAGGTGTGGAAAACTCTCCATGTGCTATTAATAGACTTGGAAGTGTGGCCTTTAAATCACAAAGGGTTGTGTTTGTGTTTTTAAAAATGGAGTTCACATAACCCTCTGTCTTGAGCATTGTGGAACCTCCTTAATTTTATAAGGCAAATTTTCTAAAGCAAAACTGGGTTTGATTTTTAATTGATGGTGTTACTGCTTTGTAGAATCCCATCTTTTAGCATAAGCTAATCCAGAAGAAGTGGCAGCTTAGAGGTGGTTGCTTAAAAAGGCAGAATTTTTTACAGTAGAACACCAAGTGCCACTGTCAAGTACCTCCATTGTGACCTTTGAGATTTATTTGGAAAATCCATATTTTTCCGTGTGCATGACTTGCCTCAAGATAAAATATTCTTCTGTTTTAGAAAGCGCTCCAGGTACTGCAGAACTCGAGAGCAGCCTCGCAAGTAGCGAGTGGCTGCACACATTTGTTTTAAGGAACAGACTTCATTGTCCCAGGCTTTTTGCTTCTGTTTGTTTTAGAGATTATTACAAATACTAGTTTCTTGTTTGTTCATTAGTTTCATTATTGATGTAAAGCTATTCAAGTCAAAGATAGTGCTAGGGTGCTACAGGGAGCAGCTTTGAGCAGGCACGTTTGAAAATAAAAACCGCAAATTGTATGAATTTGCCAGCACCCTTAAACAGGCACTTTCAAGGCAGTATTTTCTGTTGCTGCCCTCATGCTCTGTGGGAAGGCTGAATAGATGATGGGAATGGAAATGTGTATTTTCTCGCAGTGTGTTTGTGAGCTCGCAGGCATCCTTCTCCTGGAAGATGTAGCGTTGCAGCAGGAGCGAGGATGTTTTTCCCAGTGCAGTACTGGTGCTGTGCTCAGTGCTGTACAAAATGCCACTACTGCTCCATATTCCTTAGGAGCTAAGCCCCAAGCCCAAGACCTGTTTAGTGCAATAGGGCACTGCAGAAAGGTGTGGGTTGTAATTGGAATTCACTCCCTTGAAGAGGATGGGCTGAGAGCAAAGAGGCTGATGTGAAAAAGCGCTTGTAAGCCACTGCCTGTTTGCAAATATCAAGGCATCTGAAAACGACCAACCTCTGAATTAATTGCAGGGTTGCTCAGGTACAAATGAGAACAGGATTAGACCTGTCTTTTCTATTTTAAGTGCAGAGGTAGTATTTCCAACCCTTCCAGCGATTGCATATCTTGAATATCTTACTGGGTAAATGAATGTGATAGCAACAGTCAAGGGTGGCACAGTCTTTTGTGCAGCTGGCACTTATCTTGCAGTTCTTGCAGTTCTTTGTTTTGTATGATTCCCCAGGAATATTTCAACATGGTCTTTCCTGTTTTTTTTTTGTTTGTTTGTAAGGGTTTTTTTTTTGGTGTCATTTTCATATGTTAGAAGAAACTGTCTTTTGAGAGGCTCTTGACCCTCACATCCACTTTCCAAGATGAGGGGTTATGGTAGTGAAAACTTGATTCACATCCCTGGTGACATGGGGAGGGATCTGTTTTCTTTTTACTGGTCAGTTGTGGGCTTTCTAGATTTTAATTTTGTAATGTGGTAGATTCTGAAAAAAATGGATATTAATTTTTTTTTATTAAGTTGTTCACATTAACAGACATATTTCCTGTCTGTTTAGTGGAAAAGGTGAAACAGGAAAACCAAAATTTCAAAACTGCCGTCACATGTTGATGGCAGTTTGTGAGCTTGATCATTGTAATGGTCTGATGTCATACCCAGTGTGGTTTTACCCTTGTCCAGGGCTTTTTTTAGATGTGAACATGCAATGACTGAGGAAGTAGTGGTTTCTGTTTGTGTGGTCTGGAAAGGGGGGCTCATTTTTTTTAATCAAAAGAAAATAAACAGCCCCACTTTTATATATATAGTATTGCTGATTTCACTTTCAGTGCAAGCAATAAGGCAAAATTTAACCTGTGACTTCTATGTAAGTAGCTACCAAATGAGCCTTTATGTTGTAACCCTCCAGAGATTTGCCAGGGGGAAGCACACCAAGGCACAGAGGGGGAGGGTTGTGGTCTTCTCTTGGTGCTGCTGTCTGCAGCTTCTCACCCTTGTGAGAAGCACCTTTGTGTTTCTTCCTTATTCCAACCAGATGCAAGTGGGGTTTGGCAAGCACATCTCTGCATTTATCTGTTCTGACCCATCCAAGCACAAAGCCATTCCACCCTTTCCTCCATGCTAGACAAGCTCATTATTGTTCAGGTCTGAGGAGGCAAAGGGTGACAGAAGCAAAACAGTGCAAGTTTTGCATAATCTGTTTTTTTTCCTGTGGCTGTTGGGGCCATGGCCCTTGTATAGTGGCACTTTGTTCAACCTTCTTCCTTTGCAGAGACTACTGGGAAGGACGGAAAATGCTGCGGGTTCTCGGGCAGTTGAAGAGACAGCAACAGAAGTGTGGTTTTGGTTCCGTATCTGGACATATTATTAAGGTCCTGCTGCTTCAAAATGAAAAATAAAGGCATAGGAATCTCCTGTTATCCAAATAGCAGTTCGCAGATCCTGGCAGGAAAGGAAATCTTCACACTTCTCATTGTTGCTCTGCCACAGGTAGCTGAATGCTGCTCTGTTAGCATTCACATCCCTCATTTTACTTGTTGAACTTGTGGAGATGGTTTTCTTCTGTCAGGATCGCGTATCCCAACTACCACTGCTGGCAGTGCTACTCACTGCCCCACAACAACACCTGTGGGGGACCCTCAGCTCTGGCTGCACGCCCCATGTCTGCTCCCCTCCCCGCTGCTGCAGCCTCCTGACGCCTCCTTGCTCTGTAAAGCTGCACCACAGGCACATGGTGGTGACCATCAGATTACTTGACCATCCCTTTCCTTGCTGACATTGTCCTGACAGTCTGCAAGGCTGCACAGCGCCTGACGGAGCGTGGCAGGGGACTGGAGCTGTCACTGTGAAGGTTTTGAATGTGCTTTCCTTCAAACAATAGCTGTGTGTCTACATTATATTTGATCGTATTAGTACAATCAAGGATGTTTGTTCTGTATTCATAGCTGTATTTATTCTTTGTGAGGTGCACGAATAAGTTTTTCCAGTTGCTAAAACACAGGTCGGTCTAGAACTGCAGCAGTTCTACTCCCAAATTTGTTCTCAGGTTTTTTGTTTTTTTTTCTTTCATTTTCTTAAAAACCTTCAAAGCATGTATGCTTGCTGTGGTTAGGTGAAAAATTAGCTCATATATTAAAAAGAAGGGAAGAAATACTCACTCCTACGGCCTCTTTCTCTATACCCCTTCTCTCTTATATGAATAAGGAAATGATTTTGCATGCAAGCAAGTTCAAAAGGATGCTGAACAGTTTGTATTCATGTGTTGTTACATTGCCATCAGGATACTATTTTCTGGGTGTTACTTACTCAGGCATTGCATTACATATAATTTGAATGCTTTAAGTTACCAAAAATACTTTACAAAAGTTTCATGGGCTCCTACTTAAAGCAAAGAGAGAGAGATTTGCGGATGTACATTTACAGATGATAAAACGTAATGTTTGGGGGAGGATTACTGTTACTTTAATTGCCTGTCTGATATCCTCCTTGGAAGATTAAGTATTTTTGGTAGCAGCTTTGTGGTCTGTACCCTGTTGGCTTAATATCTGTCAGAAAATGATGTAACTGTTACTGGCACAGGTAAAATTGAGCTTATGCTCAGCTCCCCGCGAGGGTGTTGTGAATGGGAAACTGTTGTATATACATAATCCCATTAGTCAATATTGTTGTTCAAAATCCTTTTTTTTTCCCCCTTTCTCCTCTCACAACAAAGCTCCTAGGTCTGTGGTGAAGTGTTTTGTGACACATTTTTGAATGGGCCTTTTGCCCTGCATTCAGTTCTTTAATGCAAGAAGCTTTACCAGGAAACAAGAATCTCTTTCTTCTCTGTGTTTTTTCAGCTTGGGGCTGTGATGTTGAATATGCAGACAGACACATAAGTCAGATGATCTAAGATGTGTGATATTATGAGTTTATCTATTTCACATGATTAGTGTCTGTACTGGAGTTGTTCGGTCTGCATTTCATGCCTGTGCCATCTAAATATGTCTTAATCCTTTTTAAAAGATAGATTTTTGTGTGTTTTAACACACCCTCAAGGCTGTTATAAAGTAAATCTTCCTTGTATTATATTTAGTGCCATCTCTTGAATGAGGCAATTTTTTAAATTAGCTTTTGTCCTTGATAAAAGGCTGTATAAAAATAGAGCCTGATCCTGCAAACACTTGCAGATATGTTCAGTCTTACTTCTCCAGGTAACTTGTTGCCTTTGACTCATAAAAACATTGCCTAAAATAGTCAAATTTGAGTAGTTTTGTAGTTTTGATTTGAGCATGAGCTCCATCAGCTGAGGTTTCTGGAGAAATGCATCGTTAGTCATGCAGTTAGCACCTTCGTTAAGAATACTGAAGTGCGTTGAGTTTTTATAGGATTGGAACAATTTATGGGTATAAGTGACTTCTTTGCACTAGTAGGCTGGTATATTTTAAAATCTTAGAGGGAAAGTTTTGAGATGTTCTTGTAAATGAATGTGTGCAATTAGTTCTTGCAATACTGAAAGCTGAATGTAGCCTGTGAGAATACTGGACGCTAAATATGAAGTAAGTCTGTGACAAAAAATCATTTTTATCCAAAGTGGGGTCAAAATGAGATTCTTTTCAAGGCACTTCATGCTTTAGGTTCTTTTTAATATACTTAATCTAAGAAGACATGATGAGCTGCTATCAAACTTTCCCCAGCTGGTTTTACGTTTAAGGGTTTTGTTGTCTGCATAATGCTGCGTATAGAACAATGATTTTTCTGCCTGGAGGTGCCTCTAGGTGATTTGGGGCAATTAAAGGGATTAGTGGCCCCAAAGCAGAGGCTCACTGAAGCAAATATGTTCAAAATTCCAAGATTTTATTTCACAACCCAAAGTATCACCCTAAACTCAAATAGCTGCTGGGTTAAGCCAGTACAGAGGTCTGCCTCTGCTCTCCATATTACCCCATGTTGAATTTTTTCAGCTTTCAGAAGTACACAGCTTAATTGATTGAAGGGAGTAGGGGAGCCAGATCGATATTATCCATTTTCAGGGACTCAAATTTTATTCTGCATAAGATTTTAATACGTTTTTTAATAATGGTTGGAGGCATTAGCAACATTTCTGAGTCATATGACCTGATAAAGGGTCCCATGTCTCCTCTCCTTCTTTGTGGCAGAGGGAGTTATTCCAGTATTTCCGGCTCCAAAGTCTTCCAATCTGTGGTAGAGGCTTTTCAAAGTTAATGGATTGTTGAGAAGAGGTAGAGATGCTCAGTCCAATCCCCTTGCATTTTGCCATTTTGACAAAGTTTCTAGCTTTCAAGGTAAAAAAAAAAAATGTACCCCTAAGGAGCCACGTAACAGAAGGCAGAAAATAAGATTCATTAAGGATTCACAGGAATTCATGAATGTTTAATATGTTTTAGCTTTGTTTTTGTTGCTTAAACAGAGTCACAGGTCTCTCATGCCTTCCACTTTCAGAGAATCAGCAATGAATACTGAATGCAGCATAAGCACATGCAGTCTTTTTGTATACATTTTCATGGAGATGAGGCTCTCTGGAAAATGCTGGATATCACCATGGAAGTGGTAACAACTGTGCCCACTGCAGTGCTGCTTTTAGTGTCTGCCTTGGTCCTGCTGTCACAGGAAGATGCAGCTGCTGGGGCAGCTCAGGTGCCAAAGGGTGCCCCAGGAGCAGGACGGGCTGTCGGGGGAGTTGCCTCTGCACTGGCATCTTCCCCACCAGGGGCCAGGGTAAGGTGGATGTGAAACTGGAAAGCAAGCCACCACACCCTAACGATCAGCAGTGTGGTTCCTGAGTTTATAGGAGGAGGTGTAGAGAAATGCAAGGGGAACAGTGCATCCTTCTGGCTGCTTGACTCTGTTCTTGCATCCTCCACCTACCCAGTGGTATTTGAGGTTATGGTCTGGGTGTGTGGACAGCTCTTGTTCTCTTCTCCCAGAAACTTGTGATACTGAAGTCATCAGGAGGGACTTCTGATTTTATTTCATTTTTAATTACTTTTATTTTCCAGCAAGGCAATTGCCTTCCGTTTCAAAAACACCTTCTTCTGGATGTGACCCAGGGCCACCATTGCCTGTCACAACAAAACCAGCCAGCTGCTCTGGGGCATACCAAATCCCCAACGGGTTGTTAACCTGTAGTGAGATGGGGTGTCATCTCCTGATGGGTGGAGATGTTCAGATCCAGCCTGGAGCTTTTTCAGAATTACCTGTTTTGTGGTCATACCGACAGCAGTGCATGTGAGTTTTTCACTGCCTGCTCTTGCTGAAACTTGTCCCAACAGCAGCTGCTCCCTTTGTGGTGGCTGTGGGGCTGACAGCTGCCCACAGTCCTGGCTTTGGGGTATGAATCCAGCTGCGTGGTGTCTGATTAAAATGCCTGGGTGTGGTTGAACAGTCTTGGACAATATTACATTCACTGACAATAGTGAAAGTACCTGGAAAACTGAGCAGTGGCACTGTGGGATTGTCCCGACATGTATTATTGGGCTGGGACAAACAGCTGTCCCTTGTACTTGTGAGCCTTATTTGTAAGAATTTGTCTCCAGTTGTTGCTGTAATCTGTGAATCGAAATAAAGTTGTATCTCCTCCAAAATATTCATGAAATTAGGCAATTCCTTGGCCAGCTTCCCAGTCCATAGCTTGGGAGGTTGGTGTTACTGAATTTCCTTTCAGTTTCTGATTTTTATGTGTGTATGGTCTGTCAAATCATTTGTCCACGGAGTCAGAAGTTAGAGTGAGCATCTTTGAGATCAAGATATTTTTGAAATTTAAGACTTGGTTCTGTGGAAAGTTTAATGGACTTTTTGTTATGCTCTGGAGTAGTTCACTGGGCTTCAAATGGGAATTAAAACTAAATGCTGGGAGTGACAGTTGTCTTCGCACAGGATTCTGCAGCTCAGCAAAAGTTGCTGCTTCAGCTCCCCAGCAAAACTGGCAGGGACAGGGTAGATGATTCACAAGAGTAAAGGAGGGTAAGGCTTTTCTGTCCATCATTTTGCAGGACAGAGGAAAAGAAAGTGTCTCCTGTTACACTCTGTGTATAAAGTGGAGATCAAAGCTTTCAGAAGAAATATCAGGTTGGGAAGGGGAAGCAGCTGTTTCCTTCTTCCTCCCACTTTCCTCTTCACTTCCCTGTCCTCCCCCATAGCTGGGAAGGTCTCAAAATGCTGCAAAGATTTGGGCTTAAGACTTCTGTGGTGAGATGTGGATTGTGAGAGTGGTTGGGGGATATGGCTTCATGTGATTTTTCCTACATTTCCATTAAGTGCAGAGCTGGGGGCAGTATTCCTGAAGCCTGCCCTAGAGAGGCAGGCTGTTGTGGTGTCATCCTTGTGTTCCCCTGGGAAACTGAAATTTCATTGACATAGAAGTGTCTCTTGACTGTTCCTGTTTAAGAATAGGATAGATAATTTGGTGTTCCCTGGTGAAAACTTGCCTCCAAGTGTTTGATTACCTTGCAAAATACTTTGAAACTTTTTTTTTGCTTTTCTGTCCTCCACTGGCTTGTCTGACAGCAGTGGCAGAATACCTCCTGCTCATCCTCTAGTTACAGCCTGGAACTAGCAGCTGAAACAATTTCTAGAGAATAAAGTTGAGGGGTAATAGAGGATAGAGAACAGCATGGCCACACTTCATATGTTATCTGTGATGCCTAACAGAGCTTCTTTAATAGAAGACAATTCTTCTCTGCTGTCCTTGTGTTAGCAGGACACAATCCTACAAGAAAAAAATTGGATAAGTGAATATTAATGAAATCTGTCATTAATTATCACCAAAGCAGACTGAGGAGAATTGGGTTGCATTTTCAGTGGATTTAAACATAACTTTGCTTATGCAATCCTGTTAAACATTGTTGAAATATGTCACTGAGAAAGCTCATTATATTTGCTATATAAAGATTACGACTTTTGCGGGAGATTAAAGTTTTAGCAGCAGCCGCCGTCTTTCTTGTGGTCACAACAGCGACCTGTTAAATGTGGAGCGGGGGGAGGAAGCTGTGGGTAAGCCAGATTTTCTGTCTGTCTGGAAGCACAACATTTAAAGCTGTTAAGCCAAACCAGAGGAAACTCTGTGAACTTTTTTTCAGGAAGCAAAATTCTTCAGAAAGGGGGCATGTTCAAACAGTGGGAAGCATTCTTTTGTTTTCCTGAGTATGTATCATTTGTGTCATAGATGAATACGTGTGCCTGTGTGTATAAAAATAAAATAAAATCTAAGTGAAACATTGGCTTCGGGCAAATCAAAATGCTCTGTTCCCCATGAAACAGGAGATTTTTTGATTTTGCTGTGAATAGTGTCAAAAATAAAAGCAGAAAGTCAGAGCTGGGTGCACGAGGAGGCAGGGCTGCCTTGGCTCACAGCTTTGGTGTGCTGGAGTGTGTCTCTGGGGGCTGCTGTGCAGACACTGCCCTGCAGGGTATTTTATTCACCCCAACAAGTCATCTGCCAGTCTGAATTAAAGCAATGTCTGCAGATCGATAGCTCTAATTAGACACAAGGCACCTGGTGGAACAGTGATTAAAAATAAGAAACATTATGACTAGTTATTGTACAACTTGCTAGAAACCACTGTATAATGATGGTGCATTTGCCATCAGATTAGGTCATGAAGCAGCTTTACTGCAGCTTGGAAAATTAGGATCAAAAATAGTCCTCTGATTAAAACTTGAGCTTTTGAAAGCTCTTCAGAGAAGAAAGATATGCAAATGCAGATGTATGGGAGAAATTAAGCAATCTGGATATGCATGATTCTTGAATTTAAAGAGAGTAATTGATGTAACCACTGTGCTACTCATTTCTCACAGTCACCCTGTCTTAATACAATTAAATGAAACATCAGAATTATCTGGAAATAAGTTGCCTAAAATACAATCCATAATGGCTCAGTATATTAACTTAGGAGTTTCTGTGGTCATGAAGCTATTCTACATGTACCAATGGCAGCCCGCAATAGCAGTTTTCTTGAGTTAGATTTATTAATTTTTCCCACATTTTAAAAAAAACCCATAACTTTATCACATATTTATCAGCAGTCAAATTATTTCTCTTTGAAACAACATTTGCTTTCTGATATCATCAGGAGTTGGTCTCCTCCTCCTCTGCCCTTTGCTGCAGCAGTATGATTCCATCAACCTCAGGGCATCCGCAGGTCCCTTACGTCCTGTCGGGCAATTTTTAAACACTGAGAAAAAAAAAAGATTGTTTCAACCAATAGAAAAAAATGTTAAGTTCCAAAGACTGGATGTGACCAATATTAGCCACAGGCCTGTTTGGCATCTCTGTCTGCTGAGCTTGAAGCAGTCCAGCCTCTTCCCTGTGCCTGTTCCAGGTGCTGCTCGGTGGCTGGGTTGAAGGAGGTACCCGTAGCTGCAGTGAGGAAGGTGTGAGGACAGCGAGCATTTACTGGGGCAGCCTCCTGGGATGCAGGAACAGTTAATCACTTCCTGTGATTGGAGGACTGTTTCGTGCTGTTCCCATTGAGGACAGCAGATCTTTTCCTCCCTCACAAAACCCAAGAGAAGCTGATCACTAATCATTTATGTGTTTCCCTTACCTGGCTGGCTGCAGGAGACCTTCTGCTGGTGTGGTGCAGTGGGTGGTAGATGGCTGAAGCAGCACGGTGCCTTTTGGTCACAGTATCAGCTTATTAGTATAAATGAGGCTGTTTTAAACCAATTTGAAGCTGTAGTTTGCAGGAGGTCTTTGCGGGGGCTGACCTTTACTTTGCTTTATCTTACTTTGATGTCAGGATGTTCTGCAGGTCTCTGGGGTTAAGTTGTCCATGAAGACAGTTTCTCTGCACATCAAGCAGCTGTGGGCTGTTCTGCATGTAAGGTATCAGAGTTTGATAAGTCTTGATGGTATTCACTCCTTAAAACCTCATACCCATTTTAGCTGAAATTCAGCACCGTGTTTGTTGATGCCTGTTTACCTGATGTTTGTTTACACCTGGCCCCAGCCCGGTTCTGTGCATTAAAAGCCATGCTCTGTTGAAGCAGATGTTGCCTGTTGTCTGTGACATGGACTTGATTTATGATACTGATGGAGGGCCATGATCATGGTGAATCCAGTTGCTGCCTGCTCCCTGTGCAGCAGCTCCAGAAGCCTGAACCACCTACGAGTGTGGTCTTGGAGAGGAGCAAGGAATTACAGGGGAACATAAAATCAACTAATGATACAAGCAAGCAGTGTCCAGTAGGATGTACCCCAAGTTCAAACATGGTGTGCCCCAGAGTCAGAGGTCAGCACAAGCCTCCTGCTTATTCAGAAAATTCCCACAGGCTCAGCTGGAAAGGACAGTGGTCCTGGCAATGAGCACACTCCCTCCTAGCTGGGGCAGTCAAATTCCCTTGCCTGTTTATCACTGTTCCCAGTCTGAAGGGCTGATAGAAAGTACTTCCTGATCAGCATGATAAATGGAATTTAGCATGATAATTATGTTTACAGCAGGACAGATGTACTAATAACACGTTCCCTAAAGACTTCAAATGAGCTATAAAAGAATCAAATCTCTGCTGAAAATGCTGGCAGCAGTATTATTGATTGTGTAAGTTACAGCTGATAATTGTCTTGTTTCATTTGAATGAGACAGTCAGCTATTAATGGCTTGTGCTCTGTAATGCCAAAACAGCAGACTGAGCAAAATTTGTCAGTCTGGATAATATAGTTGTATATTAGCAATGTGCCCTAATGGACATACTCTGGTGGCTAGGGAAGGGAAGAAGTGTTACAGTTAATTTCTAATGCTGTTTCATCTCTTCTATCAAAATACTTGTGTATGTGCCTTCAGGAAGAGAACTGGTTTTTCTTATCTACAAATTGTTTGATGTAAGACAATGCCTGCAGTAAAAAAACAAGCTCTCTTTGTGGTTATTGAGGATTGAAATGGAGAATGACTAATTAGCTGTCTTGTTCCACTTACCTCTTCCACAGTGGTGAAATGAATGAAAGTGTTACCTTTTTTTTTCTTTTTTATGTGTGAGAGATTCCACAGATCTCTTGTGCATATCTGTTAGAGAGCATCCATAAGTGTGCAGTGGCATAGAGATGTACATATATATATACTCTATATACATATAATAGAGACATGACCTGAAAATATGTCAGTAGTTATCAGGCCTGATTTTTAAAATAGCAGTAAAATGAATTTCAAATTGGAAATCATACTAAGTATTGTACCAGGTTTACAGTTAAATAAAGGTCTTGTATGTAACTAATGGAATTCAAAACCCCACTGCTGCAAATTGAATTACTTTTTGAGACATCCTAATTCATTTGCATTCCCAAAGCACGTTTCATTTCATCTTGGGTAAGTTGAGCTGCAGATAATATCCCAGAGGAGCACAGTTCTCATAGTCCTAACCTACATCCATGCTCTGGCTGATTAATCTGTAAATCCTTCAAAATTTCTCTCCCTTGTTATTACATCAAAGCATGTCTGAGTAAAAAACATGTGAGCAGAATCCTGAAATGTATTCCCATAGCATGAGAAGGACTCTGTGTGTTTCATTAGGCGATACTTTGGGATTTTTTAATGGGGAAACAGGCGGCTGGCTTTCTAAAGAGTGTGAGATGTGTTCCTGGGTTAGCGAAAGAGAGCTGATGGTCTGGAAAAACTGCCTGGAGATGCTTTGTAAAAATTGTCCTTGCTTCCTTGTGACCTTTCATCAACTTAATTCATTGCTAATGAGCTGCAAATTCATTGCAATTCATTGCAGTGCTTTAAAATTGCCACTGAGTCAGATGACAAAGTGCCTTGTTTTATGTTACCAAGAAAAGTCCTCTGACTGAGGGAGGACTAGGCCATAATGCAACTCTGAAAACAAGTTACAGACCCTTTGTCTCTAAAGGCTGATGGTAGAAGTGCCGAGATTTTGAGAAGAGAAAAGGAAGGGGAGACTAGGAAAACTGAAAGTCTTACATCCGCAGAGGTTCTATCCATATGTTTGTTCACCCCAGGGAAATGCTAATGTCATTGATTTGTTCTGCTTAGATAGAGCCTTTAAAATCAAATATATCCATTTCTGCATTGGCTTAGTGGTTTTTCTTATTAAAGCCATATAAAAAGTGCATATATATAAAGAAATTAAACACCAACAAGAAAAAACACACACAAGAAAGGTTCTCCACTAAAGAAGAATTAAGTATGTTTTTACATCTACAGTCATGGCATTTGCCATCCAAAGATCTGCCTAAGGTTGTTCTTAGTATGGCTACACCTACAGCCACAGCATTACTCTTCCAGACCCTGGAAATCACTCAAACTAGGTCATTTCAGACTAAGTCAGTGGACCACACCTCAGCTTTGGAAGAACCAAGCACTGCATGAGCTCAGGGCCCCATGGCAGGTGTTTTTCAGGTCTGGTGTTGTGATTTGTTCCTGTGCTTCCCAGATACTTAGAGGCAGAGACCTCAGGCAGTTGGCTTTGACTGATGAGAAGATTTAATAATGTTGAGTGGTGCTTTTTACCCTTCTGAATGTTTTTTTGTAAAGATATTGACAAGGGGAGATCCTTCATCAAATGTGGGATTATGGAAGCCATCCCTGCCTCTCCTGAGCCTCAGAAGAGGAGGAGGGATATGCACTATCAAACTGCCCTGTCCTGGGACTTTAGAGTAATTTTTAGACTTTTTGCCCCCACCTTCTGAGTGTATAGATATCTGAAGTAATGTACGGGTTATATGAACTCATCATAGCTTAAATGTTTTGTTCTTTGTTTGTGACAGGGAGAGCTCGGTAACTCAGGTCCTCCAGACTTCCTGTGAGGTCCGGGTGTGACCCCATTCCCAATTAATCATCTCTACCAGGAGATGGGTTTGCAAACACGGTTAATTGTTGGTTATTTTGCTTTAATGATTGCTTTATCTATTTATTTGCTTATATGCTCTATAGACAAGATCAAACTGGGGGCTCAGTACACGTTTGAAGTAGATCACTGTGAATGTTGGGGTTGGTCAGCCAACCTCTACCCTTCCTCTTTGCATAGTATGAATGCAACAAATCTTTTGGGTGTGCTGGCGAGACACTGAACAAGTCACTGAATCATCACTGAGGTTATTTGGTACAGATATCAGTGGTGCTTTAAGGAGGCTGCCTGTTCTTGCATCTGCCAGAGCTGCTGCCTCTGATCCTTCTGGCACAACGTGAGGAAACCAAGACAGGGAAATGCAGAAAAAGTGAAATCTGTGTCTTGTGCTGCATTCTAATATCAGTCCCCTAAACTGTTGTTGGCCAGCTTTGTCACTGTGAGATTCTGTCTTATCATTCTGATAATATAAAGTATCAGTAGACTCAGTCTAACAGAGTGCTCTGGCAATTGTCCTCACTGTTGATGTGTTAATGAATCTGCTTTTTGAATAAAGTAGAATAAAACATTGCAGTTGGAAGGGGCCTGCAAGGATCATCTCGTCCAATTGCCTGACCAAAAGTTAAAGCATGTTGTTAAGGGCATTGTCTAAATTTCACGACCTTTTTTTGTGGGTTTTCTCCCTTCAAAAACTGATTGAAAACTGATATCTCATTGCTGAGTATTTCCTAGCCAGCCAACTTGCTGGCACCCACAAAAATTCAGTTCTCCAATAATTACATAATTTACTAAGCAGGAGATGGCTCAGATTACATTTTGTTGCCCAGCACTGTGACAGTATGTGGGGAATATAAGAAAATAAAAGGCCATAAATTTGGGAACCTTTCAAGTCTGCGTATGCAGCTGTTTGTGGGGTGGCAGAGCAGCATGTGCTCTCTGAGTGAGTGGGAATGGTGCCCTGGAAAGAGGCTGTTTTCAGCAGAGAGCTGGGCAGGTGCTTTGTAGCCTCTGGCCTCTGCCCCTTGCCATGTGTGCTCTTGGGGGCGTATTGATCCTGGGAAAGGCAGTTCCCCAGCCTGCAGATGGAGGCTCCATTTGCCAAGTCAATGAAATGTTCATTAGGGTGACTGCTGGGTACTTGGTTGTGAAAACAGGTGGGGAGGCTTCTTGGCCAGCTTCTCTAAATATTGGACAAGACTGTACCCATCATACCTTCAAAGAGAGCAATGATACAGCTGCACAACCAAATGTTAGCAGTCTTGTGAAAATTCCTGCAATACTTCCTTATTGAAAGTAGGGGGAAGCCAGGGTTCCTTGTGGAGATCCAATCTCTTAAATGTCACCTTTTAAACCATGATTAGTCTTTGTGCACCTGTGATAGGCTGAATCATGATATTCAGTCTGTAGCTGGTCTTTCACCTTGCAGAACTAAATGTTCACAGTGGAGTAAACTGGATTTTGAAAACATTTACATTCTTAATAGCATTCTGTACCAGGAGAGAGTAACTTCAGACTGGGAATGAGCCAACTGTCGTAAGCCATGCTGAGCAAAGGACCTCAAAAGAGAGAGAAGAAATTATCTAACCCTTTGCTATCAGCAGAAACCCAGTGGCCAAGTAACAGCATGGCTGTGCCCAGTCATGCTGGCAGGAATGGGGGAAAGAGGAGGGTGCTTTGCTTTTCCCAGAGTGAAAAATGCTGAGATCTGTCCCTACTGAGACAAGCAGGGAAAAACCAAGCTCTCCCCCTGCAAGACTCAGGTCCACCAGCTCGCTGGTACATTGAAGCAGTTCTCCTGGAGGGTGAGGATCTGCCTTTTCCCTAATAACGGACCTTGTGGTACTGTTTTTGGAACATGTCTCCTGTATTGCAAATATGTTCCTTAGTAAAGCATAAGCAAATGCAATATTTTAAGTTAATACATATTTTTGTACTCAAAGGCCTTTGGCATTGAAACTGACCGTGTATGAACTAGCAAGCAAAAAGGCATTAATTCCTGTAGATGTAATAATATTTAAAATTATGGCACTGGACTGTCTCACCTTATCACAGATATCAAAAAGTTAAGATATCTAAGCTGTCCAATATGATAGCTAATCTATGAACAATATGCATAGGCTTGGTCTTCAGCAATGAATGGCCATGGAAAGCAGGGCATTGGCTCTTGGGTGTGTAATGAGGTGCTGGGAAAAGTGCCTGATCCCATGGGTATGTGTAGCATGTGTAGCCAGAACTAAATGCAAAGTACACAGCAGTGAACGCTCAGATCGCCATCACCTGTGCCAGCATTCGTATCTCATGCCCAAAATGCCTCATGCTAATAAGCTTTCTCCTATTTGTTCTTTGTGCCCTGCTCACACAGGGGCTTTTTCTTTCTCAGTCAAAAACTCTATTCAGACCATTCACAGTGTCTGGAATACATTTTTTTTTAGCAGTGCAATTAATTGTATGTTCATATCTTTTCTAAGTCTAAGAATATTAAGATGTGGGATTGAGGAGTATGTTCACCTAGTTAGCACAGGTGTGTCTGGAAGCAAGGCATGGGCGTGAGAGGTTGGGCTGTAGATAACCTAAAAAACATTTCAAATGAAAGAGGAAAAGACTGGAGTTTTAATTGCATGGTTATGTATGCAGGCTAGAATTAAAGTCTTCTTTTCAGACGACTCAGTAGTGCATGTCTGTGTTTCCATGTTTTCTGGTATCTACTGCATTTAGCCTTGACTTGCAAGTGAGTTTGTTAGTTAATTACAGGACTTTGGGTGTTATGGAACACAACATTTTGTGATTTGATACTTTAGAGACTTGCGCACACTCTGGCAGTGTGTGGTTTTCTTAAATACTTGGTTTGAAAGTTGACGCTTCATTTCTCTCGGATGTGATGTTTAAGGGGAGATACTTATTTTGAACACAACTAAATATTCATTGTTTTGCAATGAACAGAGTTTTGTCAGGTATAGATGATACATGAAGAATCTGTTAGATTCATGTTAATCCAACGAAGCCTATTAGGCTGTGGGTTTTACTGCCACACAAGGACATGAGGATGGACAGTTTGTATGTTCTTTACACTGCTCTTGCATCTGCTTTGGCAAGCATCCTTGTTTTCATAAGGTCAGATGATTAATCTTGTTGTTTGCTTCTTCCCTAGTTTAGAGTGTCTCTAATTAAGCTGATGCCCATTCATGTCTTACCATGATAATGTATGTTAGGTTATGAGGTAATGGTTGTTCTGAAAAATATAGCCATGGCAGTGTTGGGGCATACTCAGAATAAATCACTGCACAGAAGCCTTCTGAAAGCTATCACATAGCTGCAGAGTCAGTAAAGTGAAGACAGTGAATCTGTAAATCACTGGATAAAGGTAACAGGATGTAGATTTTTGGCACTTCAGCATCTGTGAGAGCTCTGCGGTGTGTAAATGAATCTTACTGAATTGTGGCTGTAGTTCCTCGTTATGGCTTGGGCAGAGCCAACAGTATGAGGACTGGGTGCAGAGGCAGCTGCCTGCAGAGGGAAGATAGCATCATTGAATCATGGAATTATTTAGATTGACCTTTAAGTTCATTGTGTCCAGCCATTAACAAGGATGCCAAATCCACCACTAAACCATGATGGTAGGTTTCAAACAAAATACATCTTTGGAGAATTGGAAATCCTACTGGGGAAGGTGAACATTAAATGTTCCCCAGAGTTAGCAACGTGGTGATTGCTCTTCTGTTCTCCCTAGACTAAATGCTGGGAGTTTTTCCCCCTTCTCTAGAGATTTCTTGAAATCATGTCTTCTAGAAAGACTGATAATGTGTCAAGTTGAATTGTGCATGATACTAAAAAAGCCCAAAATTCCAAAAATCCTGTTCTCCCATACCTTCTGTTTTTCTGCAGTTTCATGTACACATTCACACTGTTACAAATGCTTTGTCAGTCAACTGCTTGCTACTCAGCACTTGTAGTGAAAGTTCCTTATCCCTTTGGAGTGCTGGTAATCTTGATTTTATATTTGATTTTACTAGACACAGATGATCCCTCTGGGGCATTGGGACAGGGCTGTGCTAGAATTTTGTATGCTAATTGAAGGATCGTGTGTAAAGCTGCATAATAATATGTGAGGAGAGTATTGTGTTGCATTGTGAAAGGTCGGTGGGATACTTCGGTGTTGTTGTGCTTATTTTCTTCATTGTTTCTTAACTTCTTTCCTCATTCTTACTTTATTCTTATTTACATCCTACCTCTGGGATGGCAGTGTAAGTGTTTTTTGTGTTGAGATGTTACGTGCGGACCGGTCAGGAGGCAGCAGTTCAAGTACTGTGTATTTCAGAGCTTCTACCGTGGATATTTTGGGAGGATGAGGCTTGGAGGAGTTGGATGACAATATAGGTGAAATGCTGAGTGCAGGACGTTTAGGAGGAGTGTGTAGCATGGAGCCACGTTCATGCCATAGCTCTCTGTCGTCTCTTTGTTTCTGTCCATCTTCCTGCTTATGCCTGAAAGGTTGATGGAGACTGTGGAGACATTTGGCACGGCATTATTCTCCTAGTTATCACTAGATTTGAAGGTCTGTCTCCTTGCAGTTCATATCCCAAGAAAGCAGGTTGTTGAGAGTCCTGCTAGCTCTGGATCTCTGCTTCAAAGACTTTCTTCACAGCCCACTGCAGAAAGCTGTGGTCTTAGCATGTGTTGGCATCCTGCCTGCCCACAGGTGACAGCTAAATGGAAGGCTCTCAGTATGTTCTCTGTGTGTTTGGGTTGGGCTGCTGAATTAACAAAATAACCCATTTTCCAGCATGTGCCAGATGCTTTTAATTCCCATTGTGGGCAGTCTTGACAATACACTGCACAATGTGGAAGTCCTAAATGGAGTTTGATGTTCTTTGCAGATAATGGCTCTGCTGCGTAATTATGATAGCACACAATTAAAAATGGCTTTATATCACTTTGGGTAGCTCCTGGAAATTCTATTTCCCTTAATAATTTTCAATAGTCTCAGGGTTTGTTTTTCCTGTGTTTGTCTTCCTGTAATATTGGCAAAAGATAGGAAGAAAATTAGCTGGGACATAGGAATCCCAGTAAAAACTTCAGAGGGAGGGTGAGAGGTGACTCATTAGCGGGTCTTTCATCTGGGTTCATGCTGGGGCATGAAGTCAAGGGTCAGGAAGTGAATGGGGATTTGTTCACAGCTGATGTATAATATTTCAGAAGAGTGAATTAATTGTCACAGCTTAGCCCGAGAGTTTGGGCAGAGACGTTCAGCCAGCAGGCTGAGGAGGAGTTGGAGAGAAGTGGCATTTAAGTTTTCCTGGAGTGACAGAGGGGCTGGAGCTGCTGGGGACAGGGCATGGCCTGTGTCTGGCAGCTCTGCTTATACCTACTCCCTTGGCCCTAGAGTGGGGAGAGAGCCAGCAGCTGCACTTCTGTTCATACCCAAATCCAAGAATTCCATTTGGATAGGGAAGAGAATGCCAACTTATGACTTACTCAAAACTCAGATTAGCCTGCAAGATGTGTTTGTAGCCATAATATTGTAATATATAATATACACATATATGTATATATTTTTAAATTTACTTTTAGTGGGTTGTTTTCTTTTTTCATTCTGCTACATGGAAGCCTAATCTTAGATCTCACTGAATATTCTCCTTGTTTTCCTTTCACTGTTCAAACCATTTTGGTGCTGGAAGGAACAATATGAAGCCCAAATAAAAAAAAAAACCAACAGCCCTAGTGTTGCTGTTCCCATAGAGGATCAAGGTACTGCTCTGCCTGGATTGACCTATAGGAACTGCAAGTCCAGAGTATGTTTTGGTAGCTCCTCAGGGAGTGCTTGCAAAGGACAGGTTGGATTTGAGCAAGACCTCTGAGTCTGGAGCTGGCACCTTTCAGATGGATGCAGAGGGAGACCCTTCACTTAATGCCTCTAGGCAGATCCTGAGGTATCCTTACAGGTATCCTGATCTCATTCCCAATCACTGTAAGTTTTATGGTTACTTTCTTTCCACTCCCCTTCTACACCTATCCAGGGTAGTGTGTAGG
Source organism: Onychostruthus taczanowskii (assembly GCF_017590055.1). NCBI lineage: Eukaryota > Metazoa > Chordata > Aves > Passeriformes > Passeridae > Onychostruthus > Onychostruthus taczanowskii. The sequence goes on from NW_024498795.1 coordinate 10,568,336, forward strand.
GTACATCTTTTGTGATGAAGGCGCAGTGGAAATAAAGAATCCAACATTTTCAAATTGTTGAGCAGTTCTGTGCTTTTCTAATGCTTCCAAGGCACATTAGTATAAATACAGCTGTGATTAGAAGGTAGTAGCCCAGAAGTTTCTGTCCCACGATTTTGCCTGGCCACCTGAAGGGAGGAGGTAGCCCAGTGGATGTGGGAACTGCCAACAGTCTTCAGCTCTGGGAATGTCTTTTTCCTCCCAAGTTCTCCCGTCAGTGTTAGTGCAGCCAGCAGGTGTTCAGATGGTTGGCACTCGTGTGTCCCTTGTCACTGCATCTTTGAAGGGATGCAGTTGTTCCAGACAAAGTGAAGAAGCTTATTCTGAAGGGGTGTTTTTTGTTCTGGGAGCCAGCAGTACCCACCCTGCTGGCTTCAGCTGTTACAGGTTTGTGATTTTAACAGAAGCAGGGGGGAAAATTACACACCCAACATTCACAGAAATAAGTTGTATTTGAAATGCAGTTTTTTCTTGCTGATTTTGTAGCTGTGCTAGAAAGTCATTACACATGGATTTATTTTTCCTTATCTCTTGGATTATCATTGCCTTCCTTCCTTCCTTCCTTCCTTCCTCAATGAATTTATCCAGTGTTCTGATTGCAGCTCCTTCTTTTTTTAGTGTTCTGATTGCAGCTCCTTCTTTTTTTTTTTATCACCTCCTGTCTATGTGGCTTAAGATTTTGTATGTTTAACATAACTGAGCTGAGTATTTTGCAGCAGCTGAGAGCAAAGATAATATTCCACTGACTGATGTGGTGTTTACAGTGAATATGTTTGCAGTCTTCTTGCTTTGGCAATTTGCTGTTTTGGCTACAGACCTGCCTTATTTTATTTTTCCTTGTATTTAGTTTGGGGTTTTTTTTTTTTGCCCTTTTATTTTATTTTATTTCATTTTTGAAACTGAGCCATGTATTAATCTGACTTTGGAGAGGGGAAACGAAGACAACATTTTAGCTTTTAAGAAACTTCCACAGAGATTCAGACAGCTGGTCAAAGATGAATCCAGTATGCAAGCAGGGTCATGAGTATCTTAGAAAACAGCCATTTAAAATACCGTGGCATCAAATTTCTCTCTCATATGTTTTTTTCTTTGGTCTGCACTTGGAATTTGATTGCAGGGTATTGGTTATTTCTGGGCACATGCACAGGGAACCAACAGCAAGGAAACAGACAAAAAGTATTTTAGGTAGGTGGAGAAGGGAAAGTGATATTATATGGTTTTTAAACAAAACAAGTCTGTAAGTTGCATGAGACTGTGACCATTGTCCTGCAAGTGCTGATGATTGGAATGAGGAGGTCATCATCTTTCCAGCACTGAGCTGCCTTTTTCTGTAGGGAGCAAGGGTGAGTTTGGTATACCTAGAATGTGGTGATTAAACTAGGAGGAAGTTTTTAAGGCTTTCTGTGGACTAGGAGAAATTAACATTTTTGTTGAAACATCTTTGATTTGGTTATTAAGGTCAATTGTATTTTTTGTGTTAGTTTAACATTTAGTCTACAAAAGTTTTAAAGCATTTTATTTTGAAATTGCATCTACTTAGAGACTTACCCCAAAGCCTGAATCCTGTGTGAGTCACAGAGTGCTGTTTTGTTTTGTTCTGCATATATTCTTCCTCCACAGTAGAATGATTTTCCCATAATTATTATTGAAATAGGGCATTTTAAAACACAAAATAGGTATCAACACAGCTTTACATCAGAATGATGGTGATGTGTGATATGAAACAGTTTGGGTTATTTCAGTGCAAGTGTCTACATTACCAGCTGCTATAGCATGCTAATCAATTTTTGAAAAATAACCGTTTTAGGAGTTGTATAGACAAACCCTGGCTGCTTGCCTGAAGAGAGAAAGATGATTAATTTAAATACTAAACACCAGTTGAGATGATTAATTCTTAATGAAGTCAGTGGAAAACTGATTTTTCTTGTATTCCCTGGAAGATCCTTTCAAAAGCTTTCCTTTTCCAGAATTGTTTCTTGTCCCTTGTGTGTGGCACAGGATGTGACTTTGTTCACAGCAGGTAGGTTCATTAGTTGGCATTTTTAATATAGTATCCAGCTGTGGAAAGCTTATAAAATACTGGTATTTAGGTCATCTTAATTAGGCCTTGAAATAAAGATTTAAGATAAAGTGGAATAATTGTAAATCCTTCATTGCAGCTGAGCTTCTTCAGTGAAAAGAGGATGTGATTCCTGGACAGTATGAACCAATTTCAACAGAGTTGCTCCAAATCCACCTCTCTGGTGCTCCTTTGACAGTGCTGGGAGTTCAAGTGATTAAAACTAATAATTCTGGGAAGAGCTGAAAGATGTGGCGGTTTTCAGCTGGGTTGGGGGCTGGGCTGTATATCTTTGCTCTCACTGCTACCTGTGCCAGTACCTTTTCTGTGTGTTTTCTTCCTTTCTTCCTGGATGGATTTATCCAGAGTTATGCTTGTATCATGCCCTAGTTGAGAGGGATTTCAGGCATCAATGCTCCTCTCCCAAGTTTGGGTGAACAAAGAGTTCCCGCCACTCCTTTGTGCCAACTCACTTGCCACGTAAGGTACCCAAAACTCTGCAAAAGCAGTACTGGTGAGAATTGGTGCGAGGTTTCATGCCGAGAGGGGTGGCAGTGATTCCCATCCAGCCTATGCTGCATTTGAGGTTAGCAAGCAAAAGTCAGGAGGCAGCATGTGTGGTGCTGGGTTTAAGAAGGTGAGAGCAGTGAGGGACCCCAGCAGGCAGCTGGGTGAGCAGCTGGTGGAACACAGCTGTGTGTGCTCCTGCCACCCAGTGCATCTGCCCTGACAACAGACACGTGGTGCTGGGTTTAAGAAGTTGAGAGCAGTGAGGGAAGGCAGAGGACCCCAGCAGGCAGCTGGGTGAGCAGCTGGTGGAACACAGCTGTGTGTGCTCCTGCCACCCAGCGCATCTGCCCTGACGACAGACACAAATTCAGGATCTTCAAACCCTACCTGACAAGCTATGGGCAATGAAGTTGAGGATGGTGCATAACTTTGGGCGAGGAGACTCTTGGAAAAAGGCTTCAGTGGCAGCTGGAATATGCACCTGGTGCTGTACAGGCACCTGGCATCTACAGGAGCTACAGCGTGACTAATTTGATACATTTAGTATGAAGAAGGTGGCAAGGTTGTACCATTGTTTAAATCCTTTGACTAACAACATTCCAAGTATGCTTTTGGTGTTGTAACACCACAAGATGGGAGCATGCCATTATTTGTGTTATTAAGCTAATGATGTATAAAGAGGTATTAAAAAGCCAGCAGCTATCATGTGCCACGTCACCTACCAGTGGTGCTGGTAGTTGAAACTTCCAGCTTTTGCTTATGGATCAGTGAAACTGAAAAAGCAGGAGGAGCTCCTCCTCCTGATCTGAATTTCTCTCAATAAGAGCATTCCTGTGTCCTCTCTGATTATGGGTGGAGATGTGGGAGCACCCATGGGTGCAGGAGAAAGGTGTTTGGTCTCTTCTTCCTTGTCTATGCCAGCACATCCTGAAATGCAGACTCTTTTTTTAGCATTTTGAAGGTATATCTTATCTTGCACCAGATCTCCTAAAATCCTAGTTTAGACAAAGCCCGAGGGGATTTAGGTTTGCATATTTTTCCTAAGAGGATTATGCTTCACACTTAGTTGATCTATAAATTGTTTGAGGGGTTTTCTATGATTTTCTAAGGACAGAAGAAGCTGCAGGACAATTCAAATTGTCCTGAAATGCATTGTCTGTGGGTTAGTGATAGAAATTTGGTGTTTGAATTAATAACAAATGGAATCACTGAACCTCAGGGTTATTTTGAACTGAAAAACATTTTGGTAATCAGATTTGCAGCACAGCTGCAGGAACAGTTGTAGCAGCACAACTGGAGGGGCAAGGAAATTGCAGGAAGGATTAGAAACTGCTTACACTACCAACAGAGAAAACAATTGATTGTAAAAATACAGCCCGGAAATAAATTAATGAGCACCTTTCAAGCATATAGCAGTGCTCATGACATTCTAGAAACTCTTTGCTTGCAGATCAAGGGAGTAAGGCAGCTCAGTGGGAATTGGGCAAGAAATAGTGATACAAGAAATAGTGATAGTCTTTGAAGACTTTTGTCATTCCTACTCATGAAGTCGCTGGAGAGGTGCTCTGTGCCTGAGCCATGGCCCTGGGGATCGATGGGTGCTGGCATAGCTCCTGCCAGCCGGGTGCTGGGGCACAGTGCCACGGCTCTGCTGGCTGTTGCAGCTGTTTTGACGCCCATCGACGACGGAGTAGCTTCAGTGATTGCCAGCTTAATTTCTCTTTGTGTGCCTGCGGTTGGGCTGTGTCTTACACATTCATTTATGGTATTTACAGTGGTTTTGTGGAGGGTTGGGTGCAGTTCTTGTTTTGTGCTGCTGTCAGGGTGTTTGGAGGTTGTGCAGCAGCAATGGCTGCTAGAACAAAGCCTCTACTGGGGCATCTTTCCTGCCTGCTAGAACAGCCAGAAAAGCTGTAATGCTAAGATTTCCATAATGATTTCTTTGAAGGTGGAGGAAGGATATGACTCAGACATAGGAAAATGGTTTAAAACAGAGCTTAGCTTCACCTGCGCTGCTCATGGGAATGGTCAGCGCTTCTGTTTAAACTGCTGCTTTATAACCAGTGTTGCTGGCACTATCATCTTTCATCTCACTTGAGACACTCCTCACAGGAGTGATGAGATGAACATCGTGGAGAAACAAGTGGCACTTGCTTAGTAGAAAGTGCAAGGGCCAAAGAGAAGTGCCCCTGTGGCAGTGTGAAGGACAGGCAGTCTCTGTGGATCTATGTCTGCGTTATTTTGTCAGAGCTCTCTACTTGTAGCGCTGCCAGCTGTACTGCAGCATATGCGGGACTGTGTTAGATGGGTGTTAAACCCTTGGAGGAAGGGGAGCACAAATTGAGGAGGAGCTGTTGCAAAGCTGAAACTTCTGCTTTGCTGTAGCAGCTTGTATGGAGTAAGTTTGCTTCTGGGTGGAATCAAACAGATCAAGATAAGCAGAACGGAACAAAATTTATTAATATCCAAAGGTGTGGCTTGGCTAGTGGAGGGCGGTTTGTGATCTTTACTCAGTAACAGCTCTGAAGACTTCCTTGTGCCCTCTAATCAGCAGTGATGTTTTGTGTTCTGCTTTCTCTGCAGACGTCGGCTGATCTCCCAGCGATCTTCTCTGGAGACTCTGGAGGACATCGAGGAAAATGCCCCACTGCGGAGGTCATTTTATTTACTCTCTTTCTGGCTTCTTGTCTGTAAAGCACATGCATGGGCAGGCTTGCTCTCCCTCCTCATGTTGAAAAGTAGCTGGGTCTTCACATTAAGATATTCTTCATAGTGAGTAAAAGTGTTGAAACTTCACACGCCCTCTAAGGTGGTGGCTGATACGAATTGCCCATTCCCTGGCTTTAGGTCATTAAACAAAAAGGCAGTATTTAGACGAAATGTCAGGAATTAAAATGCCAGATTTGATTAATAGAAACGTTTTGTTGTCACCAATATGAATGACTAGCCCCTAGTCAGTAATACCCTAACATCTGTGGTACATTTAAAAAGTATGTACAGATGGTTTAATACAGTAAGTTTTTGAAGGCTGCTATTTTTAATGAATTTTTACTGTCCATTCACTCAAGCACATGCAAGCTTATTTTGGTTACCAGCATTGCTGTCTGTGTGTTGGCTGGTAGGTTTGTGACTGCTACCCCACTAATAAAACTGCTCCCATCCTTGTTATATTGGCTGCTTCAGTGTGGTTTGATTTGTGCATCTGGGAGACCACAGCTTCCTCCTCTGGGGACCACAGTAATTTGTCGCTAGGCAATCCTCTGGGGTGATGGAAAATGGAGCAACTGCTTAACAGTTCAGAAGCTGGCTGGTCAGTAATCTGAGCAGTGCATGGAATGCTTCCAGGTCAGCTGTTCGGCAGGACAGCAGCCTAAGTTTGACTGCCTCTTTATCTTAGGACCTGTAATTCAGCTGGTTTATATTGGTGTTGAGCCTACAGCCTTGTTTATCCACATGCAGATTGGCTGTCTCTCCTTACCTCGAAGCAAAGAATAGCAGAGGCTGTACCAATTGGCTTATTACCAAAGCTTGATTATTTTTACAAAGCTCACTGTTGCATGCTTACCAGCATGTTATGAAGTGTTCCCATAAGTGATTCAAACATGTATAATTTGTAAAAGATATAAACAAAGTATGGTTTGCCAGGCAGTATTTTTGCTTGCTAATTTGCAGAATTGGTGGTAGAATGTCTCTCTTGGTGCCATTTTCCTGTGAAGAAGCTAACAAGGCTAATTGCAATCAGAGGGTGAGGGAATCTCAAGGCCTTTGCTAGCAGGAGGGAGGCAGAAATGGTAGAGTGATGGGGTGCCCCTCTCGGGGTGTGCCTGTGCAGCATGATGGTGTTTGGGTACAGTGGTAGGGACTGGCACAGTAGTCTGTGGTTTCAGTCCAAGATAATGACCTCATGGGCTTGAGGAGCTGCTGAACTCTGCCCATGCAAGGAGAGGATGGAAAAGATAGGTTAGGGAAGCTCATCCATGCACTGGCAGAGGATGCTGGTCCCGTAGGTGCCACGGAGGATGCAGCAGCCACGGTCCAGCCCTGGCTGTGCTGAGAGCACGGGACTCATCTGCAGTGCCTTCGAGCTCTGCCTCGCCCTGCAGCAAAACAGCGCTGAGATGAAACAGAGACCGCTTTCACATGCGCTGTGGTTTCAGCTGATTAGAAAGAGCAAGGGTGGAAGGCAGGGGGAGGATATTGCTGTTTGTCTCATCTCTCCTCCCTCTGGCAATTTCTTTCTGTAACTGCAATTTATAAAGCGCATTCAGATGTAAAATAGATTTAAGGCTTAATGTTTTGAAGAGTGATTATTTTTTTTCCTGGGGTAGTTAATTTTATTTTCAGTTGTTTTTTTGTGCTGTCAGGAATGTGAAAAGTAATATTTAGAGTTAAAATCAAATAGGAATTATCTTTGCAAATAGGAGATTTTAAATCTTTCTAAAATTGAAACAAGAAAGAACTTCCCTCAATGGCTCCTTTATCAGTAGCTGAGGAGCATACAAAAGCATGGGTGTTGGTGCGAGTGGGGAAAATTGCATATTTACTAGGTTTTGGTTTGGTTTAATTTTTTTTTTCTTCTGAAAGCTTGGGCTAAACTGTCATGGCAGATTACAGGAAGTTTTACTTTGCTGAGATTTTTTTAATGATTTTTTTTTTTTTTTTTTGCATGAAGGGAGGGGGATGGTGCCTTTTCTCATTATTATTTTAAATATTTTTTTTTCTTTGAGCTGTCGTGTTTCCAGACTTATTGTCTTTATTGTTCTTGCTGATTCCTAACACAGGGTGACTTGAATCATTTGTCTCGTCTTTCCTTCCTGCTTTTGTGTAGACTTCTTGGCGGTACAGCAGGGAACTGAGAACTTTTTTTTTTTTCTTCTCCCTCCCCTCCCTTGCAACTGATTTATTTTTCAGATGTCGGACACTCTCAGGATCACCCAGACCAAAGAACTTTAAGAAGGTTCATTTTATCAAGAACATGCGGCAACATGACACCAGGAACGGCAGGTACTGTGCATGCAGGGGCTGCTTCCGCAGAGGCAACCCATGGGATGTGAGGGAAGGGGCAGGATCAGCAGGATCAGCATCCCCCTGCAACAGCACAGCCATTGCCACTCACCACCTAATGGTCTTTCAAATAATCTCTGAGGGTGCAGGCTGCAGTGCATGCTCCATCCCCCAGGGAAGTATGTGTCAATGGAAGTGCTAGCCCACAGATTTCAAGACCTCCTTAATACAAATAACCTGCAAAAAAGGAAAATCTGTGATGGTGTTAGGGCAAACTAGGCATAATCTGGTTGTGTTTCTTCAAGGATGTTGCCAGGTTCTAAGTGTGAGAGGGGCACACAGCTGAACCTGCCTGGACCAAGTTTAGCGATGGTTCAAGGATACTGCCAACATCTCTTAGTGGATACAGCATGCTGCTAAATGCTCAGACAAGGATGGTTGTGGCAAGATGAGACAAGGGATCCTGGTTTCCGTGGTAGATGTAGGCAGAGTGTCTTCCAGGGGGTGTGTGAGAGGTGCACCTGTGTCTGCAGCACGCCCTGAACTGGGATGTGCCCAGGTTACAGACATAGGCACTGGTGGGACCTGTGCAGCAGCCATTGGTTGAGACCTGGCTTACTGCAAAGGCCTATTCTCATCAGCTGAAGGTGTATGCATCAGCAAAATGGGTTCTCTACTATGGTGTCATCCAGCTCAGAAGTGAAACTGGCTCCTTCCTGCTTATAAAGAGCATACCTGTCCTCTCTGATTTTTCCAGACAGTTTCTTCCTGTGCCTCTTAATTTTTTTTATTCTTGTTCTTCCAAATCTGAGTCGTTTTGAACTAGGCCACCTGAGTAGGTTGCATGTAGGCTAAACTATCCCAGTGAGAGCTGACCCTTGCACATGCCTGTTCTCATAAAACTGAGAACCATGGCTAAGAACCATGCTCTGTTGAACTGATTTGTGCCTGTAGCCTTTGCCATCAGACATGGAACCGTGTCAGTAGAAATTCTGACACTGCATTGAACCACAGGTTTTATGAATTGAATTCTGATACGTGTTACTTGGCTCAAGAAAAATGTTCTTCACTGTTATTCTCAGACATACGATTGAATGCAGTGAAAGGTAGTAATCAACATGAATGTTGTGCAAGGTGGCCCTGAGAGATTTTAGAAACAGCTTTTACATCCAGCTTTAGTATCAAACAGACACATGCAGAACTATTGAACTGTTGACTGTTGTCTGACTAGATGCTGATTATTGTCTTTATAAGAAATACATGTGGAATCAAACACTGAAAAGCAGCCCTTTAATTTTAGTCCATTTTGAGCATAAGTAGATATATGCTCTGAGAATTACTCACAGCAAAATATACTTACATGGTATTAGGGAAATTCCACAGAGAAAAATTTCTGAGATGTACAAAATCTAGGCATAAGCTTGATAGAAATAATACCTGCAAAAGAATGAATAAAGAGTTGATTTGTAAACTCCTTTCTTGATGTTTTGCAAAGAAGTATTTGTAGCATATATGCAATATTTTACCTTAATACATAGATCAGTCATTATGTCTGACAATGGAACTGAATATTTTTCTTGCTAAGAAAGCGGTGAGAAAGCTTCCGTTATTCAACTGGCTTCTTATCTTTATCAGCAGACACAGTTTTCCAGAATATTTCCACAATCATAATAAAGATCTCTTTATCTAGAATACAAATACAGTAAGAATGAGAGACACAATTTTGGCAGTGGTTTTCATCCTATGGTCGTAGAGCCACAGTGATGCTAACTAAAAATAAAATGCAGAGTTAACACTTTGTGTCACCCCAGTGTCTAGCAGTAAGTAATTTGAGTGCAGACTGTTTTTCCCAGGGATCTGGATGTAGTCACTGGAATTAATAGGCATTCTGGATTAAAAGGACCTTTAGAAATACAGGTGGATCTGCTTTGTGTATTTATCCTAAAATCAACAGTGGTTTTGAGTACGTTAAGACCTTTGAAGCTGGTGTCCTTTCCAGCTGCCTGTGACACAGAGGAGCACAGGTGTTGTAATGGATAGCAAACACTCCTGCGGCTCCTTTCCATGTCTGAGACCTTGTCCCAGGTGGCTCATGCATGGTTGTGCAGGCTAAAGATGCTGAGCTGGGCTGGAGTCAGGCTCTGAGCTCCCTCTGAAACCCCTGACCCTTCTGTCACAGCATGTCAGTCTTTCACTTAAGATGAAGAACCCAACTTCGGAAACATCTACACGGAATATATTTTTGGGTGGTGAATTTGATGACTGGGTTTTAATATAGCCATTACTTTCAGAAGTTGTTTCACTGGCTTGTGACTGTGTCACAGCAAAGAAAACTGCAGTGTGAGTGATAGCTCAGGGCTCCTCTCTCCGGTAGCTGCCCTTGTTTGTGTCTCTCAACCTGTAAGGTGATGTGTCTTTGTCCTGTGGCACTGAGAGCTCTTACCATCTCAGCCTCAGGGGTGACATGTGTTGAATAAAAATGCTCTGGGTCCAGCCTTTGGCAGTCCTGCAGCAAGGCAGGACCCGCTGTGGTTAAAATAAAAGTTCAGCTATTTAGCACAGAGAAAAAGCTCATATAGAAAAATACACAGACTGGAGCTTAATCAGCGAGTCCTTGTAAAGCTTCCTGTTGATAGTTCTGATCACTGGTTAAACCGGTTTCTTTGGATTTCTAGGTCGTGGCTTATTAAAGGATATGGAAAATTAGGGTTCCTAGACTATGCTAGCAAAGCAGTCTTGTAAAACAGCAGAAAATCCATTTTCCCATTTAAAGACAAAGACAAGTAAACCTGACATACAAACTAGCTCAGGTAGGCACCAGCATATAGTTTTACCCACTTTTCTGTGGCTTTTACCCACATCAGGATTATTGGTGATATCCTCCATAAACACTGAAGCAGAGGATTAGCAAAAAAGAGCCACTGAAATGGCAACCTGAGCCAGCTCAACAAACGGTTACTGGTGAGAATGGGACAAGAAGGACTCTAGAGTTATCATATATAGCAGGTATAAAAAGCAGTAAAACAGCATACCTCTCCCACCCCCATGGCATTGCTTTTTCAATTTTTTTTGTTAGCAAACACGCCTGAGTGAAGGCCAAACACCATCATGAAATGTCTTTTGCTGCTCTCTTAATTGCACACACATGCAGACTAAGAGGTTAATGATTGGCAGCACCCTCACAGTTCATAGTAAGTGTCAGCCACCTTCTAATTGCCCTTGAACTTCTGAGACTCCAAAATGAGGGCTGCTACCCTGACAGCATCCATGGTTTGTGTATTACCTTTGTGTGCAGGGCAACAGAGCCCTGGCAGTCAAAAATCATCAATCAGGAATGAGAAAAGAGACTGCAATATTCCACATGTATATATGGTATATATGATGTATATCACATTGCTTGATGGCAGCCTTTTGGTGCAGCACAATCAAACCTAGACAGATGCTGGGGAAAGCAGACATTATTTTCCAGTCTATAAAATTACTGATTCTGTTGAGAGCTTCGTGCTCATTAAGATTTTTTTGCAGTATACACTTCATAAAGAAATTGGAAGATTAGCTTTTCTGGCCTTTTGCACATTGTCAGAATTCTCTTGCCAAATAATGGTTGCTCTGAACTGTAATAATTAGTACAACTTTTCAGTGAAATGTGAGAATTAAAGAATGAAAGCCTTTTTGTGAAGTGGTTTTAAACATGTCTAGGTGGCACAACTGGAATCAAGGGATGTAAGCACTCTCACACAGCTTCTGAGATAACTGCTTCAGAGATGTGCAGGATTGTAGATGCCCTTTGTTGAAGAGCTGAAATCCGGGAAAATACTTTTCTCCCATAAGCAATAATTTGATTTTCTTGAGCGGCAATGGACTTCCACCACAACTTCTTCTCCAAAGCATACTTTGTGGCAAGTTTCTGGACTTTCTGCCCCAGCAAACCATTGCAGGCTTTCAGAAATTTTTTTGCTTCCATGCATGTCATGAGACCTATACATAAAATGCCATTTTATCCCTCTATGATGAGTATCTGGCCACTGCTTTCCCCACTTCCTTTCCAGTCCAGCTCCTAAAGCTGTTTTGCATCACTCTCCCTTGGCAGCTTTGCAGATGAGGTTTTGTGGCATCCTAGCAGTGGAGGCCATGGGCTCCTCTCATGCTCTGCCTGGGAGATCTTTGTGTAAAGAGGATCTGCTGATTTATGGAAAGAGAGGCAATACTTGGGTCCCAAGGGAAAGAAATCTAAAAAAAATAGAGGCTGGGCTGGTGCTTTTTATTTCCTTTCTTGTCTGATTCCTTCTGATACACACAGTTCTATGGTAACTTCCTACTGTTGTCTTTGCTTGTGGACATGGAAGCACCAGTTTGTTTTTCTTTTAAGTATTAAGAGTTGAGTGGTATTTTTAGGGAGGTGTAGGGCGTTGGTGGAGGAGCTGTATTTCCAGAAGCAGCCAGAGGGAGGGGGATAATATGCTTAGTGGGTACTGTGGTTTTCCGAATTCAAAGATGCTTTCTGATGTCAGCCTCGAAACCTGTGCCAAGTTTCATACATCAGCAAACAAGGCTTCCAGTGAACAAGCAAGCTGTTGTGAGTAGCAACCATTCAGCAGTAAGCAGTGGCAAGCACAAAATTAATCATATGCCAGGGTTTTTTTGCTTGTGCATTGCTGTTCTCAAATGGGAAAAATCATTCCTCCCTGCTCTGTAACTCACTGCCGCACCGTGAGACCATCTTGAAGGATCTGAGATTTCCCTTAGGTAAGGAGTGTTACAGCATTCAGACAACAATGAAATTGTACTTCATCTGCTGCAGGAGAACTTCCTAAAACTGTATATGTGTTTATTATTAGAAACCTTTCTTCATTAAAGGGTAAATCCCTCTTTGCTTTCAAACGGGATTTTAAGGAAGAAAATAGGATTGCTATAACGGAGTAATCCAGGAGAAGGAAAATCGATCATTCTGCATTTTTCCAAGGATTACGTGCAGCAGCTCTCTTGGGGAGCTAAACCTTTTCCAAGAACGATGACTAAGCTGGTCCCTTAAGAAAACAGTGTTCTAATAACAGGGTAACTGGTATGAGATTCATAGGTGCGTGTGCTGGTTTTCAGACAGCAAAGAGCAAAAGAGCTTGCTAGGGTTTGTTGTCCTGCTTTGATCAGTGCAGGACAAAGGATGAAAAATTCAGGTTAAATCCTCACATACAGATCTGTGGGACACAATGTCAGAAAAATCAATGTTGGAGAGCGGAATAATGAAGTGCAATAGCCCTGAAAGCCAATGTAGTGGTAGGTCCTAGCATTTTCACCACAAGTGGAGATTTTTAGAAAGGTAAAATATCAGAAAATTCTAACACTAATCAGGTCAGAAAACATCACAAATTGCTGTCATTGTGTCTTAGAGGAGTTTGACATGGTTCAGCCTGTTAGCCAGCTTTAGAGGGAGGAAGGGTCAGTTGTACGATGGTACAATTCTCGGTGTCCTGAAGGTGATAAGGAAAAAGGGTCTATTTGTAAGCAGTTACTTATTGGCATTTTATATCTTACTTCTTCACCAAGCTTCTCTTGGCTTCTTGCAAGTCTGCATCTCCCAAAACTTTAATAATGGAGCTACTGGCATCCCACTCTGTTTCATGGGAAGTGGGTCTTGACTTCAAGGTGGTTTTGATGTTGCTTAATATGTCAGAGCCTGATGGCTGAAGGCAGCAGTGTGGCTGTGTAACAGACAGGTTGCTCCAAGCTATTTGCTTTAAAGGAGATGAACTCTATCTGAGCTGAAACCAGGACAGTATCACACAGTGACTTTGCAGATGTTGCAGAGAATTGGAGACTGCTTAGAAATGCAAGGCATTTGCTCTAAGACTGTCCTGGATTCTGAGATAAGCTCTCTGCAGGCAGATGATGTATGATTTCATGTAGCCAAATCTTGGCTAACTGCCTATGAGGAGCAAAGGCAAGCCATGCTTAGAGGAGGAGGGATTCAGCCATTGACTGGGACAGATGGGAGCTGAGGGGTCAGTTATGCCTGAGTGTCAATGCAACATCATAACCAAGAGGGCTAATGTGATTATTGAGCACAGAGACTGGCAGAGTGTCATGGCTAGACGCCGATCTTAAAGGTAAGACTGGAAGATGTGCAACTTCTGAGGTCACGGATGATGCCTGGAGACCAAGAAATGTCTGGAGCAAAAACTGGAGAAGATTCAAAAGAGGAAGCTTGGAAACAGTGAAAGGATCTGAAAACTCAGTGTAATAATAGCAAACCTAGCCTGATTGATGGATGAAGCCCATTTCAGGAACAAGAAGCTGACAATCAAGGGAGTCCTTTGGTTTAGCAGAGAAAGGTCACAACCAGCAGCCAGAGTGTGTATCAGTGGTATTTGTTGGTGTGTATCACCTGGGTTGCTGCTGGCTTTGTCTGTTGAGTTTCAGCCATTGTAGTCGGTTGACAGAATGGTCCCGTGCCTCTGTGGGTAGACTTCTTTCACTAGGAAAGCATCTGTCCTGCATTCCAAGTCACATAGTCAGGATAGTCTTCCTAGAAAGCCTGTAGAGGGAATGGGGCTCTACTGCTCATTCACTGCTCCTTTGCTGTGGCACAGGCTTCAGCACTTCTGTAAAGACTCCGTAGCACAATATCTGTGAGATGTAAAAGAGGACAGATAAGTCATCCATTATGGAAGTTTTATGATTGCAAATTCCTCAATGGTAACATCTATTGCTTTGCTTGTTGTGGTGGGATTTTTAAATTTTAGTCTTTGATTTCTTTTATTTTCTTTTATATTTTAGAATAGTCCTTATCAGCAGCAGAAGATCCTTCTGTAGCATATTTTCAGTGCTGCCATATCGAGACTGTACCCAAGTCGGGTATGTATATTCATATGTGTACTGCATAGTCTTTCTGGGCCTGCATGTAGACCTGATAACAGAACACAGCATGATGGAGGCTAATGCTTTTACATGTCTGCTCTGAGAAGAGATAAATGCTCTTAGGTGTATTTGCTTTGTGGACCATTACCAGATTAAACTACAGCTCTCAGTCCCCACTTTATTTATGTGTGTTGTGATATCTTTGATTATTAAGCTGGAGAAAACTGCCCCCATGAAATCAATGTTCTTGAAAAAATGCACTTTTTTATTGTTTCTTCTGGTTTCACTCATCTTTGACAAAACAAATACTTCAGACAGTATGACTTAGTTGTATAAGCCATCTTAGCTGTCTCTTTCTCCTATACAAACATAGTGCTACTGTGTCTAGATTTCCAGAACTATAAAGAAATACTTGGATTTAAACAGAATACTTTTTTATTTATTACTTTTATTACTGGTCAGATCATTCAGTCAGCGAAAGCATTATTTTGGCCATGATTTTATACAGGTTCATAGCTGTCCGTGCAGCTGCCTTGCATCCCCTGACGTGCTGAGACACTGTAACTCTGATAGAATAGTTCCTTTGGAATGAAGTAGCTCTCCAGAGACTGAGAAAGCTTTTAGCTCTTCCACTGGAACAACAGAAGTGGAAGAAACTGGATTTGGCTGGAGGACGTGACCTGGCAGGCTCTGATGGCAGCTGGGTGCAGTGCAAGGCTGGGATCAGCAGTGCTGGTGGCAGCAGCCCTGTGACCCTGGGACAGGGGGGAATAGCATGGCCACCAGGCTCACTTGCCAGAGACCTGAGAAGTCCTTGTGGTTGACTCAGTGACTGCAGAGCACAAAATGCATGGGAAATAGTCTGTTGATACACTGAGGGGAGTTTCAAAGATCCACAAATCATCTACAGTCAAATCTTTCCACTGTATAAAAGACAAATTTGGCTCATACTTTCCAGCCATCTATTTAGTTCTGGAGAGTGATTTGTCACAATCTCCTTGTGCACCAGTAATTCAAAACAAAGGGAGATTATTTTTAATGCACAAAGGAAAGGAAGTACCTTTGTCAGAAGGTTGACTCTGTCTGCTCACTCTTACAGTAAATTTTTTCCCTTAATTAAACTGTGATGACACATCAGGCAAATTCTTGACAGACTGGCAGATTTGTTCTTTGTTCTTGAGTACACTGTCATTCTTTTATGGTCATCATCCTGTGGAAAATGCCTCTTTATTGAAAATTGAACACATTTTGAAATTCTGATGACTGGTTATACCTTCTAAATTACAGCAGTAACAAGCCCAGCTGCAAAACTAAATATTATTTCAGCATGTCATGTCTTGTACTGTGCTTGCACAGCAAGAAGAGCATGGGATGAGAAGGTAGCAAGTGCCAGTACACAACAATCCAACCCTGTTCCTTTGGCTAAAAAGCCAAGATTTAAAAAAATGCCCTCTGTCTTTCTTCCAGAGCATCAGAGGAAGAGAGAAACAATTCAGTGGCACCTCCTTGCAGAAACAGCTGGTGCAAGGAACAGATGAGGCAGTATAGCATAAACTGTACCACTCTGTTCAGGCTGCACAGTGCTTGCTTACTTGCACATTTTGGATGTGAAGTAGGAGGGGGGAGAGACACTGGATACTCTTATGAAGTACTGTATAATGACAGCATCCTTTAGCTTTGCTTTCTCTGAATCCCTGGATTGCTGATGTCTGTCCCCAGGTGAGATGTCCCAGCTGGTTTGTGTTCTGCAAATATCACTGAACACTTAATGAAAAGAAACAGGTCCTTGCAGGGAGCCATGGACACATCTGAACTTTGAACTGAAGAGAGCCCTGGCAGCAGTGGGAGAGTAGGATGGATGAGCAGGCAGGAGGAAGTGTTGCCTGTGAGAGGAGCCCATAGTGGAGCTGCTGCTGCCTCTCCAGCTCTGCTCCAACTCACGGACACTGTGAGTGGCCAGTGAGGAAATCTCCAGGCACAGCTGTTTGGTGGAGGCTGCCAGCCCATGTTGTACTCAAGGCAGTTCAGAAGAGCTGTGCTCTGCCAGTGCTGCTAGATACAGTCTGCAGGAGCAGATGCATTATAAAAACATGGTAGAAGGCACTTTCTGAAGTCACAACTCTATGTACCTGTCCTGTGTGGATGGGGCAGCATCACCCCTCACCAGTGAGGTGCGAGAAGTGTACTCTAGACTGTGGTCTTCAAGTGCCTGCCCTCCATGCAGAGGTCAAACTACAACAGCAAGAACCCTCCCCAAAAACCTAAAGTGTGATTTTTAAGTGGTTGTACCAGTACAAATTGGAAGTATGGGGAGAGAGCCGTAGATGTACATGAGGGAATGAAGTTTGAGGTGCCCCTGGAATAAGTTTCCTAAGTGCTTACTTTTCTTCCTCTATCTAGACCAGCAAAGCAAGATATAGCCAGGTGAAGGCAAAGTAAAGAAAGCTTCACTGCAAGTCAGGAGCTGAAGGAGGTGCTGAGCATCTTGGCCACTGGCATTCCTTGCCCTGCAGTACCTCTTGATGTTACAGCCCAAAGTCATCAGATGCTAGGCAGGGTTGAGTGGTAGCTAAGGGGAGTGATGTAGTGATTTGAAAGCACTTGTAAAAGTGTTACTGCCTCTGTTCTTAGTTTAACAGACAAAGAGAAAGATGGCCTGAATGTTTGGCTTTATGACATACAGAGTCATTGTGTGGTGCACAGGTTAGAGGCAAGTGCTAGTACTGCAGGTTTGGGTTGTGCAGTTGCCTCTCGTTTTTCAATGCTTTGGAAGCCTTAATGGATAAAGGGTTCCTCTTTCTTATTTAAATATAATATTCCAAAAGATGTAAGATCCACTTTGTGGATGGTGTTGAAACTGCCTCGGTATCCATTTCATAACTTCCTTGCCACAGATAAGCATTAATCCCCATCTGGTTCTGTAGATGGGCAGAAAATTGGATGTGTTGACGTCCCATTTTTAGCAGAGGTGCACCTTGTGCATCCCCTGAGCTGCTGTGGCACACACCTCCTCTGTGAGAGGCTGGTTGTCACTGTGGAAGCTCACAGCAAAGACTTGAGCCTTGATACTGTTCCACTTCCAGGACAGGGGAAGATGCCTCAGGTCAGCAGCAGGTAGCTGTCCTACCACAGCCACCCTCAGCACAGGCGTTACACCCTGACACATGCTGACCTGCTCTGGGCCCTCAAAGGGGATTTGTGTCATGGCAAACCAAAGAGTGAAGCCATTTGCAGATGGATTAAATAAGACTTGAAGGAATTATTTGTTTAGAGATAGGTTCCAGATGGTTTGAGGTGAATTGGATTTCAGCCCTTTGAGACAGGAGACGGGGATCAGACACAGCAGATATTATCCTTTTAGCCATTAGGCAGCTCATGCTCCGGACACTCGAGTCCCTAAAGAGGAGCTGTTACAGCCAGGCTCTCTGGGAACATTCCTGAAGGTTTCTGCTAGCGTGGTGTGTGCAAGGGCACTCTCTGCACCCACCATATGGCCCCAGCCAGGATGGAGAAAGAAGCAGGTTCAACTCTCCCTTCTCTGGAAAAAAGCAGATATCCTGGGCAGGGGAGAAGGGAGGCAATTCTCCATTGCTTGCCTGTTCTTGAAGCTTCTCTAGGCACCACTTCTCCATCAGCTTCCAAGGAGACGGTACAACTCTGGCACTGCTCACAGGTGTTGAAGTTGCTCCATGTGGCCAGCAGGACGTGTTGCCCTACAGAAATGGTCTGCATATGCTTGCAGCCAAGTGAGAACAATCCAGTCCTCATTAGTATAGCCTAAGCAATTTCAAAAAAGGACAATGGCAATGTTTGTTTGTCACAGTTAGAGGTGTTAAAAAGGAGGAAGGAGGTACCATGTTGTTTTTCACCCCAAAAATAAAAGGTATTGCAGTTAGTTGGGTTTACAGTTTGTTTTTCATCCTTGGCACACATCATTATGCTTCATGATTTAAAAATGTGCTTTGGAAGAGGCACTTTTTAGGCTTGTTCTTATCAATGGCAAAAGCATCCACAGATTGAAATAGTACCTATTCTGATTATATTTTTTGTGATGTTGTAAGCACTCTTTTAAGAGCTTCCAAGTTCCTGTGAAGTCCTGTCCAGAAGATGAATGTGGAGGACCTGGGGGAGGAGGAAAGCTGGCACTATGACACAAATGCAGCACTGCAGCCTGATTAGTGTTTAAAGAGGCACTCAGACCTGGGTTCGCAGTGGCTGACTGACAGCAGGGACTGGAGGTGATGAGCTACAGGACAGAGAACTCAGAGCATCAGATAGTGCACATCCTTATAAAGATGGCCAGTTCACCTCATCTTTTCTTCTTTGTGGCATTGAATTCAGGTTAGAAATCTGCCTGCAGCAGGCATAGCTGCTGAATATTGCTGCCTTGACAAAAATACAGGTACTCGTCTGACAAAACTTGCCTCCAGCTAAAGGAAATAATGCAGTATGAGTAATCAAATGGATTGAAGCCCAGGAAACAGACCATTCTTCTGAAGTAAAGCAGCAAGTCACTAGATAAAAAGAATTTGTGTCCTTCTCAAAAATGCTACTAACCAGCTTCATCCAGTTTCTAAAGATAAGTCACTGCTGAATTTAACTTCAGATTTAACTAGATGCTGGCCAGGACAATATGTTCAATGATGCCAGGAGCAAGAGGTTTTCAATACCATTGCACCAAATAATATTTAACCAAAATTATCAATTATCAATGCCACAGACCTGGCATTCCCAACAGCCTTCTTTTCCTAAACTCTGCAGTCTTTGTTCATATTTAGTGTTTAAACTGGGTAAGAAAGCCATATGCAAAATGAGGCGAAAAGAAGGACTTGTGTGGTTGTCTTGCTGCCATCAGTTATTTGGCAGGTTAGTGAGTGTGGAAAACAGGGCAATATTTACAGGAGAAATGAGAGCATCTAAACTGCCATATGGATAGTAGCAATAAGCAGACAGCAAAGCAGGATACTCTGTTGCATCCTTCAGATTTGTTACCGAGTTCCTTGCTGTTCTTCCCAACAGATTTTGTATGCAAGGCAGTTTTGATTAAGTCATCAATCTTGAGTGCTTTTCCTGAGCATGTATCATTCCGTAGGCCTGGGGAAGAACAACTATCTGTTTTTAGCTTGTGACAGGGAAACTGAAATATCCCTGCATTTCTTTACCATTGCCCATTTTCCCTGCTTCTCACAAAGTGAACAAAAAATGAAACCAAGCAAATATTAGCTTTACAGAAAGACACACAAATCTAAAGTTTTTTTCCTCACATTTCAAAACATTTCAAAACTCATAATCTCACGTATGAATTTTATAGAGCCCCTATTGCTCATTCTTATGAGGAATATTAGCTTTACAGAAAGACACATAAATCTAAAGTTTTTTTCCTCACAGTAGGACATTTCAAAACTCATAATCTCATGTATGAATTTTATAGAGCCCCTATTGCTCATTCTTATGAGTTGTCCTGTTCCCTTAGATTGAAATTGACCAATGAATCTCCAAAAGCTAGTAAGTTTAAATTTTGAACTTTTACTCTGTGTTGGGCAAAACATCAGGGAAAGAGCTAGCATGCTGACAGCTAAATATCTTCGGAGAGAAAAAAAGGAGGCTGACCCATTAGAGCCATCTTTCCAGGAGTTTTTTTGCTCCTTCTCCCTGTAAATTGCAGCTGGAGTTGTTCTGGCAACACTAATGGCATTAGGATCTGAAAGCTCTTGATCAGTTATAGCCTGCAGTTTCAGGCAGTGGGAGACCTGCTGCTGGTCTGACTGGCAGTGCATCTCTTCCAGAGCTCTCATTGTCCTTGTCTCTATAAACAGATGATAAGTAGAAATTATTTACACTGACGGATGAGAATGGCATCTTTTCTTGATGTCTCATGAACCTCTTTTGCTTTTAGAATAAATCTTAGCAGTGTGGGGGGAATAGCTAAGCATAAAATAGAGTCACAGAAGGCTGACATCTCTAAACAACAATTATCAATTTCCTTTTTGCAATAAGCAGAAGGCTTTTTCATGTATCTAGAAGTCTGTTTAATATTTCATAGACTCCTAAATTATTCACAGGTTAGAGTGCTCAACTGTTACTGTCATTTAAAGAGCAAGTGCCCAGCAGGAGTGTTGCATGGGACTTTGTAGATCACGTTGAAGCATAACATTTGGTTTATTAAAGAAGTGTTACACTTCCAAAGGTAACAGCACCCAATTTATACTCTGTTAATCCTGGCCTGGCTAATAAAAGACATGATGACATTGCTTCTTTTGATCCTTATCTATCTGCTCAGTAAAACTCTTCACCATCTGACAACAAATCTGGGATCCCATGTCACCTGGTATGGTTCCCAGAAAATCTGTGAACTCTGTTAGATGGAGAAACTTTCATTTATTTTCTTGCTAAGGAAACTAGCCACTCTGACTACTCAGGAGACTGCTGGTCACACTCCAGTGTCAGAGACTTTCACTGCTGGGATTGAAACTGCTCATGGTGGGTGGCTCCAGTGACCCAGTGGGTCCCCACTTGACTCCTGACACACACAATTCAGACCAGGTTTCCTCACCAGTTCGACCCCAGGTTTCCCATGGCAAAGTCCCAGATGTCTCGTTCCATCTTGTTCCATAACGCCATTTATTCATGGTGCAGCAACACAGGAACAGCCAGAGCTGGTGCCACTGAGGAGGATCCCCAGCCAAGGAACCCCTGGCTGTTTATACCCTCACAGTCTCCAGAAGTCTCCTCTTCCTCCTGAGTCTTTGGCTCCTGCCCTCCTCTCTGTGTCCATCCACCTTGCTGGCTCACTGGTTTTCATCTCCTTTGTTACCCAAAAGGCTGCAATTCCCAGCTCTCCTGCATTTCCCAGTGTCCATTCACCTGGCTGGTGTCACCCACCTGTGTTGTCCCAAAGGCTGGCAGTTCATGGCCTCTATTCTCAGGCTCCTGCCTGGAGTTCTGCATTTCAATCTGCATCTCAGTCTGCAGCTTGTGAGCCCAGCTACTTGTACTTCATGTATTCCTCAACATTCTGCACTCATGGATAACAGACAATATGTTTAGTTTTTAACGTAGTTTCTAACACTGCTCAGTCTTCCAGAAATGGTATTCATGAACAGAGTATCTAGAGCTTGACATTGATGTAAATCAGGGTAACTCCCCAAACTTTGTCAAAAACTGAGATCTAGTTTTTTTCCTCCTAAGGAAATGTTATGCCTGATCATTTTCTCAAGCTTTCCCTGCTCAAATAAAGTGAAGGTAGTAAAATTAAGTTCCCATGGTTTATTTTTGGATTTGGGTGTCTGCTTGAATTCCTTGAATTTTCCTAAAAAGCACTTTTGGAAATAAAGCAGGAAAATCAAAACTGAGGAAGAGGAGGAAGGAAGTTTTCTTTACTTAAATGTCTCTTTGGCAAGGACTGTTGTTCCTTCTCTGCATTTTCTAAGCACCATTTACTACTGGATAGTGGTTGTGCAGTTCCTCAGTCCCATCGGTAATTTAAATAACTTAAAACACAGTGAAAGCTTGATTTGTTTTCTCTATGAAGTACCTGTCCTCCATATGCTCCTGCTTCATGGGACCCTTTGACTCTGATGCTATGTAAGGACATGTCCTAACAAACCTGGTGGCAGTGGATGGCCACACCAGTGCAGTGGCTGTACCCAAACAACCATCCTGACCCTTCCCCAAGCACGACTCACCCATGTGGAGAGGACTAAGGGAAAGCATCCCCCAGATCTTTCCTAGTTGTTCTTGGGATGCTGGGGCTGTGTGGGGGAAGGAGCTGTGCTGGGGCTCCCCCCAGTACTGGGCTGGCAGCCTTTGGGCTTGCTCTCCCAGTAAGAGCTTTGCCAAGACCTTCTTGAGCTCTTTGTCTTTAATAGAAGTGAGAGAAAAAAATAAAGGCTTGTCATGCAAAAAAATTTACTAGCTTGCTGTTGATCATACTGATAGGGAATTCAAGAAGGATACAGTAAAGTTGCTTAGGAATTCCTTATGAGGTGTTAACCAAGATCTTTTACAAGAGAGAGGAAGATGTCTATAAGCCAGGATGAGCCTTTCCATTTATATGCTCATAAGAAACTGCACATTGTTTAGTACTGATTTTCCTCAAGAGAGGGAGTTTAATTCTCTGTTTTATGGACAGACTTCTCTCCAAACAGTAACACTTTATTACTCCATTTTACAGCACAAGCAGTCATATACTTTCTAGAAATATAGAGCATATGTGGAGAAGGGGAACACCCCAAGTAGCTTTTGCAAAACAGGGAGAATTACTGCAGTGTTGTTCACAGGGTCCTGAAAGGAGAATCCTCTTTAGAAATATCAGAAAGACGGGCACTGGAGGCAATAGTGTCCACCGATCTTCAGCTAATGTCCAGGAATCATTCCTGTGTGTGCTCGCACTTGCCAGCTGACCCTGCTCCATGCTTCAAAAGCACTGATTTCTTTCCAGTCCTCAGAGCTGCTTTTTATTTTTTAAAGCTGCTGTGCTGACTCTTCAAAGGGTGATGGATTTCCATTTGATGAGTGGCAGAGTTATCTATCCATGTCTGTTAATTACATGTTAAAATTACTCCATGACATGTTTTCAGAGCTGTAACAGCATAATTTCTTGCTCTGTGTCTGTAGGGTCTTGAACGGAAAGAAACTACACTGTTCTGATTTCAGGTAGTTCAGATATTTGTTTTCATTTTGGAGTTCAGGGACTTTCTCAGGTTGTGTGTTTGTTTCATAGATAACTGCTGAAATAGTTACAATTTGGCATTTATCTCTGTGAGAAATAGTTTCCTGAAGCACTTTCTGCACAGGAGCAGAGAGGCTAATACCATGCTTGTGACAGAGAGCTATTTTTACATAATTATTAGTCCAACCCCTCAGTAACATGATATCAGGAAACAAGAATGATAATATGACACTGTGGTAAGTGAACTCCAATCAAGAAACTAAGAGGACTTTGTTGGGATTAGAAACTTGATACAGTCTTTTCCTTTATCACTGAACTATATTTTCCAGAAGATAGATGTGTTGGATTTTTCCAGCAGTGAGGTACATAACTTACTGGGGGCTCAGGATGGCCACGTTTCAGAGAAATAAAATGTGTGATAGGTTGGAAACAGGGTGTATTGTGTGTCACAGCAGGAGATAGCCCAGCCTGTGACTGGGTGAAGAGCCTGCAGGGCTTCTCCTGGCCTCCACGTCAGCATCTCTCCCACACGGAGTTTTGAGCACACACTTGGACCCCAGCAGCAACCAGCCAGGAAAATATTGCAAGATAAATATTATGGAGTTTCCTTCAGCTGTCATTTGTGAAGCACAGATTTGCTCCTAGTCTTTTTCACCTCTGCTCACATTTTCATCATGATGCTAAAGCATGAGATACAGCCTGCTTGTCTCAGGCATCTCATTTATCTCCAAATGGGAGATTCCAGGTGGGTCAGTCCTTCTAAAGTAGATCCCTGAGTTTCCATGCCAGGGTCATGGAAAACTGGCTTTCTCCTGTCAGCCTCTAGCAGAAGGGTCACTGGGCTTTGGTCACTCTCCTGTGTTCTCGAAAGAGCATGAATCCTTGCTGGAATCTTCCACAGGAAATGATCTCTGTTTCACATAGGGGAATGTGGGTATGTGCTCTGGGAACATCTGCCTGCTGGATATATGGCAGTCAAGTGTTCAGGCTGGATTGTTGTCTCACCTGAAATGTGTATGACTTCCAGTTCCTTCCCAGGGCCAGGTCCTGTCAGAGGTACCCAGCAACGGGGAACGTCGCTCTGCACCACAGGCTGGGCTTTGAGCTGCAACCGTGAACAAAGCAGGGCTTTTCTCTAGAAGGTGTTTTAGACAGCAAAAGTGCTTCCCACAGGAAAAGTTGTCTGGTCTGTGCTTTGCTTTGGCGTGTCTGGATTAATGCTGCATCTTGTTTCAGCATTTGGTGGTGGGATGTGAGCACGGCGTGTGTATTAAGAGCTGTTTCTGCTCTTCTTTCTGCTTCCCAGGGATATGAAGCTGGATGGTGGACGCCAGTGCCATTCTGCTGGAGTGTGTCTGAAAGAGATAATTGGTCTTGAAGGTGTGGAGCTTGGAGCAGATGGGAAGGTGGGGATGCTTCAGTTCCTACTCCCTTAGATTTGATGTTATAAGGGGGAAAAATGGCTTAACTAATAAGAAGCACAAATACAACATGCAGCGTAACAGAGTGGTTAAAGCACAGAATGTGCAACTGTAAATAGGCTTAGCAGAAACTCATGAGGACTGACCAAGCTGTCAACACAGACAACTCTGTATCCTTGAAGAAATTTGCCTCTGGCAATGTCTGAGTGTGTAAAGCATTACTGAATTATACAGCCTTCCCCTTGCTCTAGCAGGAGGTATCTCTGCAGTGATTGTCAGGACCTTGAGAATAATTTCTGGTGAGAGTTGTACCTGTAATTCTATTTGCTTTCAATTGTATTTAATAACATTTTGCTCAATATTTTTCCAGAGAGCAGGAAGACAGTGGCACAAGGCTGATGAGTCTCTCAAAATCCAGAAGCTCATTCACTGGAATAGAATAAGGAAATAAGAATCTTTAGGGAACTGATTGATTTTAAATAAATATATAGAGGAGAGACAGTTTTAATCATAGAAGAAAACATTTCTTCCTGAAAGCGTGATTTACTTTCTGCAGTCCAGTTTTACTCAGTCTGCTGTCATCTATGGATTTAAAGGCCCTGGGTCAATGCTGCTACACGTGTTGTGCTCACCTAACCAGGTGTCAGGCCAGACCACAGGCTGTAAATTCCTGAGGACAATCTGTCTGCTTATAAATAACGAAAGCTCACATGCCACATGTTTTATTTGATATGTGTTCTGGCCTCCTCATAAACCAGTCTAGAGTCTCAAACGCATTTTTTTTTCTTCAATGCAGTGTTATTGTTGGAAAATGAGCCAACAAGAAGGAAGGCATAGCTTTTTCTTGGCCAGGGGTACAAGCAGAGAATCAGTGCACTCTAAAAATAATTTTGTCACAAGTTACTCATTCACACTTAGTACATGTTGGGGGGGTAGTAAATGATCTCCCACAATGATTGCTGTGGACTGGAGCTCACTTATTACATCAATAAGACTCTGCCAGACAAAGTCCTGAGAAAGAAAAATAGCGGAGAAAGTGCTTCTGTTTAGCAGTGTTTAAGTGATTTGCCTCTGGCAGCTGTGTGCTGAGGGACCCATATAGATGATGCTAGTTCAGTAAAGAAGCTGCTGAAATGTGCTACAGAGAAGGCCCACTAGAAAAAACCTGACCAAACTGATATATTTTTAAATCTGACCCTTGAGTAGGATTTTCTAAATCCAGTGTATTGGAGCGTGTCTGTGTGTGTGTGTCTGTGTGTTTGTTTTGCTGAAGAATTAATGCCTTCACAAAAGTATTTTTTGCATGAATAAACTGGCTACACTGGAGCAGATGTAGGTGGCTGGTTTATATTCATCTGTGCCTAACTACTAAATCCAGAAAGTCCTCCATTAATTTGGCTTCTCTTGCTTTAAGTTGGAGTGCACCAAAAGCATCCCACTGCATCCAGTTTGGGCTGGAAGTAACTGTCTGTCCATTCTGACATTTTGTTTTTTAGACGGTTTCTTATACACAGTTCCTATATCCCACCAATGCTCTGGGAACTCGGAGGAACACAATAGACTCCACCTCATCTTTCTCCCAATTTCGCAATGCAAGCCATCGTAGCCTTTCTTTGGGAAGAGCTAACAGCACCCAGGGGAGCATTGATGCAGGTAACTTGTCAAGTAGTTCTTTTTAGTACTCTGATGGTAGGCAGTTATTGCAAAGGACTGACGTGTTTTAGTCCCCCCATTAGCTTAAATTAAATAAATACAGTCTTCTGTTGTGGGTGAAGCGCTGCTTATTCCATATTTGCTTAGAAAGCTTGCTTGTGGAGGATAGAAGTTAAATAAACAAGCACATTGGTGGTATTGACAGCCCCAATGGCACCCAGCATGCCTCCTCCTGTCATCAGCATTGTTTGTTCCTCCTGCATCAGGCTTGTCCTTACCTTCCTTTGCTATGGAAAATTTACAGTGGCAACACAGTAGTCATAAGCGGAAGGTGTAAATTCCACTTGTGACCTTTGTTAGGCTGGAAAGGGCTGTGTTTACAAAACTGGACACAAAACATAAGCCAAAGCACTATATGCTTAAAATATTTTGGCATGATAAATGAAACAAATCAAAACATCTGCTTGAACAGATGAAAACTTGTTGCCGGGAATAAAAGTCATTGTGGAGCCTTATATAATTCTGCAGTTCTCTAAGCCCTAAATTCACATTTAGCAGGTAATTCGTAAGCTCTAGGTCCTCTGTGTCTTGGCAAATTAATATAGGAATATTTAGAGTTGTCAAGACTTAAAACAATTTTTCATCTCTTTAAAAAATCTTGCATGGAGGTAATATTGTGCATTATCTGTGAACTCATTTGCCACTTCTGCTAAGTTCAGAGATGTCTTGATGCAATGAATTCCTTTCAAAATTCTACATCTAAACTGTTGTTTTATAGGTAGCGACCTGGGAGACTTTGTTGAATACGACCCAAATCTTTTAGACGATCCCCAGTGGCCGTGTGGCAAACATAAGCGGGTTTTAATATTCCCTTCATATATGGTAAGTGATTCTGTGTACGACAGAGGAATTCCCGTAACGAAGTTCTGAAGGTTGAGGTTTCATTTGGCCATATTTTAAGAAGACTGTTATTATTTTTAATCTGCTAATAAGAGCTGTTCAGAGTGCTTTGTTCTAAATGACAGTTACTTCTCAAGACATGTTAAAACAAACTCTTGGAGGTATTACAAATGCAAACACTTTTATTACTGCTGTATTTCATAAATGCTTTAGATGAAAGGCTTGTTCAAACAATGCACTCATTCTCTGGCATTCAGAGGAAAATTTATACTTCCTCAAACTGGCACCTATTACAAAATAGGAGGATGCCCATTGGGGTTTTTCTGAAGTCATGAAGCTACGCTGTGTTTTGATGCTAATCATTCACTCCTCTGAACAGCTTGGTTTCCCAGGTATTTATTTCACCATGGGATAGTCCTTCCTTTAATTGCAACAATTACGAGCAGAGTCTGTATATTTCCCACTATATCCAAACCCTTAACAATACAGAGACATAATTGTTCCATGGTCTGTGCTCTGACTGAATGTTTTCTGTGGTGAGATACTTCTGTAGCCTTTTTTTTTGATTGCTCCAAGTCTGTAGATTATTTTAGCAGGACTGTTGCAAGAGGCAGTGCAGTCATACACGTGTGAGCATGTATCTGTCTGGATTGTACATCCAGGGTAACAGTAGGCAGTAGGGAAAATATTTTTTTTTTCCCCAAAGTGGTGACCTACTTCTCTTATCTGTATACACATATGATAGGATTTGAAACACTGAGGTCTAAAGTGTTGTCCATGTTCTTGTTTAATTTGGAACAGAAGACATTATTTAAGAAACTGCTAATCTATGTAAATATACAGCCTTTCTATGTGCTCATCTGCCCCCCACCCCCAGAGGTAATTTGGCTCGTGGATGCTCCTTCTTCAAAATAAGCTCTAAGTGCTTCATGTGGATGGAAGATTATCTCCATGCTAACAGGAATGTTCTGTCTGTTGCACACAGAGGCTTAATTAAGTTCTACGGCTGTGTTTATTCTAGGTTTTCAAATGGGAAGTCCAGAGTGTCCTCTGCTTACTTGCTACCAGTTTTCCTTTAAGGGCTGGCGGGTTCCTTTTTGGCTGCCAACCCACAAAGTGACAACCTTTTATAGCAGCTACATCTATGTGGGAAAATATTTGTCAGGTTTTGATATGGTTACTGTCATGGACAGTCATGGAACTGTCTTCCCTCAAGGAGAAAGGCATTGTTAGCCGACATCCAAAGGGACCATAGCTCTAGCAGTTGTGGCTGTGTTTCTGACCTTCCTCAGGCTGCGAGTGTCTGCCAGGCAGTGCAAGTCCCCTAGAATCACCTGAGACCTTTGATCCCCTTTTAGCTTGATGTTCTCGTGGACATGGTTAAATGAGTAAAAATGAAGCAGCCAGGAATGGCATCCTGCAAGGGAGTTCTCCATCCAGGAGTGGGTATTCAGTGCCCACTTCTCTGTATGTTGGTTGTCCACAGCATTTAAAAGTCTTATATTTGTACTTCTGTTGTAAAAAGAAGCTGCCTGGGGATTTGACAAGGGGTATGACTGGATGCCCTGAAGGTGAAAAATTACTTCAAGGACAGTTGTTAAAATCAATGTCATTGTTTGTCTAGAATATATTTGCATTGACAGGGGTCTCCCTGCCTTTTAAATCTCTCTAGGGTTAATTACTGCTGTGTCTGAAATAATGTCTTACTTGACAGTTGAGGGTTTTTTTCCTGAGTGTACCCTTCCAGACATCACCTCTTCAGCACTGTCTGAGGGTCTGTGGGACTCCCACCTCCCTTTCTGAAGGCAGGCACTAACCTAAGAAAGGGTTGAAGGACATTAAGTGCTCTGTTTCTTTTGTTGAGGTAGATCACAGGCAGGTGCCAAGGGCTCTCTCGGCCGGGGTTTTGCCTGCCTGCAGCCAAAGCAGCATAGCTGTGATCCCGTGCAGGAGCTGCATGGCTTTGCAAGGAGCCAAGGGGCAGATGGTTGTTCTTCAGTGCTCAGCTGAAAGATTTTACAAGCTGCTGGTGCTTCCTTCAACCAAGAGAAGGGAGAAAAAGTATTGCTAGAGTGTCCTAGGAGCTTACTTAGGAGTTAAGTAGGATTTTTCAGTTTGTGCAAGGGCTTGTGCATAGGGCTGAATATAAGGCCATTTACTCACATCTGTTTTAGACTTTCCTGACTCTCCTGACATCCCCTCCCCCTCTCCCTGCAGTTCACATCAGTGTGAGCAGGAGCATAATAGCCTTATAATTTCAAATCATTTTCTTCCCCCCCCCAAATGTAAAAATCAGCTCACACTGCAATTAAAGCAAATTACAGTCTGGGGCCAGCGAGAGACCTGTGGACCACTCAGAGCCACTGCAGCAGCAGCAGACCTGTGCCAGAGGAGCGCAGAGGCCGGAGCAGCCGCCGGTGCAGGACGGGATGTGGCTGTGACTGCTGCCTCTGGAGCAGCTGAGAGCGGCTCTGATGGCAGCGCCCAGCATTCTGTTGTGCGCGGAGAGCTGCAGCTTGTAATTAAAGTTTCGGTACTTGGCCAGGATTTAGCATTAATGCTCGACAGCTGCAAGCTTGTCGATATTCCCCTCACCCCTCCTGGTGGATGTCAGAGCAATTAATGGGGGGAAGGTGTGGAAGAGGAGTGGATGCCGGGCTGCGTCACTGCCTGCGGGATAGAGCTGCATGCGCTGCTATTGCTCCCATGAGCCTGGCTTGTGCTTCTTAGGCCAGGATTTCTACGCTCACTGGGAAAGCTCTGCTGAGGTCTGTGTGAATGCTGCATCAGTAAACACTGCAGGCTTTATCCCGAGGCATAGGACAGACAAAATGTGTGGTCCAGTTTAGACTTCACTCAGAAATACGTGCAGCTAGCACTCGGTGTGCTCAATTTTTGTGGAGCCTGAGTTTATCATCACTGACATTGCCTTTATAGTCTTTTAATTTTACTGAGCTGAATTAGCCCTGACTCTCAGAGAAAAGTGTTAGCTGCAAGTCCTCAGCTGTTTTCAAGGAGAAGCTGAGCTTCCTCCTTGTAGATAGCTCTGGGGAAGCAGAAGTGCTTTTGCTTTAGTCTGGTTTGGGTTGGGTTGTTTTTTGGTTTTTGTTTTTGTTTTTTTTTTTTGTTTGTTTGTTTGTTTGGTTTGGTTTGGTTTGGGTTTTTTTGTTTTATGTGGGTTTGTTGTTGTTGGGTTTTTGGGGTTTTTTTGCATGGGGTTTTTTTTTTTTTTTTGTTTGTTTGTTTGGTTTGGGTTGGATTGGGGGTTTTTGGTTTATGGGGGGTTGTTGTTGTTGGGTTTTTGGGGTTTTTTTGCATGGGGTTTTTTTTTGTTTTTCTTTTTTGTTTCGGTTTATTTTAGTTTTTTCTGTAGTGAAGTCTTGGGCTTAAGAGAGCATACACTTCCCTGTTGCATTTCTAGAAGTAATACCCACAAATTGCCTTTCAGGGGACAATTCTGAAAAGTATTCTTCAATACGTTCCCAATACCAACTGTATGGTTTCTGTTAATTGTATTAGTTGTATTTAAAGTCTAGTCTGCCCTGGAGAAATTATTTCCTTTTGTGTTGTCTTTGTAGGAGAGTCTGCACTCTCTGCTGCAGTATAAACAGTAAGAGGTAGAAAAAATTCATGCTGGGGGGTGGGGGGGAAGGGAAACATCATGTCATAGTTAACAGATGTCTTCCTGGCTGATACTGCTAAAACAGGAATTTGTGCAGATTCTTACATCTCCCTAGAACAGGAACTTTATCTACCAGACTAAGCATTAATTTCTTTCCTCGAATCTCATGTTGACTAGCATATGTACAGACTCGTCAGTGCCCCCCTGGTCTCTCTGCATTCTTTCCAGCAGAAACTCCTTCTGTGCTGAACTAGAAAACTCATTCTCAACAAAACTTGAGGCTGATCCTGCAGTACTGCTTTTGTCAGTAACACAGAAGCACAGGAGCATGTTAGCTGGTCACTGCATGCTGCCAAAACTTGCAGCAGAAGAAGAAGAGCCCAGATCAGCAGCACGTTGACTTTGAGTGACCCATTCTGTAGTTGCATCCCTGAAATATCCATCTATCTTTGCTCAAGGGATACACGTGGAATTAGGTTTGGGTACCGAGCTACAATGTCAGTGTGTTGCTTTAATTATATAAAAATAAATTGACGTTTCCACACCACTAATAAGAGAAGCAGGTCACAAAACTCTGCAGAGCTGTTGCAGTGCCTGCCTGCCAGGCTGCGCTTGCCAGGTACCGCGCTAGTGGTGAGCACAGCCGGGCTGCATTATTTAATATTGGTCCTCCAGTGTGATTTTAAAATTAGAACTGCTTGCTGCCCTGGCCCTTTGGTCTAACAAAAGCCCTGCATGATGATATAACGCATCTGGTCTGTCGTTCTCTCTTTCTGTCTTTCACAAGGAGCACCAAGGTCAGGCAGACTCCGCTTACAGCCGGTGTCCTTCAGTGCTGTCACCCTATTCTTCGAGCCTCTTCTGCAGCTGTATATTAAGTATCTCCAGACTGCTTCTTTATCAGCTACTGACCTTGTACCCAAAAGTCTCAGGGAGCAGAGGATAGAAGTGGTAGATAATCATACATAAATCCTGTGATCTATGCATTTGATGCTATATTTGGCTGAGACTCCAATAAATAAGTATTTTGAGAATAATTCCTGAGTGTTAACAATATAAAATAAACTGGTGTCCTTCCATGTAGTTAATTTCAAAGAGGCAGTTTTGGGACTATTTGCCTTGTGAAATTCAAAATCTTTCAGTTTAAGGTCCTTGAATGTTCATAACTTTGTAACAACAGAAACATCTTATTTTAGTCTAGCTTCCTTTTTTAGAATTTTAATTATAATTCACAATCACTCCCATTTTCCATCACAGTTTGAAGTCTCTTGTCTATCAGGATTTCTCATATATATGCATCATAAGCCATAAGTGTATGAATTAGGTTACTGGCAGTTGATAGGTACGTAGCTGGTCATCTATGGGATGCATTAAATTAGTCAGAGAGTGCAGAGTTATTGACTTTTCACTTCTTGTGTGGCTGAGACCTTATCAGTGACCTGCCAAAAGTCTGTTTCAGGTATCAGTCTTCAGTCTGCTTTCTGTGAAGTAGATTTATCAGGGGTACACAGTAGCAGCAGCTAAGAGAGCCTATCATACATCTTTCATTGTATTCACCTATTTTATTCTGATTTTATCCTTCTTAAGCTAAGAGATAGAGGCATCCAAGGCTAGATCATCTTTTACTGGTTGCCTGCCAAAGTAGGATTTATTTTCTACAATATTTCATCCTGCCAGTCTTACCAACCATTTCAGGCATTCTCTCTCCTCCCATATTTATGAAACTATATATACAGCTTTCCTATGAGAAAGCAGCTGCCTGAAAATGCTTGTGAATAACACACGAGCTGAGCTCCAAGTTCAAAACTGCCAGCCAAGCAAAAAGTGTGCAGAGTAGAGACTTGGGCTCAGGCATTTATCATGCTGTCCAGGCATCTGTCAGCTACCATCTATCAAGGTTTTAATTTGTCTTGTGCAGCTTCCATCGCCAAAGTAAAATATACATACACAGATTTGTACACAGAGAACATAGCAGAGCCCACAAAGGAGTATTGCTGAATGCTGAACTGAAATGTGTTCCATGCAAATAAGCTGTGAGAAACAAGACAGACGGTTCTGGATGACAGAAGTTAAAAACATTGGAGATTAGACTATGACAGAGACAGTTTAGTAGTTCCCAGTGCCTTGTTCATGTGTCTGACAGCTCTGGGAGTGCAGAGTGCCTGCCTGGTAGGGAATAATATTATGTTTAAGAAAGTATGTTTGGATGGAAAAAAGCTGTGCTCTTTTTAGGGAAATATTTGCAAACCCTTCATAAAATTTTGGAGCATCATTATTGATCAGAGCCCTGACACAGGCAATACCAGAATTGTCCTGGACAGAGAGTCATGTGTTTGTCTTCACATGGAACTTTGTCTGGGACACCAGGAAGCTCAAGGGCAGTGGCGTGGCCTAAAACAGAAGAGAAGCTGAGCAGCAATACCAGAATTGTCCTGGACAGACAATCATGTGTTTTTCTTCACATGGAACTTTGTGTGGGACACAGAGGAAGCTCAAGGGCAGTGGCGTGGCCTAAAACAGAAGAGAAGCTGAGCAGGGAGCAGGCAGAGGAGGATGGTGTTGTGTCCAAGCCCTCCCCTGTCAGATCCCAGCTGGTTCTTGTGGCTTCCTGGACCACCCCAGAGCTTTGCTCCACTCCCTTGCTGGTGGGCAGGGGCAGCAGTGGGAGCTGTTTGCAGGGTGCATAAGGGGCCCTGGGCAAGGTCAGGGTTGGGGCCCAAGGTTTCTGTGTAGCCTCACAAATGCTGTACCCCAGCAACAGGGGTACTCGGAAACCTGTTCTGACCTGTGCCTGGTCAGAAACCATTTGAGAGGGTAACTGATTTGATCACTCAACAGATGCTAATCCAACGTTAAACTACCTCTCAATAGATTTTTTTTTAGGGGTATTTTCGGCCTGCCTCTCTGTGGGGCAGGGTCCTGCACGCACAGGATACATTTCCTAATCCAACGTTGCTTTTAAACTACCTCTCAACAGATATTTTTTAGGGGTATTTTCGGCCTGCCTCTCTGTGGGGCAGGGTCCTGCACGCACAGGATGCATTTCTGTAGGTACCAGCTGGACAAGCAGCATGCTGTTGCTCAAAGTCCAGCTTCTGCAGCAGCTATGAAGGGGAAAAAAAATCAAGGGACAAAAAAAAAACCCAGAAACAAACTTGCACAAATGCTTTTCTTGAGAATAAGGGCAGTTAGCTGAGCTCTCCAGCATGGCACTGACAAGATGAGACAGCTGCCTTAGAGCCAGTGTGTTCAAACATGCTGCCGTTATCCTGTTACATGAATCAAAACCAGCACACAGCAGCTTTCATCTGGATTTCATTATTGTGATTTGTATCGTAGAGACTGTTGTCTCGCAGGAAGCGGCAGTATTCAGAGTTGGAGAGGGGGAGATCCTTATCAACAGGACAAAATTGACAAATCTCTGTGTTTAAAAATAACTGTACCTCTATACTGTTCTCATTTTTAAGCTGTCTGCTTAGTCTCAAGCCTCTGAGCGCTTTGCTTTAAATGAAATTTTTAAAAAGAGCTTTTCTCCTTCTAAAGAGAATTTAGCTGAATTCTGGCAAACCTCCCACAGGCTGGAGGAGTCCCAGGTAAAACAAGTCGGTGCCTGCAGAGCAGCCATGGGGAAAGGTGCATCCCAGGGGGCTGCTGCTGCTGAGTGGCAGAGCCCAGGGCTCACTGCCCCTCTGCACAGTGGCCCCTAGAGCCACCCTGACTTATTAGAGGTGAAAGCAGCTGAAACTTGCTGTGTGACACAGCTTCTGTGCCCTTTCTGTTGGGAAGTGGTTTCTGTTGTGCACATAAGCAAAAGAAGAAGGTAACCTGGAGAGAGCTAAAGGCAAGTTAATTAAGGTAAAATTATGAGCTCTGTGGTAATGAAGAACAAACAATGGGCAGTTAGGTTTGTAGTGAAGCGTGAAATAAGGTGTCAGGTAGCTTTATAAGGTAACACTGAGCTCAGTATTTATAGAATTGCCCAAGACAACCAAAAAATACTGGTAGTAACTAAAATCATCTTTACATTTAATAGGATGTATCTGGTTAGTGTCTCTTGTCTCTGTAAGCAAGAGCAGCATGGACCCATGTTTTTATACCCTGAGTAGCCGACAGCAGTGGTCTGAATTAGATGTGGCTTGTTTCAGTGTCCTCTTGTAGCAGTACTGAGAGGAAGCCCTTAACACATAAAACTCCCAACATATCTGTGCTTCAGCAGCACCCAGCTTGCTGATGATCCTTTGGCAACAGTACCAAGGAGTAGGCAGGCCAGCTGCAACATTCCAGGGAAAGAAAGGAAAAGGGGTAGTTGTTAAGATCTTGATTCTTCTGCTTTAGAGGTCTGAGCCCTGCCAGGTGAGATGCAGCATGTGAGAGAAGCTGTTTGCAGTGAAGAGCCCCAGCTGCACGGTGCACACATACGTCCTTCCAGCCTCTGCAGGGTTAAAACCAGGCAGGCCCACACATTCCATTGAAAGCTTTCCCACCCGGGTAGGGCAAGGCTTCTCCTTCCTGTCTTTTCTTCTCTTCCTTTTATTCAGGTGTGGCAGCACATTGCCTGCTTCGGCATCAAGGCAGCTTATGAATTTTTAACCTCAGAGGCACTGCACTGTCTGCCTGTACCTGCAGTCAGACTCATCCATACACGTGCAGGGGGGCAGGTGTGGCTGAGGAGTGTTGATGTGGCAGAATGGCCCATGTTTTAAAGCATGTGCATGACCATAACAACACCCTGTGGCAAAAACCTGGGGTTTTCCTCTCTGTTTTGTTTGTGTCAAATACTGCTGGGCACTATTCAGGAGAAACACAAGCTCTGCTCTGTTTTGATTTCCTAATAATTCAGTACCATACCTCATAAGTAAAGTCAGGAAAAGTTAGGTGTGTTTTACTCTCCTTCATGCTTATTTTGGAAACAGAGAACAACATGACTGGATAAAGGGAATTGTCTGTTTATTGTCTGTTTTCTCTCTAGAGCCATTGCACTTTGTATTCCCCAAGCCCTTCCATATATTATTTTAATGACAGAAAAAAAGCCTGAAAGCATATTCAGTTAGTCTTTTTGGCTGATTTCAATTCCCATGAGGATACATCACAACAGAGCTCCACCTTCTATAAAGGCATAACATGCAGCATGGGTTTCACATACCTCTTTCCACCTCTTGTTTGGTGTTAACAGCCATTTGCCATAATAAAAATCAATCAAAACCAGAAATCAGAAGTGAAATATTATTTTATGAGCAGGAGAATGCACTGCACTATCCACTGGTGCTTTCTTACATGCTTGAAGCTGGCAGGGGGCTGTATGCCTGGGAACCAGGCTGTCCCTCTGGTGCCCAAGCTGGTGCTCCTCTCCACTTCTGTCCAATGGGCAGAACTGCTAAAGCTTGGAACAGAATTGACACATTCCAAAAATAAAGGTTGGTTTGTTGTTGAGCTGCTAGATTTTGGCCAGGTGAATGGTGACAGAGGATTTGGGCAAAGTGCTACCTGAACAAAGACTAAGGGAACAAGAGAAGTGCTGGGCACCCACAGATGCAGGGGCTGTGTTGGCCAGGAGAACCCTCTGCAACTTGGGGAGATTCCTTAGGTTGTAACAAAAAGGAATAGGAAGCTCATAGGAAATAGACTGTATGCTTTGAATGTTGTCCTGACTCTTTTGTCCATTTACTGCCTAACTTACCACAGCATTCCTGCCTTCCACTCTACTGAGTGACCTGCCATATAAGCTGGCTACTTACTTTATTATCAATGTATGCTACAGCAGGCAAGGGTTTGTACCTGTGGTTTCTTTAAAGAATCAGCCTGAGGGAAACTCACAATGGGTCTCAGAGTCATATGGAGGTATGCACAAAAATCTGGTCATCATATCAGTTATTGTGATGAATTTTCTTTGTCTTGCAAGACTTCTCAGGTAGGTTTCATCCAGCCACATTCATCTTAAAATCACTCTTAGCAATATTTAGATGATGCTAATGATCTAAGCATTGTTCAAGGCTTGTGCTGAACAGGTCATTTATTTTGTCAGTCACAAGTAAATAGTTGTCTTAGTTCAGACTTAATTTTCCTGTCTGCTGAAAGGAAAAAGTTGGACTGACTGGCACTTGTTTGTGATTTCTTGCTTTTGGGAATCGAGCGATTTTCTTTGTTACAAACTAAAAGAGTAATTCTCTCTTGACGTGTGTTACAGACCACGGTCATAGACTACGTGAAGCCATCAGATCTCAAGAAGGACATGAATGAGACCTTTAAGGAGAAGTTCCCTCACATCAAGCTAACCCTCAGTAAAATAAGAAGGTATGTTGCAAAGCTCCATAAGGCTGCAATGTGATGCAGCTGTTTCACATGTCAGTGCAATTCCTGCTGTGCATGAGGGGAAGCACAGCACTGATTGATCTTCCAGGAGCAGTGACCAGCAGAGGTGCAGAGTAAGTCAGATGACTGCTTGGATTACTGGGATGAGTAAACAGGATAGAGGAATGTGCAAACATGTGCTGGTCAGGTGTCAAACGCAGCATCTAATGGGGTGAGGATGAGAGCTGGGCATGCACTGTATTAAAATAGCCAGAAAAATAACCCAACAGAGTCTCTAAGCTCATGGCAATTGGCTTAAAAAGAGACTGAGGAAAGAGAAGTGCTGCTTTTGTGCCTTGGCCAGAAGCAAAAAGAGTAGTTGGCTTCACAGCAAAGTTGTAATATTCCATCTCCGTTTCTGGTGTAGCAGGCTAGACATATTGCTCCACTGAAGTAATGATAATTTCATTTGACCCTAGTGGCCAGAAGGACACTGAGCCACACTGCTCTGTAACCAGACAGGGCTGCAGTACACGGACAGAACTGTCAGTTTGGATTTGACCAGCCATAACCAGCAGCAAAAGCTGCATACAGAGCACCAGTAATCAAAACATTGTTACAAAACAAATGGTATGCATTGAAGGACCTCTGATAAAATATTGTTGCTAAAATTGTCAGAGCTTTTTTGGTTGCTTTTATAGTTTGACACAACTGTCTGTTGGGGGCAGTGAGGGTCACTGGTGATGTATAAATGTGCCATGAAATGTGCCCCAAAACAGCATAAAGATATCTGCCCAGTAAATTATATTTTCCCTTCCATTTGACTAAGCAGGAATCTCTGAAAGCATGGCTCTTAGGGTGAAATGAGAAATGCTTTAAAACTCATCTCACAGCATACTTGTCTGGTCTCTTTACTCAGCTTGAAGAGAGAAATGCGCAAGCTTGCTCAAGAAGAATGTGGTTTTGAAGAGCCCACAGTGGCCATGGCCTTTGTCTACTTTGAGAAGCTCGCTCTCAAGGGGAAGCTGAACAAGCAGAATAGAAAGCTTTGTGCTGGAGCTTGTGTTCTTTTAGCAGCCAAAATTGGCAGTGACCTCAGAAAACATGAAGTCAAGCATCTTATAGATGTACGTATCCATAGGTTTCTGGTGTTCCATCTATGTGAAGTGCCAGTGTGTGGTCTGTGCAACTCTGTTAGTCAGTGGATATGCTCTTTTTTAGGCTTCCAGATGTACAGCCAGCTAAATATCTTTATTTGTTATGCATGTTTGTGGAAGTAGTAATGATCGATGTCCCTGCAGAAGCATGGGAAGCTTGTTTGATGGGATAGAAGGCCTTGGTGTCAGGTACTGTGAGGTTTGAGATGTATATGACCATCATTTTGTCAATACAAGGCAACAGGTGAACCTTCAGGAAATTAGTTTTGCTTTTAATTATGTTTTCAAGAGTGTCAGTAAGGATTCTCCTTTGGGAATTAAATGCAGATGCTAATTTCAGATGGAGTCCAATAGACATTTGTATTTCTTTTATCAAGTTCAGCTTTTGGACAAGAAAACCTAAGGAGGTTTTCCCATTAGAGCACCTCACTCCAGATGTTTTTTTGCAGAGTAAGGTGTTTGGTCTTCTATGCAGTCCACAGGAAAGAGGTAACATGAGGGTGTTGTACCATAATCCTCTGCAAGCACTGAGGTACCAATCTGATTTAATGCTACAGAAAGTTAGGCTGGTGTCTCGGTATGTGGCTACAACCAGCTCACTCAAAGGAAGAAACATGGGATCGTGGATGGGGGCAGGACTGGACTCATGCCCTCCTCCCACAGTCACAGAGCTGGGTTGACAGTCAGTTTGTTAGAAAGCCCTCTGAATAACCGGAAAAAAATCAGTCAAGTAGGAATTGGAAGATCTGGCCTCTCTTGGTATCTTGAAATGTTGGTGCATAAGACATTGAACTTTGTAGTAAACCCAGTGGGCAGAGAAGTAGCAGGCCAGGGAGATCCTAAGAAGAGGATGAGGGGGAAATATGCCTGAGCAGCTGATTGCCTACTTGTAGCATCCAAATCCAGTGAAAACAGCAGAGCATATGGGAGGTTTAGTACATCACAGCACAAAAACAACTATAAAACCCATCTCATTCCCCTTGAGGATAGCAGTTTCTATTACTCTCTGTTCTTACAACACCTTCTGCCTCTGAGGTATTAAGATCAAATTGTGGCAAAATAATTTCCCCAACAGGGCGTTGTAGCACAGTCTAATGCTGAAAGGAAAACTAGTGACTTCAAGCAGTGCAGGAGGTTTCTGGACAATTACAAGATGCATGTCTTCCATTACACAAGTGATTTTGATGTTTGCATG
This sequence comes from Onychostruthus taczanowskii, assembly GCF_017590055.1. Classification (NCBI taxonomy): domain Eukaryota; kingdom Metazoa; phylum Chordata; class Aves; order Passeriformes; family Passeridae; genus Onychostruthus; species Onychostruthus taczanowskii. The sequence goes on from NW_024498795.1 coordinate 10,607,710, forward strand.
AAGCTAGGAATTTCCTGTTGCTGCAGTGGTAATCACTGTGGTTGTTAGAAGATGTATCTGCTCACAGTGGAATGAGTGAAGTGACGAACATGTTAGAAATAGCAGGGCTGGCTGAGCTCTGTGAGTTCACCTTCACAGTAAGGATTTGGAACATCCAGTTCACACAGCTCTGGCTTTCTAAACCTAGAGCCATGCAAATCCATCAGGACAGAAGTTTAATGACAGCAGCATGCGTGTTTTGAATAATTCCATTTGTGGGAAAGCTCTAAAAGGCAAACCCTCATTCCATTTTTGTTCATTTATACTTTTTCCCCTCGGCTGTGGTTGCAGAAACTGGAAGAGAAGTTCCGGCTGAACAGGCGGGAGCTGATCGCCTTCGAGTTCCCGGTGCTGGTGGCCTTGGAGTTTGCTCTCCACCTTCCCGAGCACGAAGTGATGCCGCACTACAGACGCCTGGTGCAGAACTCCTAGCGCTGGCTGCCCGGCGGGGAAGGGGCTCCCGATGTTCCCGCTTGGCTCTCCCAGGCCGCAGTTACTACTGGAAACGCAAAATCAGACTCCTAACACTTCACTCTCTCTCTCCCCCCCTCCAAACAGTTTTTCTGGCTACAGGAAATACTGCATTGACTCTTGGCTTTGACGAATTTATGTATCGTTACTTTCTCAAAGCAGGTGAAGACTGAGCTGTTGGTAAATAGTTCACATGCTGAAACTGGGTGGCGACTGACCCTGCCTGTAGGGACTACAGCTATAAAAGTAGGCAAAAATTAGAAGGGCAGCCTCCATGACCACCCCTCTGTCCATCACACAAACCCTGGAAGCCCACTGAGTGCATTCTTGTAGCGCTTTTTCTACAGACCTGCTGCAAATTCCAAGAGAACTTCTTAAAGTGAAAAAGCTTTTAAAGAAGATATCTTCACTGTGTCAAAAAGAATGTGCCAATCTATTTTTGTATCAGCAATTGAAAGTGCACTTTTTCCTGTGGGGTATTTGTGTGTGTATCCGTGTGTGTGTGTGTGTGTGTGCGACACCGAACTGATCTCAGTCCAGGTGGTTGGCTTAGCTGTTTCCAAGTGTATCAGTTACTGATGGTGAAGATCAAGGTGACCTTACACGTTTACTCCTTGAAAAACGTAACTACTGGAAAAGTGGCAAATGGGATCATTTTTGGACACTTGGGTTTTTTTATTCTCTGATCTTTCCAACATTGTACCTTTGAAAGGATTACACTACTACTACTACTACTGCGAGAGAAGGATCAGCAATTGACCTTAAGTTTTCAGTCATGTTTGTGGTAAAGACGAAAGCATTAGTATAAGATTTCCGTGTCATGTTTTTTAAAAATATCTTGTGTTAAGCCACATGCATATTTTTAACCTTCGCACTTTTCCCACTGTGGAGATGGTTAGACTTGCACTCTGTAGTGTTGTATTTCTGTGCTCTATGTTAGAGTGCGTAATAAGCACATTCATTGTGCTTTATCTTAAAACAGTGTTTTATTAAAAAAAAAAAAGTGTAGGGCTCAGCAATGTAATGGGTGTCTTAAGGCTCCAACAGCAGGGGCATCAGCCAATGTACTTCTGGGGTTTTAATTAGGATTGGCTGTGCAAAACCTAAAATCTGTGCCCATTGAGATTCAGGTCCTTTAGACACTGCAGTGCTGGAGTTTTATGGTAAAACTTCTTGCAGCTTCCCTGGTTCTGACTGGACACCCAGAAAGCTTAAAGGCTTTATCCCAGCTCCTGATGCTATATCCACACTAAGCTAATGCCGTGCTGATGGATATTGTTCAGTTGCTGTTATCATGTGGGATTCCACCCCTGTCCAATCTTCTCCTGTGCTGGTTCACTTAACAAGCCTTGTCCTCAACATGCCCCACATGGATCTGCTAAAGTCAAGTTATTACATTTGTGGTAATTATAAAATAAATAATAGTCTCAACTGTGAGATTTCAGCTGAAGCCTTACCTCTCTAAGTTTGGGAATGCTTGCTCAGAGTATGAAAAGGGCTTGTGAGCAGAACATAGAGAAGTGGGACATATCAGAGGATGCGAACACACTAATGCTTACTTTCTTTCACTCTTACTTTAATCAGTTTGATTATTTCCTTCAGTTAAGCCAGGAAACATCCAGTTTCTTTACCAGCTTTGACTCTTTTAAATTTTAGTATGAAGAAAGCCTGCGTACAATTGCTCTACAGGATCTGGAAAGGTTACACATCAGGACAAATGGGAGTTTGTTTGATGCTATTGTTCTCCCCCCATTCTAAAGGGGAGGGTGACCATGCTAGCTTACAGTTCCTAGTAATACTTACTTGATTACTGATATAGATACATTCCAACAGGATTGGGGAGGAGAGGGTAAAGAGAAAAGTATGCACTTAAAACCTTCCCAGTGTAACGTCCCATGTCGCTGCAACTGATGCGTCACTCAGCCAGCTGCGAGGGGAGGGGAGGGGGGGCAATCTTACTCCCTCCTCCTCCTCTTCCTCCTCTTTCGCCTGGCCCCCACACAGCCAAGGAGCAGTGGAGCCAAGAGCCTGGAGTGCACCTGGAGCCTGCGGCTGCCTTGCTGGTTTATTCAGACCAAAAAGGCAGTGGGTGTGGTGTGGACCTACAATCCAAAACAGTTTGTGGGTCAGCTAGGAGGGCTTTCACCCTTGGCCGTGTCCCTTTCCACCCAAATTGTGTATATACATTCAAGATTTGTTTCTGATTGTGGACATCTGTTTCTAATAGCAACCACTCAAGGCTAAGCAGAAGCTTTACCTTTTCACGAAGGCTTCTACCTTTTGCTTTTGAGTCTGATTTTTTTCTTATATTGCTTTATAGCATTGCAGGGAAAAAGCAAATTGTGATTGCAAGATGCAGACTAAAGAATGACAGTCTTAGAGTAGTCTTTAGAGATGCTATTGAATCAAGCTGTCACATCTTTTGCCTTCTGTGCTGCTACCCAACCCTGATCTACAGTTTACACAGATTTCTGGATGAAATCTGATTGCTGGAGACTTTCTGCTTCTCATTGTTATTGCTGTTGTTTTGGGGGCAGAAAAGGGTTTCAGAGTGATGTTCAGTTACAGTTTGAATGTGGAATAAACACTTAAGGTGGTGATGATGTTGCACTGTTCACTTAGGAACATATATAAAGCCATATGTTGCTAGATCTCAGAGCACAAAGCTTGGTCAGTACAATTATGATTAGGACAATGGGCAGGATTTGCCCCCCTTTTCTGCCCAACCCTGGGAAAATTCAGGCTGAAGAGGTAGAGAAAATCTGTACCAAACAGAAAACACGTTGATTGTTTTCCTTTGTCTTACATGGCAATGAGTGTTGATTTACAAATGATTTTAGGTTCAACTTTAAATAGTTTGGGAAAATAATCCATTCCATATAACTTCTTCTGTTTTGAAATTATATACCATACACTCTACCATGCAGAGTTATTCCTTTTCTAAAAAAAATGAATAAAAGTTTTAAAAAAATTGAAAAACTGACTGTTTTTCACCAGTGACAATATGTAAAATTATTCTGTCTCTCATCAGTATGTGAAAAGGGGTTTGGTTTTGTCTCCCCCTGGGACACACAGCTGCTTATTAATAAGCCAGTGGTGGGCTTGCCAAAGGACCCTGGCTGTCTCCTGGTGTTCAGCTCCCTGCAGAGCCCTCACTTCAACATTTTCCATCCATTCAGGATCATAACCTTCTTCCCAGACCACTGTTTTGGGTTTGTTGGGATTTTAAGCACTTCTTTTTTGGCAGCACCTGGAACTGCCAGAAGCAGGGTGTCTGAGTCCCAGCTGTCGGAATGGCAGAGGATGAGGCACAGGCAGGCTCTCCAGCATTGTTTGTATCTCATGACCCCTTGTTCACAAGAGAATTTGGAATACACTACTTTGGGTTAGTCCAGGTGGTGGTAAAACTTACAACCAGCCCATGTGCCAGTTGTAGTTCACAAGCAGCTGCTTTCTCTTTGGAGGCTGAAAGTTGTGTTTTGGACATTCATGTGTGCACACCCAATTGCCCACCATGTGTTTGCATTCAAGCAATGTTTTTTACACCTATGACACCCCCTAAATCCAATGCCTATATAGGTGGTCTCATCAAACACACCCATTTACTTGTAGTTTCATTCCATATTAATAAAATTATAGGAAAGGTTTGCCTCCCTACCTTTACCCATCACTCCAGAGAGCCACAGCTTTAAATCATATTTGTGACAATGTGAACATTACCATGATTTACACAGACTCCAGAACATGGAAACATAGAGAAAAATACTTGGCAGTCATTTTCCTAAACTACTTATTAACTTGCAATGACTTATTTGGGATAGTTTCTAACATATCTAATTGATGCAACTTCAGCTAATTGCTCCAGCCTCCTAAAATACAGAGCATGAGACTTGTGTGGAAGCAGTGAGGAGTGGTTTGCTAAGAGATGATTGCACCTTCCCACGATGCTAAAGGATTTTGGCACCAGGCCCCACAATAAACATGTAAAAATACACAAACAAGGTAAAAGTAGTTGAGCGAGGTGAGAGACTGAGCAATCGGAGTTACAATGCCAACATCACTAGCTGAGACTGAAATCTGTCAGGTTGCACCTTTGGGAAGGGAGGAGAGTGTGGGAAGCAGATTTGAACTTAATTTGTTCATCTGCCACTGTAAAATCTGTACTGAAGAGGGAGGAAAAAAAAGGGAAAAAAGCATCATGTGCATCCTTTCACACAATGTTGTGTGCAAAGCAAAAAGACCTTTGCAAAATCCTAAACTGATGAGAACCAGTAAAAGGCAGACCCCCATGTCAGCCTGCAACCGGATGGTCCAGATGAGCTCAGAGGAGAGCTTGTCAGTCCCTGAAAAAAACCAACAAACATACACCCTGCCCAGTCCCAGCAGCAAATACCAGGACCACCAGAGAGAGAGGAGAAGCAGTGCTTATAGCATGGTACTGGGAAAGAGCTGGAACCATGATCCTGGAAAATGGCTTGCACACCTTCAAAGCAAGGCAGGGGTGAACCAAGAAGTTGCTGCTGACTCGAGCAGGAACAAACACATCCTGCCCTTAAGATCTAAATGTTGGCTGCTATCATACATTGCCCTTCCTACATAATCATTCATCTATCCTGTCTTACACTCCTTTCCATAACCTTGCTAAACATTATCTTAAGCCAGCTAGGACCCTTGCCTCTGTTACACTGTTTGGACGGATGCTCCAGGGCTTAATTCCTCAAAGCTGAAGAAGTCTTCCAGTTTGCAGTCAGATTTCATTGGTAGCCAATTTGTACCTTTTTGAATTCATGCTAGTTTTTCATCTAACTTGAAACTGAAATCTCTCCCCTAAGGGAACTCTGGGGTGTGGTGTTCCTTAGCAGCAAACCTTCAGAAAATTCTGGAATTTAGTTAAGCAAGACACTAAAAGGAGAAAGTAGAGGAAAGAAAACCAATCCTCTCCCAGGGGCCTCCAAGTGTAGTGAAGTGTTGTCTTGGTTAACATCAATGGGTACAACCACAGGGGAAGAAGCTGTGCAAGTCAGGTTTTCAGAAACACTGACACAAGACCTAAACTTCCCTCATTTTTAATCCATGAGGAAGCCCTTATACCCTTCTATCCCTTCTTTCACCCAAAGGGCAAGTTTCCCTCTTCTCCATTGCTTCCTTTTACCAACAGCTGGAGGATTTTTACTCTTGAGAGTTAACTGGGAGAGCAAAAGGATGAAGAGGCAGAAGGGTTTAATTACAAACCAGTACTAAATCACCCTTGTTCAAAAACAAAGACTGGTTTACCAGGAGTGGGTTCTGTTCATTGACATAGGAGAGGAATATTGGGATTTTCTCTTAGACAGAGCTTTAGCTAAACTTTTCTTTAGGCTTAAGCCTTTCAGCAAGGAAGGGTTTGGAGACATCTAGACTAACTTAAGCCACCTGTTCTTCCCCTGTTGGCATACCATTTATGTTGCCCACAGGGCTGAACTGTGCTGGGTTTTTACAAAGGGCAATGGCAGTGTTTCACAGCACAAAAATGACAGGCACGACATCAGCTTTTAAACTCCCACACCAGAAGACTAAAAGGACCAACCCTGTTCTGGTCCCCAGATTTCTTCCCATCTGTTTGTGTATCAGGAATCCCTGGGAGTGCACAGGTCTCAGCTCTTTCTCCTCATCTCACACTTCTCCAATCATCACATACATCCAAATTAAAATAAAAAAGGAGGTAAGATGGCAAATCTCAACATATTTGTAGAGTGATAAGAAAAAGAGCAAGCTCACCAAACAGTAAGCACAAGAGTTTCATGCTGATTTGCTCCCTTCTTGCAAGGAATGCTCGTGGCAGTCACTGGCTGGGGAAGCAGCACACTCGTGATGGCCTCCCCCAGCCCTTCACAACTCAACATGCTGTTAATTAAACAGCCACTCTGGATGGGGAGGGAAGATAACATGCCAGGAATAGATTCAGAAGAATTGCAGAGCTGAAGAGTGTGACAGGCTGCGTGAGGGAAGGAGGAATGGTTTGCAAAATTATAAATATGCAGAAAACAACAGGAGGCTGTGGTTTCTAGTGGTATTTTTTGTTGACAACCAAAGAAGCCTGAATATTGGGGTGGGAGTTTTGTTAAAAAAGAAAAAAAACTACTGAAGAAAGTAGCTGTGACATTTTAAAAAAACACATAAGACACTTTTATTTCTAAACTGTTCTCATCCCACTCAGTCAAAAAAGACTGAATTGCTACTGTTTGAGTTGGATTAATGGTCTAGACCACACCGTTCCCCCAGAGTCTTGCCACTTGCCAGTACATCTGTAACCAGAAGCCTGAGCTCCAGACATCTTCTTCATGTTGCCCTACATCTGTGGGTGAGAGCTCACAGCTCAGAGCTTCACAGCCTATGAAGCAGTTAACCCCTGTCAATTAAACTGCCTCATGCAGTCCTTTTTAACTGGGAAAGATGCACTTCTGTGCCCAGTGCAGGGCAGGAGTGTAGGGTGGGCCTGGTTCCCACCTGGATACATTGGCTGCTCTTAGTTACATGCTGGGATAAGACCTGCCTGTGCACCCACCCACACCCACTCAGCTTCCCTTGAAAAGGAGCCCACAGTACTGACAAGAAGGGAAAAAAGAGATCATCTGTCCATGGTAACATCCCTAGAGGAAAAAGGAAAAGAAGAGAGAACTGAAGCAGTGACTACTCAGTCATCATCATTGTCAACACAGTCATCATCTTCACCTTCATCTCGCCTTAGGAAGGGAGCCTCTCTTCTCCCAGCAGCTGTGAAGCAGTTAACCCCTGTGAGAGGACTAAGAGGTTGCTGAATCAACAGCACGATTGAAGTGCAACTGTTAGCAACCCTCCTTCTGCCTTCGAGGTCTGAAGTGAGCTGTTTGGAGAGGGCTTAGTCTGAGCTCTGACCTCCCACAACGCAGCCAGGCACTGACTGCACGGGGGCTGCTCGTGGAACACAAGCGTTTCAGCAAAACAGCAAAGCACAGACTTCCACTTTTGAGGTGGACAAAGTCCAACACATCTCCAAACATCAGTAGGTTGCAATTATGTCAGTCTCTTCTAGTTGTTAACATTTCTTCTAGTCAAAGCTAGACCAACTCCAGCTTAATAAGCAACCCCAGGGCATTTACATCATTTATATGCAGATCTTCCAAAAGCACAGCATGTTTTTGAAAGCTCAATATTTAATGCCTTCCTCCAGAGCAACATCCTCCCATGAGCAGCAGAGACTGTGCTACCAACATCTGGGGTATTTCCATGGGCCAAGATGACAACGCACACAAAGCCAGCACTAGAACTGCAAAGTGCTCATCTCCCATGGCAGCCCAAAAGGTTCATTCATATTTTCTGAATACAAGACTCTGCAAGCTGCCATCTGCCTACCAGGGCTTCCTGTATATCTGCACAGAATGGAGGTAAATTAAGACAACAACCCAAAATGAAAAAAAAAAAAAAGTTACTTTTCCATTTTTTTGTCTAGTACATAATCTTTCATTTCCTCAAACCTGAGATTTATCCTGGCAAGTCAGACCTCCACCAGTCAGTGGAGCATAGGAGGCCTTGCATTCAGATGTACTTTCTAAGGAACATTTCAGATCACAGTTTAAATTATATATTGTGCAGATGCATTAAGAACTAGACCCCATTTCCTCTTTCATTCCATGTTATATTCTTTTCTCTTGACTGCTGCCGTTTAGGCATCTTATTCCCGCCCCCCCCCACCTTTTATTATTTCAATAAGCACAAAGATAAACAGAAAGGAGCTGATGCAGTGCTGGGAGTTGGGTCTGGCTGACTCTTTCACATGGTGCATCTGGAGCTGCAGACTCCACCCTTTGCCTGATTTATTTTAAAAGCCTGCTGTGTCCATTAATGGAAAATTGGACCCTGTTCAGGCTGTGATGGTGTCCATGGACAGGAAAATGGAAAGTTTCAGATTAAAGCTGCAGGAGACCAGGAAGAAAAATATCTGGAGAATTTAATTGATGGTGGCAGCACAATAATTGCAGACAGATATTAAAGAAATGGCAGTCTGTGACCCAAAGCAGATCCTTGGGTCACAAGGAGGGGAGCACGAATGTCTGCAATGCCACAGGGCTATGGAATTAAAATATTCCTCACCAGCAGGAAGTTCAAACATTTTGCAAAACTGAACACATAGGATAGAACCACTATCACTGGGATGTTACAATTGCTAACCATCCAAGTTATTCACCTCTTAAAGATGTGAGACATATCTGATTTGAGAAAGTGGCAGGAATCTTGAAGAAGTCATTCTGCAGTTCCATTGAATGATGAGCTTAGGGAAATCACCTTTACTGAAAACCTGATCAGACACAGGGGAAGCCCCTCAAGGCACATGGAAAACAATCTACACTTGGGCTGCTGCTGTCCATGGAGCACAAGACAATGAATCAGTGAAGAGACTTTTCAAATCCCAACCAAGCTTAGAGCCTAGCAATGTGATTCCTAGGAGGAAAAATAAATACGTTAAACCAAGAAGAACTGCAGCTTTTAAACCCACTGATTGGTATAATAACAATACTGTCCTCATATGAGGTTTTTTTTTTCTTTTGAGGAAAAATAAATACGTTAAACCAAGAAGAATTGCAGCTTTTAAACCCACTGATTGATATAATAACAATACTGTCCTCATATGATGTTTTTTTTCTTTTTTTCTTTTTTCTTTTTTTTTTCAGTTAACAGTGTAGAAATAGAGTAAAAGTATCACTGTAATTATGACTACTTATATAAAACTACCATAGAATACAGGAGAAGATTAAACCAGTATGATGAAATGGAAACTCTAATGAATTTTACAAACCCCCCCCACACCCCCACACTCCCCCAGAAAAACAAAACCTTAAAGAATGTTCTAGCTGAAATCTCATTACATGGTCTTGCTTTATTGTTTGTTTTTAAAGTGTTACATGGAAAAATATGATAGAATTCTATAGCAGGAACATATTTTTGGAGTGGTCAAAAATATTTTGGGCTACTTGGTACCTTCCTATTAAGGCAAGACAGCCAAATCTCCAGTCCATGAAAGAATTTGTCATGAAGTGAGTTCATGAAGTCTCTCAGAGAGACCAACATGGTTAAGAGCATGTTCCTTTCTCTCCTTTCCCTAAGAAACACAAACACTTGCAAAACCTTTCCAGTCTTTACTTTTGGATGAAATGATTGCAAGGGCTGGGAGGTGGTGCAACATAATATTCCATTCGTTTCCTCCTGCTGGCTGAAGGCACAGCCTAAGACATTCCCATCAGCACAGCCGTCTGTTTACAGGAGCTGTATCTAGCCTGAAGCCCATACAAAGGGAAGAGAGGAACATGATTGACACAGAAGATTTAATTTGCATCAGTTTAAAAGATTTGGCTTATTAGCTTATGGTGCAGAGCACGGTACTAGATCCAAGTTACCTTTAGTCTAAAAAACTCTCCCTGATTTTGCATGATCTGTTGGAACCCCAGATGCTGGCAGCAAGAGGTTCCGCTGCCATCTCAGCTGTTTTCCACTGCATATACTCCTTTAAAACTGACTTTCTATGGTTTCAAAGAGGGGTTTGAACCAGAATGGTGCCTCTGTGTCACATTTTCAGAAAAAAAGAAGAGTAAGAAACATGAGAGGGATTTTGAAGGGAAAGGTGAAGTTATTCTATAGCTTTTACACTTATTTCTGTAGCAGGAGGTTAAGGGTTCCTCTGTCAAAATTTTCAGTGGCGCTGCCTTTGCAATTCAGCATTTGCTCTGGTGAGCTACACTGCTTCTCTCCAAACATTTCTGAATCACAGAGGGTTTGTTTTATGGGTTTGTTTGTTTGTTTTAACCCAAAAGAAAACACTATAGTTGAGTTTTTTCCATCTGAGAGACTGTGGTAAGCAACTTACCCATACAGACAGCTATTCGCAACAGGAGCCATTCAATTCTTTGCTCAGCAATTTTAATATTCCCTTTTGAATACAGCTGAACCACATGAAATTCTGTTGTGTAAGGCTCTCCTTCAAAGTAGAGATTTATTTTCTTTGGTAACAGCTCATCAAGTCTTGAGGCTACAACCATCTGTGTTAATCTCTGCACAGTCTGTTCTTATTCATCATCAATAATAAGACCAAGGAGCACCCATGCTGAAGACAATATGAACCGACAACTATAATAAAGAAATAAAAGCTGCCTTGCTGAAATTTTTAGCTTCTGTGTCTATCCTACATCATAATTCTTTGACCATAACTGGAGACACCAAATGAGGGAAAACAATTAACTTCACCCAAAAGGAACATAATATTTGAAAGAAAGTTCAACTGTGTTTTCTGAGTGGCCATTATGGGAGTGATTTGCAGATCCCAGGCTTTGGCAGGGATACAGCCGGCAACAGAATGGAGAAGAGAAGAACTTGGAGTCTGTTTGCTTCTGCCTGCTAAAATTTATTGTGTCTCTTACACTGCAGCTATGGGGCTGTTCTCTACTAACTGCTGAAGCTTCCTGCACAAGTAGACTGGGTCATTCAAATGCTGGCAGGCGAGGTCCAGAGCAATGCCTGCAGAGTCACATAATAGCAGTACCTCCAGCTTCATCTCCACTGACACTGAAGTGGGGTTGTCACTTCTCTCATTCAGCTTAAATGGAGAAACTCACTGTAAGGGCTGAGCATGCTGAGCATCCTTTGCAACATGCTGATAATCTTTTTCCTGGCATTGGACTGCCCACAGGGCTGCAGACTTATGGGCATGAAAGGTCTCAATTAAAATTTCTCCTGCCTGCCCAAACCTGAAGGAACTTAATTTGCTAACTTGTGATGGCAACTGGCACAGAGACCTCTTCCCTGAGAAGGCAAAGAACAGACCAGTTTCTAGGTGATCAGTAAGGGAGAAGTGACTCCTTAAGAGATGTTTTCCATGTTTGAGGCCAAGCTCATCCCTTGGTGTCCCAGAAGGTATGTGACAGAGAAAAAGCAAAAAACCCTTTTGGTTTCTGTCTCTAGCCAGGGCTAGAGGGGACGATTAGCCAGACTAGCTTGGTCTCCACAGCTTTCAAAGGAAGGTCTGAGAAATACTTGCCTCAAGGTGTTTCCCATCCCAGTCAATGAATGCTTTCTGCTTTTGCCATGTGACTGCTAATTACAGCCACACAGTCCTTACAGTGGACATCTGCAAATCTCCAAAACATTTCTGCCTAACAACAGCTTCATGCCTGAAACGCAGTCCTTTTAGCAGAAACTCCAACCCTCTTGTAGTGTAACTGGTGTCAGTGATACTTCTTCTGGCAAAGAGAATTCCCAGCTCTCCGATTTTCCTTTCCATCTTCATTGCCTAATGACCCAGTTTCAAACTGAATAACCATTTCCTCCAAACAACATCAATCCTTCTCCTTATCAGTTTCAAAAGGGTTGTGCTGGTTGTTTTATTCAGCCAGCTTGCTCCAGGCAGGTGCTGTTCTTACACAGTATCACAAGACACTGGCTGTGATAAACAAACTTGTTGGTGCACCAGTTTTCCCCATCGGCAGTGGTACAGAAATCTGAAGTTTAAGTGTAAACAGGGATCAAACTCCTACAGGAAAATGGGCCTGGCCTTTGATTCCCAAGCTGTACTGGCCCTCAAGTACTTGAACCAACACGAATCTTAGGGTAGAGCAACCACTTCTTCACCAGCCTCACCTATGAATGTGCAAGTTTTCCTCCCTCTCAAGGCGATGTTTGTCAGGAGTCATGAAAGGTACAGGACTGCTGATGGCAAACAGGAAGCAGAAAAGCTCAAGCAGTCACAGGGTCTCCCACAGCCACATCTGTGAGTGCAGTTATGGGATTTTACCCATTGCCTGGAAGGGACACAGAGAGACACACCCATGTCACAATATTCTTCTTTATACAGCCTTCTCTATATGGGCAGCAAGCTCACAGCTGAACAAGTCCTGGGCTATATATTTTCAAATCTTAATAACAGAACAAAAGACAAAATTTGCTGATCATGCTCCCGGTGTGGCTTTCAAAGGGCTTTTGTATACCATCAAATCAAGAAGTGAACATGCTGGCTGGCTACTCCCACCTACTGTGGAAGCCAAGGCAATTATTAAAAGGTAGAAGAGTAGTGTGACTCCTTCCCACCACAGATACTGAAGACTTCCCCATCTTGGTGATCAAGAAGAGAGAGCAGTTTTTTTACCAGCATTATTACAAAAACCAGTCCTTTTTCCAGATGAAATCAAGGCTTACACAAGGACACTTTAGTTAATAAAAGGGTTAAGCTTCCCAAACCAGGCAAATAATATGGAAATAGTTACACAACCTTCATAGGCTCCTCTAATTCCTTTTTGGGACTAAACACACATGTATTTGTAATACACTCTAATTTAAAAAAAGAAAAACAACAAGGCCACAAAGAAAAGCCCCAGCCCCCACCCCTCCAAACCTACGAATAAGAAACACATTTTCTGAAGCAAATCCCATCCTATTTTATCTCCTTGTACGAAAGTATGCCAGCCTCAATTTTTTTAGTCCTGCGCCCAATCGCCTTCCCCTCACCCACGCCTTCTTTTCAACCCAAATGAACCTGTCCCTGTGTCTATCCCCTGGAACAGGATTAAAGTTCCACACTGAGCCTGTTGCCAGGTTCACAGTAGCAGATGATCTGTTTGAAAGCTGTTCATTCAGCTCTGGGCAAGGCAAATTTGCCATGGAGTTTTCTTCAACCCACCATCTCCTTCAGCTTACAGGAGCTGCAGGAAACCTTTCCTCAGCTCTCAGCACAGCTCCCAGCAACTAACTTTTCTACAATACTTAATAAAGCATCCTTCTTAAAGCATGTGCTATGTTGACATCACATTTCTTGAATTTTTTAGATCTTCTTATTTGAGGGTGGGAGAGGAACATATATATATATGTACAGTCATCCACCAACTCAGACACAGGTGTTACAAAGAGTAATGGTAAATCACAATTCTATCCCCTACTGAATATTTTAACAGGTCCAGAGCTTCCTTTAAAAATAACTTTAAAGGTTTCCCTATTGCTTTTTGCTAAGATCACTTGCTCTGCAGATTTTCAGCTTCTATTGAAAGACTGGCATAGATTCTCTGCCAATACAACACAGCAATAAGCAACAAAAGATTCACTTCAGTGTTAAGTATCAGGTTCATTTAATTAATTTAATAACATTTTCTGCTGGAAGCTATGTTACAGCTGCCAGATCCAGAAGATTGTTTCAAAACAGAATCCCTGTGGCCTGCATTTTTGTAATCCACTCGTAGTCTATATCCAGCAGTTTTACTCTTCAAGTCTTCTTTTGATGGCACTTGGCTTTAAGCAGATGCTCTCCATGATGAAGCCACATGCATGAGTCATGTCACTGCAGTGGGTAACACAAGCCTTGTCCCCATTACTTTGTAAGGAAAGAAGAAAGACACTTGGAAAATAGGTGTAAGCAAGGTAGGATCAAAAAGGTATGACTTGATTCAGGATCATCTCTGTCAGTGATTTGATCAAAACCAGTAGATGTGAAAAGGGCATGATGGGACAGCTGCCAGCACCTGCTGCCTTTTAGAAAGATCAGCACACCCCATTTTTTCTCTCTAGTCACACATGTTGACAACCCAAGAACAGTAAATTCCTTAAATGCTGGATACTGATAAATGTGGAGCTCAGCTGAGCTACAGACACACTGCTTTGCATTCAGGCATTAATTGGTGTCATTGCTTCTCTTTGCTTCTCTGCAACCTAAAGGAGCTCCTCCTTCCTCAGAGATGTGTGTTCGGCACTTTGTATTTTTGACTGACTCAAAAAAGGTCAATTAGATATAAATAGTCCAACCTTGCATATTCCTGCTTCAAATTACTTAACATAACTGTTCACAAGTCTTGCAAGAGCCATTTTAAGTTTGAACTTCTGAGGTCTTCTGCTTTGAAGATCACTTTAACTGTCCTGAAGTGCGTTCTTTATTATGCAGCATCCCTCCTGTGGCAGAGCTGAATGAACGACCAGGGCACTGCTTTCTCAGGAAATCACCAGGAGTGCTCTACCCCATCCCCTCCAGTCCCCAACCTCTGCAAGCAGCAGTAGCACCTGCCCTGCCCACATTTCTCCTCTGCTGCCATCGTCTGCTCAGCCAGGGCTGTGAGGACCAGGGAGCCCAAACAGCTCTGTGTCTCTGCTCCCTTGGGTGCCACTGCTGGGAACACACACCTTCCCAAGGGCAGTGGTGGAGAGCCAGGGTCTTCTTGGTGCCCTCCCAGAGCTGACCTTTAGGTTTGTATGACCTGCTCTGCACTGGCAGCTGAGATGCCATCTCAGGGCTTTGCAACTGCTGCAGATCACCAGCTCCTGGCTGGCATCCCCAGCCCAGCACACGTGTTGAGAAAGGCACCATTTGTTTCAGCAGCCAGAAGTCCCCCAAGGGCTCTCTCCCCACCACTGCTTGCCCCACCACAGGCTGACCCTTTGACAACTCACTGTGAGCAGCACTGAACCAGCCCTTGGCTCACAGGACTCTCCCAGAGGCAGATGCCACACTGGAACCTGGCCCTGCTGCCCCCTCTGCCACAGCCTGAGCAAGAAGGACTCCAAGCCATGCCTTCAACTCCTTAAGACAACTCCAAATATGCAAAATGGATTTTGAAGGCCACTGAGCTCTACTTCCACCCTAATCTGAGTTTTCAGCAAGACTGATGAGCATCATGCTGCTCTGCAAGGTTCAGAGGGTACTGAACCAGCCGTGTTTGACAGAGGAGCCCAGTTCCACTGCTACCTGTGGTTCTTTGATTTGCTTACGTAGCAATCAGTTTAAACCTTTTTACTTACCTCAAGCAGAGTCTCAGAAATGCAAGCACTAAGGCACAAAAAAATGCAAGCAGAAGGTAAACAGTTCAGTGTTGTTTAACATGGGTGAGTTAAATAAAAAGGCAGTTGCCTTACTGTGCAGGAGGATACTAATGCAGTATCTGCAGGCACTGAATTCCCCCAGATCCCACACAACAGAAATGCCTGTTGCAGCCAAACAAGCTTCCTGCAGCCATGCCAAGGTGTCCTCTGATCAAAGTGCTATTGCAACCCTGGCTGCTGGTTTGGCCTCTGCCTTTCCACTGAGACCCCCAGCAAGAAAGCAAATGGGTGTTCTGCACATTGCTATGAACAGCACAGACAAGATAGAGGAAGAAAAAAAAATCAGACTGCAGCCTAACCTTAAAAGTTATGCAAGAAGAGAGGTACAAGATGAGCTTTTCCCACAGCAAGGGTTCCAGCTACGATTGCAAAACCTCGGCAATCACGCACGGAGTCTTCCATGAGGTCTCCTAGGGTCACTATTCACTTCAAAGTCAGCAGAAAGGTGGCACAGCAAGGATCCTACTGCATTGCCACAACTGCCTGGCAGAGAGAGTTGTCTGGGGAAAGCCAGAATGCTGCAGCCATCACTCCCAGCACCGTCTGAATTTACAGACTGGAATGCCATGAGGACCCATGGCTGGCTGTGTCATGGCTCACTGGGTGGATGGGCCCAACTTCCCATGTGGCTCATGCTGGTTTCTGGACTCGTGCTCAAGTTCAAGCATTTATTTTTCATGCTTGTGTCTCTCTTCCCCGTTTCTTCCCGAACCTGAGTTTTACCACCTGGCAAAAAAATGGCTCATGCCAAACTCAAGCCAGAGTGGGACCCAACATACACAGACAACATGCCCATATGAAGAGACCTTTTTGTGATAGACTGAGATAAGCTTAGGAATAATATTGACCAAAATACTTCTCTTATAAGCTTCTTTTGCAGCAATTTTTTTTTTCTGAAAACCAACTAATCTCTATCTAAATTTCTACAGTCATAGAAACTGACTGCAAACACTTGTAAAATTTATCTTCTTTGTTAACCTATGGTGTTTTATTTGAAATTAAAATGTAGCCATATTTTCAAGCCCATCTGGTGGAATTTGTTAGACTGAAGCCTCAAGTAACTGTAGCCTTGTAGAAACCATGTGTCTTGTCTAGACTGGTTACCCAGTTTCTATCTACAGAGATATATGCACTTTCTAACACAGCAATCTATTCAAGAAAAATCATCTCTGTGAGGGCAGCCCTCTTTGCATTGACTGTGAAGGAAACTTGGTCAACTTGGATTAAGGGACTACACTTTACATATCTAACATCGAGTGAGACAAGTCCCTTTCCTCACTGAAAATGTGTTACCAAGTTCCTTTTACCATGTAGACCTTTCCCACAATATAAACTCATCATTTAATATTATTTTCACATAGACTGCAGGCTCTAATATATCAAGACTAACTTCTAACAGCCATTAAGCAACCAGAAGAGAAATTACTTTAAGAACTCTTGAGATTAATTTCCTTACACTCTTTATGACATTCATTCAAGGTTCATGTTCTGTGTTTCCTCTTGCAATAATTTAAGAGACAAACCACTGCTGGGAACAGTACGTGTCCCTACACCCCCTCCAGCTGACAAAAATTGGCAGAGTTCAAGAGAAATCTCAGTGAATGGGAGAGAAAAAAATTACAAAGAGCAATCACTACAGATATTGAGATTTATTGCTGATTTTCCCTTTCTGAAAAGCTGTCAAACTGCCACAGTTCCAGAAGGGGATTATCTCCACAAGCCCTTTGGCCTCAGTCCCTGTGCCAGTTCAGACAACATGACTAGAGACCTGTGTGTGGCAGCTTGCTGCTTACAGAACAGTTGGAGGCAAAATCCATCCTTCCAGATCCTGAATTTATACGTTGTTTGGCTTGACCTGCTGTCTGCTTCAAACAAAAAAAAAAAAAAAACATCCTGAATTTATACGTTGTTTGGTATGACCTGCTGTCTGCTTCAAAAAAAAAAACAAAAAAAAACCACCCGGGGCATACAGTGGGGAATGCTGCTTTTCCTGAGTTTAGTTCCCTGTGCCCCTGTGCAAGAAGCTGCTACTGAGTGGTGCTCACACAGAGCCATCAGCATGATACAGTGCAGTTTTTTCTTTACCACATCAATCTGATATAGTTGGTCTTGTGCTTTGAGGCAAAGGCTCCTTACCATCTCTGCCAGCTATGCTGCTCCCTTACTAGCACTATTAATAGCATAGGTTCTTTTTTTAATTAAAAAAAAAAAACAATAGGTCCCTTTCCTCATGTTTGGTTGCACTTCTCCATTCCTGCTGCCACTTTTTTTCTTGATAGTGTCTCTAGGCTGCAAGTCAGCTTTGTTCCAGCTGGTGAGATCTGGTTCCTCTTTATGTGCCTGTCCTTTCAGTGTAAACAAGCAACGCTTCTCCAACTCCACCGATCACAAGGCTGTAAACAAAGTATATCACAAATTTAGCATCATGCAAGTCCTTCTACTTGACACAAAAAACTATTGTTTTATCTAAACACTTTCCAACCTAGAAACAGTAACCCAGGTGATTTTTTCATTTATCTTGCTAAGAAAATGTTGAAACCCAAAATATCTCATTTAAATGATCTCATCAGAAACTACCTTTCTTATATTTTAGGGCTGGTGATATTCAGTAAAAATGCACAGACAGGAATCTAAATGAAGAAGGTTGCCCCTAGTTACAAGAATAGCTGCACACCCCTACACTAGCAAGAATAGGAAAGGAAGGTGAGAGAGTTTGAACCTTATTAGCCTATTGATTCCCTCTTGCAATTTCTGTTTGTGTTCTGTCCTGAAAACTTGCCACTTGACAACATCAGGAGGAGATGTAAAGCTTAGGTTTTGTGGACAAGGACAAAACCTTTTTTGTGCTGGGTGACCCCATTGGCATAGTCAGGCTAGTAAAAATTCCTGTGTTTTCCTCTCTTGGTGAGGTGAAAGGAGCTGCCCCAGCCAAAAAGACACATGTGCCCAAGCACTTCTTTCCTGTGCTGCTCACAGCACAGCCGTGGCACTAAGGCTGCTCCCCAAGAGTCAGCCTAGGAGCAGGGCTCCAAGTCAGGATGAATGGTTTTACAAAAACCTTCACTTAAATATGCTATCAACCCACTCAATGCATGCAATAGTTAATAATCCCCAAGTCTCCTCTGTTATCTCTCACAGCTGACAGGAATATGGTAAGATGCCGATTCTTCTCCCCTTTTAGAACAGTGCAAAGCTAAGTGTACTGACCTTTCATCTTAGCCCCACGGCTTAATTAGCTTATGAAACAGAAAAGCTCCTTACTGAACTTTATAAACAAAACAAACTTCTGTTAAGTTCATTTCTAAGAGTACTCTTTTTTTTTCCCTTGGAAAAAAAAAAAAAAGCAAGCATGTAAAGCTGAATGCTCTTTGGTCTAATAGCATTATATTCACTTAAATCTTAGCTTTGGTGAGCTGTTTTAAAAACCACATAATTGCCCTTGTTCCCGAGAGGAAAAAAATATTGTATAACACAGCATAACATCCTACAATTACACAGTAAACAGCCCTGGAAAGTAGGTGCTACAGGCAGTCTGTGACAGTCCACTGGGAAGACAGAATAGCTTTGGTGTGGAATTACCAACAAGGAGCAAAAGGCTGCAAGGGCTGCAAGCTTTTCAAAAAGGGTCTAAACCACTGAGTCTGGCCACCTGCAGTTGGTAACAACTTCTGAGTGCTTTTTTTCTGGAGAGGGTTAACTCCCATGTCTTATTTCAGCTCCAGTACAAATGCACCCTATGCATTAACTCCTTTGGAATCCATGGTTGGATAATATACCCTTTATCCTAAAGGAAAAAAAAATCCAAAACACTACACATAGAAGACCTTAGAAATTCTTTTCCTGTTTCTATAGTTGTGTTGTGTTCTAAATTTTTAACAGAGATTAAAAAATAAATCTGTTTCTGGCATACCATTTCAAAAATGAGACTGGCAATTATATACAAAAGACAATAAACTGCCCAGCCTTGTTCTGTAAAAAGATGCCTGTGCCAGAGTTGTTCTTTAACATCATATGTCTTACATCAGAGAAGAAGAATGCCTTTGTGAAGGATTTGAAATCTTGGGATCCACATGCCCCTGCAGTCCAAATTACTAGGCAAATGGAAACCATTGTTATTATCTTCAAGATGAAGCAGAGCAAAAACCATAGCTAAATGCCAGCCCTTGATTTTACCTTCATTTCCCATGTGGCAAACTCTTTAGCTTCTGTTTATAGTGGGGTGGCAGCTAACTGCACTTGCCCATAGTTCAAAAATTAACATATGATATTGTCCATGACCACACTGGAGCAGCACTAAAATCCTCAGTGATTAATGTTCTCATGAGTACTTTGCAGCTGCTATCATCCAACAAACTATTTCCAGAGCTTTGCTGCTAAGTCAAGGCACTGCCAATGCACAAGCACTAACAGAATAATAAAATTTTAAAAATAAATAAATAAAAGAAATTGTTTTATTTTTTTTAATTATGACAATCAAAATGTAACAGTAGCCCAAGGGCTAAAGCAAATTTTCTTTTAAGCATACAGATGTGTTCATCATTTATGGAAGTTTCAGTCCATATAGGGCAGGTGACATGTGTGCAACTCTATGGGTCCATGTGCTCACATTAACAAAGATACACATTAATAAAGGTACACATTCATTTTTAGTGCACATGTCAGTGAATACAGATATGTAATCAAAGCCTGCCTCTAGCACACACGTGACAGACCTGTACAAACACATGCAAAACATGGTGAAGAGCAGCAAGTTAATGGCCTAGACTAGGAGTGTTTTGTAGGTGCTTTGACATTGGTTAAGTCTCTGACATGCACAAGCAGCATGTATTTCCTAGAGCTAAAAAAAATGCACAACTTACTTTAGCATTTGAGACTACATGTGCCTAAAATACAGATAGGAATCCATATTAACACATAAGTAAATGGGGCCTGTCTGACCTGGAGATTCTCCTTTCTATAAGTCTCTTATCACACCTGAAGAAAGGATATGCAAATTCCATTCAGTGCAGAGCTGAATCTTTAGGATGGCAATCAAACTGAATGAATCATGAATCAAGTAGAAAGAAAGAAGCTTAAAGCTTTTCAAAAGTAAGTGGATTTTTATTTCTATTAACAAATCTGTCCTCAGAGACACATGCCTAACCCCATATTGAGAAGTTATTTGCATGGCAGAAGCATTTAGGAACATTAGCCCTGCTCTGTGATTCCCTTTCATTGTGTGCTACAAAACACAGATCAAAAACACTGCCTTTGACTAAAGGAGTTTGTAACCCAAGCCTTTATATTACTACCTAAAAAATTCAGGTTAGGTAATTTGTACTGTGTGGCCACACATTACAAAATCCAGATACAGCTCTGGAAAAAGTTTATTATCATTATTTTTCTTCAGTTTAATTTTATGTATTCACAGTGCACAGTGTGTTAGGGAAACTTGAATGCATCCTCTTGGTTAAAAAGATACTGTCAGCAAACCTTGACTCCTGTGTTTTACTTCCAGTTCCAGAACTAAATTGCAGCATGACTTTGAATGGGTCATTTATTTGCCTGTAGGGTCCATTTGCCTCATAGTAAAATGTGCTGAGTGAATTATGGTTAGGCTTAATGTCTAAAATGTCCACGTTCTCCCACAGAGGCAGAAGCAACACTTTTCTGTTACTGTACTGCATCCATCATTGCACACCTGGTTCTCCTTACATGCAAAATAATACTGACAGCAATAGAACTTGACATTTAAAAATATTTCCACATGAAGCACTGTGTGAAAATTCATCTTTACTGCTAAACAAAAAGCTCATGTAGGCACTTACCAAGAAATTGTTAGTACATTGGCAGTCATGACAAAGAAGAACGGTGATAAGCTAGCAGTGATAACCTGTTAAATTAAAAAGAAGGAAAAAACACTTTGTGAACTTGTGATATCACAAATGAAAACTAAAATACTTTTACTGAAATTCAATTTCCATGTGTGCAGTCATATCTTCTTCTTTTAGCTGAAGATATTATGATAGTCACACATCACAATTCAATTTTGACTCCAGCAGAATCCAGGACAGAGCAGAGAACCAGAGCAGGGGATCCCTTGTCACATATCCCAGCTGGCCTGACCTAGGAGCCTGCTGGCTTTTACTTGTTGACAGCAGACTGGGGAGAGCAGTTGGATCCCAGGTTTGGGAAGCTTTATATTTCTGAGGAGAACAAGAGCTTGAAACGTGTTTATAGGTGTATAAAAACAAAACAAAAATTAGGGGTACAGGGTTAAGAAAAACCACAACTTCCATAGGTTTGTGTTACAAGGCTGTCATTACCCTCAGGCGTCCTGGGCAGAGAAACTAGAGAAAAATGACTCTGCTTTCTGAGTACTGATCCCAGAAACAGCCCGATCCTGACCTGCAATGGTTTGTAACAGATCCCTGCCTCAGCAGCTACGGAACCACCACATCTGCAGCCTGCGTGCAGTTTTGGATGTTTTGCTGCCAGATGGATAATGTAAAATGGAAAGAGTTCAAAGAACAGTGACAGAGTCATTAGATGGGGGGATTGATTTTCAGTCAACAGTTAGGATAAGCAATGCCTGTGGGAAAGGAAGACTTGGTAGTGGTTTACAAGAACTTGGGAAACACAAGCACTGAGGAATGAAAGGAACTATTTAGGTTAATACAAAATTGCCCAAGGAAAAAGATGAAATTAAGAAACAAAACATTTAAACAATTATCAGCTAAGATTTCCTAATCATTGTTTGCCTAGTTGACTCCCAGGGGAGACAGCAGAAACTTCATTTGTAATCTATTACTTGTTAAAGCATTACTACGTGTGCAGCAGGGAAGGGAAGCAAATGCCATTTCAGAGTAGATTCTGTGCATCAGGGCTTGGACTAACAGTCTGTTAGTCAACACCTGCTACAATTGTTATGGCCACATTTTAAAAGGCAGGCTCTGAATCTGCCTGGAGTGTAATCAGTGGAGGATCACATGCAGGAGTGGCAGGTGATGAAGGGAAGGTTGTGCATCCTCTCTCTAGAGTCCCACTCTAGAATTAGGTGGAGAGGGGACAACAATCTAAATGCAGCAGTAAGACCATGCAATGGCACAGAAGCAAAGGTGTTCAGTGGGGACTACGCAAGGTGTGCTTCCTCTGGTCTCTCTGGGGATGTTTTCTGCTTTAGGGAGATTCAGGTGGGTGTGCAGGTGGCTTTTTTCTTCCTAGATATTACCATAACTCACACCCTGACTGTTCTCCTTGTGCCTGTAGCCCAGGCCCCTGTCAGAGGAAATGAGGCAGGAGATGGACTTGATCCAGACAGGATAACACACGACTGCAGGCCCACTCCATCCCTGCTCAGCAAGCAAATTGCTGGTACCAATACAACCACAGACACACCTGTTACAAACTTCATCTGACTTCAATGTTTTCACACTGCCAGCCACAGCAGTGTACAGCATAGCTCTAAGCCAACAGGAAAAGTGAGCTCCTACTGCTAGGGAAAATCAAAGATATGTATCTACACCTATAGCCTTGTATCTAAACATGTAAGCAAACATACAACTTAACATGTATACCCAAAAGAGACTGGCAGAGTACAAAGACAAGTCACAAACAGAGAGTTACGCTTCAAAACTCAAAATCATATTCCAGCTGTGCATATTCAGTGGCCTGTCTCATAGCTATTTGCAGCCAGAGAGAGCTGACACCTACTCCAAACAGTAGAATTTAACTATTCAGGAGCTGAATCTTTCATGGACTTTACCTAAAAGCCAGCTGTGAGGCTGAATATCCATTAGTTCTAAACCAGTGCTCTAAAATACGTTTGCATCTTGTTCTAGTGGGCTGGGTTCTCCCCTTACAAAGAGTGCAGTGGATGCACTGACCTATAGGGAACCATTTCTCATTTACTCTGGTGTGAATGCTTGTGGAATTAACTGTACTGAGCTTATTTTAGGTTAATGCTAACTTATTACATAAAAATATACAATACCAATTACAGACCATGTAAACAGCAACTAACAAAGGATGGCAGCTGTGGTACGCACAGAGCGTTCTTTTCCTTAAGCTCATCTCCTCAAAGAAACTGAAGTGCTGTGTTTGAGAAGTGGCACAATTTAAAGTTGTATCACCCACTCCCTTGTTGAGCCCTGTTTATTAGAAGCTTGAGAAGAGGCCAAGGGCAGAGAAACAGGCATTCAAGAAACCTCTGAAAACAGGCCCCATCAGAAACAATACACCATTCTACTGTGATCATCCCAAACCTCCGCAAAAATGCAGGCTGTAGCCTTTTGGACTACTACAGCTGAACACTGTTGTATTTTTGAGAAATTATGTAAGAGTCTCTCAGTGCCAAAGACAAACAAAATGTGGGTTGGAAGACCGCATGAAGTAAGTGTGTGTAAGGAAAGAAAAAACAAATCACAAACAAACCAAAAGGAAAAGACATTGCTAAAATGTCTACCTTTGATGAGTTATCTAAAAGAAAAATATGTTTAAAAATGGAAAACAAGTTTTCAGAGAAGCTAACAATGTAATTTGTTCCAAGGGAAGAATCTAAATCCTAGGGACACAGTAGAGAAGGTAATTTTCCTTTAAGTACATTTCAGTATTATCTGAAGTGTTTTAAGTGCACATTTAGTTTGAAAAAAAAATCCCACCTACACTGATGTTCTGAATGGCCTTAAAAAAAAAGAAAAACCAACAAAATAAATTCACAACAAGCTAAGTGCAGTAATCTTTCTTTCTTCATTTTAAAGGTCACAGTTGTCCTCCTAGGCATTCAGATGCTTTAGTAAAAGGAATGAGCTTTCAAGACAAAAGAAAGCAAGTTAAAGGGCAAACTGAAGTTAATGATTTCCAAATATATTTTGATGCTGAATCTGTGAAACTAAGAGGTGGAAAGGAAAATTTTAATTAGCTATAATATGCCTATTTTGAACAAAGCTCCCCAAGATTTTGACATACAGTCACTAATTCTATCAAATTATACAGGCTGGGTGGTTGAATGCCAACTATTTTGGTAACAGGAATAGCTCCATGGACTCTGCCCACTTTTAAAGGAACTGTGACCAGTCAGTATTACAAAAGCTACTTTAAAAACATTCATACCCGGAAATTTTCTTACAAAATTCTGACACAGCTTTCGATGATTAGGAAAAAAATTCAAGCTTAACAAAACATTTCCATGCGAGCTGAAATTTTTCCTAAGAAATCATTTCAAACCCTTCCTTGCGTGAAAAATCAAATCAAAACAAAACAAAACAACCTCCCCTTAAGATTGTTACTTAAATCAGTCTAAGTTTATTCTGTCATTCCATTGTACTGTGAAAATAAGACCCATTTTAAAGGAACACTTTATTAACACCTATTTGTCTTGATTCCAGCTATTTCTGTAGTTCCAATCACTGAGTTATTCACAAGTCATTTTAAAAATAACCAAAAATCTTGGCATTTCAAATTGTATTTTATGCCTCAACCAAAACCAGTTCTAGTTCCTTCCAATGTATATTAGCATTGCAGGAAATAAGTGTATCCTTGTAATGGATATTTATCTGGGATTAGGTCTGAGGAGAGTGGGCTGATCCCCTCCACACAAGAGATTGAGCCTGGATAGTCAGGTAAAAAACTACATAAATACTCCAATATTCTTCACATAAATATTCTAGTAAAAGAGCTGAACAGGAATGAGGAGAAAAAATAGAGAGCAACTCAGCCAGTTAGAGATTTCAAACTTATTGGTTACAGGAGATCCCCAAATTCAGGTCCCCATATAAAAGGTAAAAACTTCAGGTTTCCCCATTATTCAGGGAAACAGAGAAGGGCTCAGGTGCTATAAAACATTCCACACATTGCTTACATTTCCATTTATATTTAACCAGCTCCTATCAAGGGCAACACAGCACTCAACCTCAGGATCCAAAGAAATTAATTCAATTCCAGAGCTCTAGAGTTTGCCCCTTACCAGGCTGAATAATGGCAACTAGAAAAACAATGGCATTGTTGAAATGCTGGGTAACAGACTAAGATCCATGAAGCAGAAATATCACAATGTGTGGAAGCACTTGTTGCACAAGTAGGGCCAAATTCAGCACATAAAATCACCTTTGCACAAGCAAATAGTAGGCATAGGAAAAAATGTGCTCTGATGTGTCTGCTTTTTGTAAATCTGCTTTAGTGATTCCTGAGTGGAGGGAGGCACAATTGCCACTAGCTTTAAAGGGTTCCCAAGGAACTTTGACAGACAGATCACTGCACAACTCATGATGTGAAGAATTTCCTCCTTTCTTCCTATCACTATATGGTCAGATAAGAAAAAATTTCCAAAGAAACTTTTTGCTTTCCAAAGAAAGTAAAATTTGTCTCATTAGTGTTGTTTTTTAGAAAATAAGGGGGGAAATGGAATTTATTTTAGAATTAGAGATTAATTTAGTTTACAGATAACAAAAAATAAAGACTGGATAATTTCTTGCTGTACACCTTAAGAAAAGGTAAGATAATTATTGAGCCAGCTTCCCTCTTAGATGTTTTTCTTGAACATATAATATCAGAAAACTCTGATAAGTTCGACATGTTGCTTGATGACAGGAGATGGCATCCTAAGAGTTCCTGATCCTTGGCAATGCACAAATTTGGATCCTGAGAGTAGAGGAATGTGGAACTCTGCATTCTTTGCTGCCTTGAGTTCTCCACTGACCAGCTGTGGTTATACCACAGACTCTGGAGTGTCCAATTTTGATCAGTTCAAACCAGACATCACTGTCCAAATAAAAGTGTCATTCTTGACCAAGCTATCATGGGTCCCCTTCAGCCCTGACTTTACAATCACTTCAGAGAAAGATTTTCAGGCTGCAGAAGCTGGCTGTAGATTTTGAATATCTAGCATTTCTGAGTTGTTCAGGAAGATGTTGTTTATATAGCCAAGAACACAGATGAGGACATTTTCAAAATTTAGATTCTGATTTAATCATTCTATCTGGAATAGAAAGATATGGTGGGGATTTAATCCTGACATGGCCATGATTTGTTAATATTCCCACTCTACTTGTACATTCCATATAAAACTATGTTTTCTCTGAAATTTTTAAACTGCTAAGAAGTTAAATGTCATAGTTCTCACTGTGAAGTGAACACAGAATACTTCACAAAAGTTTTCTTTAATTTGTGTACACAGAGCCAATCCTTGTAACTTCACTTCCCCAAACTGCCAAAACCTCTGTCCTTACAAAGACGCGTATTTTTTCCGAAGAGAGTGTTTTGAAACAGCTCATCAAGTTCGCTCACTGTTCAAAATAAATCATTCTATTTACCATTGGGTCATCTTCTCAAAACATCAGGAAAAAGATTCTGATGTACGTAACCTTTGTTTTCATTCTACTGTCGGAATTAAAGTAATATCAAGCTTTTTATAGACATAATATTTGTTCTGTCCCTCTTCTGCGTGGTTTAACCAGCTGCTAAGATAATCATCAAAAATCACCAGGGAAATGGATCGTTGTTAGTGCCACTGAAAACAGCTACATTGAGATAATCCAGCACTACCAAAAAGATAAAAATTACAGTAGTCAAACATCAATAACTTCACATATTTTTTTTTCATGAGGAACAGACACTGAAATAATTTTCCAGATTTCAGAGTTATAGCTCTTTTGTACATATGTTTACTTCAGAGTAAGCATATGTTTCATGAGCATACAAAATCGTTCCATGCCAGGAATGGAAGTATGTCAAACCCCCCGCAAAATCTTCAGATTAGAAAAAAAGAACAACTAATATTTTAATGCCATCCTCTGTATTCATTAATTCACATGAATTTTCTAAGCTTTTAATACCATTTATCTTTGTTTACATACATTTTCCATCTCAGGTGGTCTACAAACCATTTCCATTTAGCTCTCCTCCACTTTCCTTCATCCAAATTTAAGAAAAGGAAACATTGCCAGATGGGTAAATTCTCTGCACTTTAGCAAGAATACTTTCATTCACACACATCCAGCAGCTACAGAACCAGATGAACAGATGAAGGCATTGACTGGGACAGCCAAATACATGGGAGAACTGAGGGACTGGGATCTCTCTGCTGTCCAAACCCCGACTGATGTGGTCCAGCATGTACTGGCAAGTCTTTTTAAAATAACCCAGACCTGAGAGATTTTTATAGAGCAGGTGCTGGCTGCGAGGTTTCAAGCTGCAGAAAGTCAGCAGTGTTTAAGGAGAGGCACCAATGACCACCTGTAAGCTCACTGATTGCACAAGGCTGGTACTGGAAATCTCACATGAGTTGGCAGCAAAAATCCCTGCTAAGTATGACAAACATGGTACATGCCCTCCCTCACAAGAAAGAGAGGATGGGACTAGAACTAATGTCATGTCTGACTGGATTGCTGGCAATTAGGGCAGGGAAAAAATAAATACAAACAAATTGTATAGAAAAAAACCCTATTTTTTTTCCTATGGTGATCAAACAAAATAAAGCACTGTTAAAAGCAGCAGATACTGTGCACAGGAGATGCCCTCCATTGTGAGCAGAATTAAGCATCTGAGTGAATCCTGCTTGCAGAAACAGATCAAAATCAAAGTAGCATTCGCTATTTAATTTTAGGTCAGCTTTGGAGATGATCTATCACAGGAAAAAACCTCCCTGGAAGCTTTCAATTATATTCCTTTTGCAATGACAAAACTTTCCATGAAATCATTAGAAGCTCAAAGGCACTTCACAAATCTGTTTTACAATACCAAGGTCAATCTCTGGTTAAAAAATATACAGCAAATTCAGGCAAAATTCCTCTGACCAACTCTCCTTTAAAGTCTCCTCTCCCTAGATAATAATTTAGTTGTATTAATCAATACAATGAAACAAAATCTGAGACCTTTCAATTTTGTTCTGAGGGTATGTTGTTACCAATCAAAAAGCAAGACAAAATTTGCTGCTTAACATAAGGGCTTCAAGTGATAATGCAGCCCCTGAAGGAGCACTACTAGAAAATGCACTGACAAGGAAGGGCTTCAATCAGCCGCACAACTTTTTCCAAGGAAAGGTAATGAAGTTTTAACCTTGAACCTCTAAAATAATGGCTTTTCCCAGAACAAACAACAATGCCATGATCCTGCCTGAAAAGCTGAGAAGCCCAAACAAGGCAAAGAAACAATTCAAAGTGAAATAGATTGGAGGAAAGGGGAAACAAAAACAGGCTTCACTCTCAATTCTGCCCATCAGTTTAACAGTAACTGGAGCACATGTGCTGTGTTACCCTCAGCCTGATCGAAGTGTAGACATGCCCTGAGGGATTTCATCCCCTGGCAGGCTTAACTGGAGAATGTTAGCCAATGAAATCAGCACACAATGCAAGGAGTTCGTGCATTACAGCATACTTAGGTGCACATTGCTCATAGGAGGACTCTGCTCCACTCTTCTGAAGGAAGAAAACCCTTTAACCCTTCCGAAATACAAGCTGCTCCTTAAAGGATAACCTGGTGATGCTGGCACCATGGCAACAGTGGCACCATGGCAACAGTGACAGTCAGTACCTTCATGATCCACACAGCTTTGATCCAGCCACACAGAAGTTTTTTCAGTTGCTGTAAATTTCTTTGAGAATGTTTATTTCATAATTGCCCAAATGCCTGCATTCATCTCCTTCTCTAAAGCATCTATTTTCTAAAAGAAGGTTTTGGTTACTCTCTTCTGCCCTTTCTTTATATTTTATCTTTCTTCTTTTTATGGTTTTTTTTTGGTTTTTTTTTTTTTTTTAGCATTGTAAAAGCAATGATGGTAAATTCTGGGGGTTAAGAACACAATTAATTCCATGCATTGTGATTCAAAAGCAGGCAGATTTTCAACATGCCTTAGCAGTCAAATGCTTAATGATAATGATAAAACTTATTTCTAGTGTAAATGAGTCTATCTGTTTTTTTATAGGAACAGATTCTGACAAAGCTTAAAATCACCTACATGTTACATTTAGTATATAGAACATACTAAAAGAAGAGGGAGAGGGTAGATCAAATGACACACAATCAGCAACTTGCTCTCGAAAACATTTTCACAACAAAAGCAGAACAAATGCCTCTAGAAAAATCATCAGATATTGCAGCGTGGTTTCTCTTTTTTACATTACAAATATCTAAATCAATAATCTCTGTACAGCAGATGAGTATTTCTATATATTAGCTTTTTGACTTCTATGAGAAAATAGATTTTCTAATTAACTCTAGTAGGTGCTTAGAGAGAAGATAATCCTCTGCATTTCTGTGGCTGAGTACCTCTATGCAGTTCCAGTATTTAAAGAATTATGTATGAATCCTCTACTTTCTATCACATTTGTGAAGATTTTTTTCATTGCTGTTTTCTGAAAGTTCTTTTTGTTTCCAGGATTTGATGACCAATACAACTATGATTCTGATCCTATAAGTGCAAGGTGGGACCAACAGGTCGTTGCATCCTTAAATCTTCCTCAAAGTCATTGAGCATCCTGTCTTAGCAGATTAATACATGATCAATATACAACCCTTTCAGATTAATATGCTAGAGTAACTAGTTTTTAACCCTGATCATCATGTAAATATCAAAAGAACTGCTGAACTGCTGTCTAACTTCATCATTTTTTAAATTCTGTATTAGAAAAAATTGGCCAGACTATTGTGCTTGCACGGCATGCATCTCATCAGCAGTTTGGCTGCAGGAGAAAAAGAACCATTAAGGTTTCATTTCTTGCCTTTGATTCTCTTTTAGGGAATCCTCTGCCTTCACCTCTTTGAGGTATGTGCCACCTGTCTTGCTGCTCTCAGCCATACCAGGACTTTAAATATACCTCATGGATGGCCACTTTGACTCCTGGCCTTAATTTTAATTTTGTCTCTTCAGCGTTGCTCTCTTTTTTAAACTTTACAACAGCCACCACAACGATATGATGATTATTTTATGTTGCAGAAACATCTTACAATGTTAAAGCACAGTAAGGAAAGAAGGATATGTGGATTTTGGAGTGTAATTAATAGAATCTACATAAGAAAATTCTCCTCTTATGAAAAACGGGATATCATGGTCACAATTACAATGATCAAAGAGGAATTTCCTTTTCAGCAAGACCTACACCTATCAATGTATAAACATGTATCTATATATGCATTTACATATAAACGTGTACTATATATACACACTGCAGAAATACATAAACATATGTGACTGATTAAATAGGACAGAACTACAACAAGCACATTGTAACTTATTCTGCTTTCCCCCCAAGAAAAGCCATTCATTTAAAGAAAATCAAAACTCTTTGCTCCCTGGAAAATACCACACTGGGCTGAAAATTATGGTGATTGTAGTGATTTCCTTCTGAACATCAAGTAGCCACTTCACATTGCCTTCATTCAGACATAAAGATCAGAATTTCTGATCAAAGACAAAGCCATAAGAAGAATAATTTGCCCTTGACTATTGGAGATAATGGCCAAGACATCCATCTTCCCTTCTAAGAGCTCAAGCAGTGATGCCAATCTTCAGCCTATAAAGTGGCTGAAGTGGTACAGAACCCAATTTTAACAGTACCTCTGCTCATATTTTAAATATTTCTCTTAAATGTGCCCATCTGTAATCCAGATACTGTCATTACTTTCAGAGTTCCAGTTCTAAGGACACAAAGGGAACAGCCTGCACAATTCTTGTAATTGCTGTTCCTGAGCATGCTTTGCTGATATGGAAACACGATCAATCATGATTCAAACAGGTGTGTGCACATGCTCCAGACTAACAGCATCTGTTCAGGTCAGTTCTGCAAACAAGAGGCACAATCCATACAGCTGAAGCTTTGCCAAGTAAAGACAACAAAAGTCATTTAATGGGGAACACAAGGTTTCTTTATCCCAAATAAATTTGATTTTCTTTGAATTTGCTGAGAAGCATTTTGCCCATTCTTGTTATTTCCCCAAATTTAAGACCCAACATCCCCAGTTTCCTGTAGATGCTTCATGCATTATAATGCTTAATTGTACTTTTCCTGTATCTTTTCAGCCTGCCAAGGAGTCTCTTTTTCTTATATGCTGCTTCATTACTGCAAAGGCCTTAAATGGCTCCTGACATTTAGCCTCCCCCCTGAAACTTCTAAGTTCAGAAGCTGAGAGGGCAATGTGATTCATCATCTCACTAATATTTTATGAATTATTAAATATTTGTGCAATGGAATAAACATTTTAACAGCATCAACAACCACAGCTGTAAAGTTCTACCTACTAGGACCACAGACAAAAATTGGATTGGACTAAGATAAGGTTTAATCAAGTATTGGATGATGGCAGAGGATTTGGAAGAATTTATGATTTTTCCCTAATGCAGCAAGTCTGGCATCATTGTGCACATCAGAGAAAAGGAGGTATTTTTATCTTGACCTTAGCTGATACAAAACTTATATCTCATGGCATGAAGGTTCTTAATCTTTCCCTTTCTCTCCAAGAAAAACTTCCATATAATGTCTACTACTGCTGAAATTGTTCAGTCCCTGGAACCTTTTAAGCAGATCCAAGCCTGTAAAAAATATACACCTCTCTTTACTTTTAGTCAGTCTCAGTGTTATCTTCTCTTTCAGACTCTGAATTTTACTGATCAATAATATGGTACACTGTGTAAAAAAATTACTTTTTCTATATGTTCTATGAGAAGTATTGATTTTCAGTTTTGAGCAGCAGTCAGCTGTACTAACCCTTTGCTGCTGCAAAATACCACCATGAAATACACTTCATTTTATATTAAGCTCAGCAAGAGCTAGTCTTCTGGCATTCCAAGTTATTCTTCATCTCATGAGATCATGAAGATAATTCAGATGAAGCAATCATGATTTTCGTTGTCACACTTAAGTGGTGAATTTAACAGCCAAAATGGCATTTTGCTGTGTATATCTGGCAAGAAAGGAGCTGGCTCCTTGGGAATGAATGAGCTCAGCATCTGCCTATGCCTATCTTTCTTCCAAGTGCTGGATGCCCATGAGTGGGCATCAATCTGGAGCAGTTACTATAACTTTCTTGCAGGAGAGGATGTTCTTCCAAACAGGTGAACCATGACCACCACAGCTCAGTGGTGGCTCAGCTGGTATCCAGGAGAAAAGAAAAAGCTGGTTCCAGCAGACAGCGTATACACTAGATAAAACCTTTACAAAACAGACGAGAAGCCTGAGAGCAGTAAATGTCCCCTGGGGATCCAACAGAAAAATTTCTTTTCCACATAGGCCTCAGGCAGGTGAATACTCACCCAGCTGTGCACTCTGAAGTCACTGCCATAACTGGCCCAAAGATCCAGATGGGGACTAGCCCAACACTGGTCATATCTGGAACCCTTTGCCATGGAGGGAGGTGTTGAGTGGGATGAGACACGTTCTCAGAGATTGCTCTTTCCATGCCAGATTGCCCGAAGTTCTCATGCTGAACATTGCAGACTGAGGCTATTGTCAGTACAAGAGCTGTGCATTTCTTGAGTGCTTCTTCAAGCCCCTCCTTGCCCCTAATGTCACTGCTACAAGAGAACAAATCTTGTGCATGCTGCTTTTCTTATATTTGGAAAGCCCAAATGCTGCTGAAAAGGTTCAAGGGAGCTGTGAGAACCAATGAGGATGCCCAGCTTAAGGGGAATATTTTAGTGAAAAGAAATGCAATGCAATTTTCCATTGTTAAAACCTATACACACACCTGAAGTGCCTATGTTCCTTGTCAACATTATCAGATGTAAAACATTTTTCTGTCATGACTAATTCAGAACTTTGTGGAGGATATCAGCAGTATCAAAATAGCATAGGAAACTTTGGAATGCGTAATCAAGGGGTTTTTTTTAAAATCTGTTAGCAAAAATAGCAACTTTCCATCAGCCTCTCTCCCAGATGACACTTACAGTTTTGGTATTTCTATGCATGTATAAAGTCCATTTCCTATTATATTTCCCATCTCACAGCTCCTTTGGGAAAACCTAATTCATAAACAAACAATTCCCAGAGAAGATAACTAAATCTCCCTACTGACCCCTTTCCATACTACCAACAAGAATAACAGAGGCACAGTCTCTGCATTGCCATTCTTTGCTGTGTTTATGCTGTTTTAGTAATGATGTAATGGAAAGAAAGTGACATGCTACTATTACTGTTGTTATGCTAAGGACTGCAAGGAAGAATTGATTTTCTTTAAGGTTTTATTTTTCCATTTAAAAATGACAGCCTTTCCAGGGCTTTCTAACCATTACACCTTACAAAAGGTCAAAATATTCCATCATAAGCTTTAAAAAATGTGATACTTGAAAAAATATTTTTTAAAAAACATTTCTTTAGCTGATCAATTTTGAGCAATGCCTTTTACGAGCAATGTCACAAGGTTACACACTCAGCAGTCTCTGTATGTCCCATGCACAGGAAGACAGTGACAGAACTGACTACAGTTCACTATACTCCAAACATTTCCTCCAAAAACAGTTGGGGAAACCTCTGCAAGGGAGGTCCATTCCCTTCTGGCCCCTTAGAACAACAATGCACAGCAACATGCATATAGAGAAAGCTGGACTCTGCCCTCTTTCTCTCCATGCTGGCTGTGCATAGGTCAAGAACAGCCCACCTCCTGACATTGTCTGAAGCCTATGTGACTTCCCTGAGTACCACAAATTTCAGAAATAGAACATAATCCATTTAGTCTGCCTTCCCTAGACCTCTATGGCTGTTTTCTGACTTTTGTTGAAAGTCAAAATATAATCCTTAAACAGATGTATGGAGTTGGACTGAGAAATGAATGCACTTGAGGTTTGGCAAAGAGTTGGTATGAGATGGGGAGGAAGAGAAAGACAGAGAGACCTGTTTCAGGGAGCAGCATCTGAAGTTTCTGAAGGAAGATGCCTGAAGTGTGACACCCAGTGCCTACCACAGAGGTCAAGGCTCAAGATCTGTGAGACAGCCTGGAGACATTTCACCCACAAAGGTATTTAAAAATCAACAGGGAACATTCTGAAAATAATAGAGAACCAGCAAATCAGAAGAATGTGGCTAAATCTTTCCTGATTTTGGAAGCCCAGCCTTAGCTAACTTTGGAGCTTTCTACATTAGTATGTTACAGAGTGCACAGTGCTCCCATGTAATTTTGGCATTTACATCAGTGCATTAGCAACGGAAATTACTTCCAAAACTGTTCTCATTCTTTTGATTTCTCTTTGTGACAATAATGATTCATCTCCCAGCCTCAGCTCTCCATATGCTAGTAACTCCAGGAGACTAAATAAAAACATGGGAGAGTAGCAATCTATTATGCAGAGGAACAAATAAACCTGCATTCTTTACAATTCAAAATTCTGTTAGATTTGAAAAAATTTCCTTTTGAACTGTTGTTTTGTACTGTCAGTCATATAGAGATGGTTTGTCAAGGCTAGGAATGAAAAAGTATCTTCCAAAGACATACTCTAAGCTCACGGTTCTGCCTTTAGCTTTACATTAAAGAACATGCCAGTACCAAACATACACTTCAAATGGATATCATAACAGATAAAAGGAAGCAAATTATTTCAGAGCATCTCTTAGGGCTTGAAGTTAATGTCTGCTGAAACTAGATTTATTATATTAAGCACAGCTGAAAAATTATTCTGTGATACCATCCCCAAGTCACAACACATAACTTTGTGCGACCATGTCATGCCCAAAAACAGTGTAGCTGGCTTTTTCAGTGGATACACAATTGCAGCCATTTACATCATCCTCACAATATTAAAATTTTCCATTACCTGGCAATTCAAAATCTCCAACAACAAGTCTCAGCTGTTCTTACAAGGCAGCTTCCTTAAATTGCAACAGTGCCCCAGGGAGCCTGTGTCACTTAGCTTAGTGGCCATGCAGCACACAATGAAGTTGTTATGGAGACTGACGTCTCCCCAGCAATTATATGGTGTAATTAGTGTTGGCTGCTACAACGTAACTATGAAGCTGTCTCCATGGAAACTACCCTAAAACCGCTGTTTTTAAGGTTTCAGCAACTAGTCTTTTTTACAGACCCTTACAATGCAGTGAAGTTCACACTGATTGCCTTCTCTGCTTGAAGCTGAGAAACATATTCTCTTTTCCAAGGTATTTGCATAGTCCTCATGGTGACTCACATGAATCAACTATATGTAGCAAGAATAAATGTACATATTTCATACAGTGAGGACCAATCAGAAAGCAATAAGGATTTTTACTGTTTCTAACTGTCTTTATCCATCTATGTGTGCACATCCACATGCATGACAGTGCACAAGGTGTGTAGATGGAACAAGTTCAGTTCTATTTTTATGAGCCTCTTCTTGGAATCCTTGAAAACTTCAGTGTCACAGAACCTTCCTCTCTCAGATTAGAGAGGCAGTTCTAACCACACTGTTGCCACAAAGAGCTCCTACCAGTAGGGTCCAGATGGGTCTAGGACACAGTTCTCCCTCTCTCACAGGGTTTTGTCTTGTAGCTGCACAGTTTTCCCAGGTTGGGTGAGCAGAGATCTTGAGACAGTCTTGCAAAGTGCAGGATCTTTGCTGCAAATTCATTGTGTTTATGGAACTTCAACAGGAGTTTATGACATTTTTGCCTAAAGCTTTACAAGGTCCAAGCCAAGAAAGAAATGGGATTTTCAGCCAAGAATCTCACTGTCACTTTTTCCTGCGCCAGCAGCATGCAAAGAAGACACTACTTCAGTCTACAATATAACCAAGTAGTGCCAGAAAACCAAATACATTCTTGTTCTAGTTATGATATTCATATAAAATTTTTAAACAGGTTTTTAAGTTCCAGAATCCTGTTCCATTAAGGCAGAGAAGAACAAGGGAGAGACATTTACTTCAGAAGGTACCCATGGCAGGACCCTTTTATAAATTTCCTGCAAATAAATAGCCCCCAGCAGAATATTTTCGAGCACTTGCATGCTAAGCAGCAGTGAGAAAGGAATTAAGAAGTATACAAATTGAAGCAAATGTTGTGGCAGAGGCTTTAAGATTGCAACAATGTGGAAAAGCATGAATTCATTTTATTTCTCTTGGTTGGTTTGCCCCTAGAATTACAGCAGATAAATTCTCATGTGAAATGCTATGAGTGAAGAGAGGTGCAGTGAGCATAACAAGGCTAGGAGCCCCAGAAGGCCTGCAGTTGTGGCTTGCTATTTTATGAGAAGCAGAAAAAGAGAATTTCTGCTTTAATAAAAACATCAGTACTTTCCCAACCATTAAGATGGATGTCATCAATTATTTTTGCACTGACATGAAGAAGGATCTAGTTTATCCATTCTCTTCAAGACACCACGGGGAACAAAGAAGCAAAAACACAGACACAAAATACGAAATCCAAGAATACAGGAGTCATTCTGAATGGCAGGAGGGATTCTGAACAGCCATTATATATTTGGGAGGAAAACTAAACCTGCTGGGGTATAAGTAGAGTT
Source organism: Onychostruthus taczanowskii (assembly GCF_017590055.1). NCBI lineage: Eukaryota > Metazoa > Chordata > Aves > Passeriformes > Passeridae > Onychostruthus > Onychostruthus taczanowskii. The sequence continues at coordinate 10,644,469 of NW_024498795.1, forward strand.
GGTACACAGAACCCACAGATAAGAGATGCTTTCAGACACTCCTGCAAAGCTGCTTTCGCAATGTCTGGCAGCCAGCATTAAACACAGGATGACCTGGGGCATACACATCTAAAGTTAACAAACAAGGAACCAAAGCAGCTGTCAGAGGATGCTTTTGTGTACTAGGGAGCCTCCAACACTGCTCAGATAAATTATAGATTACATAATAGTGCCTGGGATGTTTATATAGAAAATAGTTGCATACTCCTGATCCGATTATTCTATATTTCCTTCCAACCCATGCATAGGAAAATCAGTAAATCTCAATGCAACTTAATTTCAGTTATTGAATTTCCTTTCTTCAGGTGAGGGAGGAAGAAAAAGAGAATTCAAAATCCACTGACCTTTCCATTTGTTCTTCCTGTTTATAACAAGCTGCTTCAATAGGTTCTTACTGGAAACAAGCTCAATTCCCTACTAAAAATTTTTTAGGATAACACTAAACATGACATGGGAATACAAATTCACAAGTAACCAGGATGTTGCTGAATTTTTCCATTCTATTAATGATTTAAATTATTTCTGCTGCTTAACTTTTAGAGACCCTAACAGGCTTCATCACCAGATATAGATTGGCAACCTTAATCAAAACAAACTCACTGACAGCACTGTTAGAGCTCATTAGCATTCTCACCAGATGCTTCTGTCTGTATATATGAGCATCTCCAGTTTTTTCTTTCCAGTACATGACCCAGGATACTAGCACAGCTTTCAAATTAAAAGAAATCTCAGTACAGCGTCAGATCCTTGCTCTTCTGGGGATTAAATCTGTGCAAGGCTATGACAAATCATTTCATATTTCTTGGACTTCTTAAAAACGTTTTTTTTATACAGATCACTTCACTGATTTTTTTGCATTTCTCAGGAATTTATACAGATGTGACTAACACATGCACTATTTGTTTTCACAGAAAAAGTGCAGAGAGCATTTGTCACTATAATTATCACACAGGACTTTATACACAGATGAAACCTGTGCTTCATCTGTCTCTGTGCAAAGCAATGCCCTAGCATGAGAGCTGTCAGAAATCATTACAGGAAAGAATTTAAAAACCTCATGCATTGATTCAGTTGCCACAGCCAAAGTAAAGATCATAACATCAAGTTACAACCCAGCTCCAGTTTTTAAGTGAATGAAAAATTAGAGGGCAGGGAGGCCAAATATGTGGGCTTCACAAAGAATGTGTCCTTGGATGTGCAAAGCAGAGCCGATCAGATCCCATGGTTAATTTATTGGAAATGAAGCTGTGACAACAATCTCAGCCCCAGCTCATCAGTCACATAGGTACAAAGCATCCAAATGGAAAACAGATTTTCCGATTCCCTGCACCTCCCTAGAGGCCTGTGCTGCTGTCTGAGGACTGCAGCAGTCTCCTTTCTTGGCTCATTTGCAAGATAAACATATTCTGGCCTCAAACGCTGCTCCTTTCCAACTGCTGGTGAAAACTCCAGTCAGTCTGAGAGATTAGGAGGATGATCTAGAGCACTACTCAATCCAAGAAAAATGCTCATGTGGGAACACAAAGCTGTTGTTGTGACCAGAGGTGTTTTGGTTTTTTTTTCCCCCCACTGGATCCCATTCTGCAAATCCAGATACAAATACTTTCTATCTTTATTCTTTATCCATATTAACTTCCTTTCTTTTCTGTTTATTTTTTAAGGGAGCCATACACTTAGACTTAAACAGATTTTTACAGTGCTAGTTAAATGCTGCTTTTCTGCACTTACAATGATTTAAGATGTGACTGACACAGCCCTCATACCTGGGCAATGCTGAGCTGGACCAGTACACAGTTTTACCATTTCCAAACACCTGCAGGAAGTAGTATTAACGATCAGACAGATGGAACTCAAATCTTAACTACACAGTACATAAATTTATAGTTCCTTGTAGATACAAGGTTCCTTGGGAGAGTTTTTTGGGAGCCAGTAGATCAGCCCCTACCCTTAAGGCAAGCTTCAGTTCAGGTCTTGCTTTCTGCCTGTCTGTGTCTGTCTCTACTTTGATTTCTGTTCTAAAACTGATGTATGGTACTTCCAAACTTTTCAAGCATTCACTGACTTTTAACCCTAAATCAACTTCATTTCAGCAGTTGGAGCAGCAGCTCCTCCATGCTCCTCATGCATCCTTAGATGGGTATGGTAGAACCCTAAAATAAGTCACATAGCAAGCTTTAAAACACTAGCGGATGACTTAGGGAAACTACTAGTGTTGATAAAATTATTAGTGCTACAGATAGATCTCATGTATTCATTATTATTGCCCTCTTCAAACTCAAGATAAGACATATAATTTGAGCACTGGGTTAGAAGCTACAACAGAAAAAAGATTAATTGCTCTGTTACAAAAACCTTCCAAGCAAGAAAATTAAACAATGTACATTTAAAACATGCACTTTAAAGGCTAAAGAACAGATTAAATTCTTCCAGTGACACAGGGACAAGCTTTTAGTTGGCATGAAGGCACATAATTTCATTGACAACACTGGCTAAAACAAACTTCATATCACTTATGTCTAGAGATGGCCAAACCCCCACAAATCTAGAAACCTTTGAAATCTGGGAAAACTTTGATCCAATCCAGACTTTATGGCTCTGATCCACTTCATCTGGGATGGACCCAAATGTGCTTAAAATATATTTCACAACACATTTTTGCTTGCATTTTTTTCCAGTAGGTCATAAATACCACATGTAAAACCATTTACTCTCATTCACAGCACCTACTAGCAGAGCCAGCTATTCCAATCTCCAACCCAGAATGTTAAACAAAAAACAAAAACAAAAACAACAACAACAACAACAAAAAACTAAAACAAAAAAACCCCCACAACAACAACAAAAGACTCAAGAGCAAGTTTTAGATCAGTTGACTTTGCTACCAAGCAGTAAGAAGAAAGCTGAGGTACTAAAATCTTCACACTCACAATGTTTGGAAGAAATTTAAACTAGTGAGAAACACTGTGTGACTTTTACATTGGGGAAGAGCTTACAAAGCACAAACCAAGTAATATCACTCCGCTCTTGTTATCCCCACAAAAAACAGACTCATTTGACTACAGTTTCTAAAGAAGCATATTATGTGAATCTAGGGTTTGGGGTGGGGAGGGGGTGATGATGTAACAGCTTCATTCACTGTAGTAGGAAAGGTGAGATCACAAACCACATCAGAAGGTTGTGGTTTTCAGATGACCTAGATGAAAGTGACGAAACTAAGTAAAATCTAAGCAGGGAAAAGGAGTCTGACAAGCTCTTTTGACTGCATTCGCCATCAATCATTTTAAAACTGAGTTGTTAATAGCTTAAATCAAGTACAGCCAGACCCCAGATCACAGGATAATTCCACAAGGAATGGACCTCAGGAGGTCAGACTGGGTTGCTTAGGGCTTTATCCAGTTGGGTCTCGTAAACCTTCAAAGTTGGAAACAGCACAGCCTTCCTGGGCAGCCTCTGCCCTTGCCTGACTTGTCTTTGGGGTGAAAAATTTTTTCCTTGTACCTAATCTGAACCTCTCTGTTTGTTTTACACACCTGGGTATCTGGATCTGTCTTCTGGATGATTTCTCCATAGCTACTGGGTGGCTGCTGTTTCTTAGGTGCTCCCAAAGATGTCCCTCTTCCAGGCTGAACAAGCCTGATTCAGCAGCCACTCCCCAAAATACCAATGATCCAGTCCCCTGACTTTCCCAGCAACCCTCTGCCAAACTCATTCCAGTTTATCAATATCTTCCCTGTACTGAGGTGCCTGAAACAAGGCTCTCTATTTCAGATGTTGACTAACAAGCGCTGAGGAGAAGGTCATGATCACTTCCACAAATTTGCTGTCTATCCTATTATAAGTACACCCCAGGATACTCAGGGTTTTTTTAGCTGCCAGGGCACACTGCTGCATCATGTCCTACTTGCTGTCTACCAAAATCCCAGGTCCTTTTCCACAGAGTTGCTTCCCAACTACGCAGTCTTCAGGCTCTATTATTGCCACCGACTCTTCCTTCCCATATGCAAGGCTTCACATCTGCCCTTGATGAATATTCTAGGATTTCTGTTGGCCCATTCCTCCAGCCTATCCAGATCCCTCTGGAAGGCAATCCTATCCTCCAGTATTATTGACAGGTCCTCCTAATTTGGTGTCCCTTGGAAATGTGAGTGCACATTCTTGCTTCTCATTTTTCAACAAAGATATTAAATTGTAAAGGACCTAGGACAGATCCCTCTGCCATTCCACTTGTCACAAGACTCCAGTTAGACTAGGAATCATTAACCTCTACCTTCTGAACCTGATCCTCCAACCATATTTTTACCCATCTAGTTATCTGCCCATCCAGACTGTAGTACTCTTAATTTTTATATAATAATATTGTGGGACATACCATCAAAAGCCCTAGTAATGTCAAGGCAAATGATATCCTCAGCTCTCTTCTGCAACAAAAACAGTGAGAGTTTTGGTATTGAACTTCAGGGAATTAGCTGTAACTGTTGGCTCAGGAAAGACACACTCAAACTGTGCAAAATGGCTGGTGCACACACTCATAGAAGACGTAGTCTTCAAAACACTTTGGAAAGCACAGGTTTGCATTTCTGGCATGCCACAGTCCAAATCCTTAGCTGCAATAATCATCCCAGTTCCATTAGGCTCAGTCTACACACAGTATTTCATCTCAGATAATGATCCTGGGATATTACACACCTGATATTTGTTGCCACAGCTCTACACGCAGGTTACACAAACAGGACCAAGGAAGCATCAAGGTGGAATAGCAAGAGAAACTAGAGAGATGCAGAAATTCCTCAGTTCTCCTGGCATAGATCCACTGTGTTCCTGTGAGGGTCTTTCTCTTACCTTTGCAAGGAAACTCCAGGCTGCATATTGCCCCGAGGTTGTGCTGCTTTTTAGCTTCACTGTGTGCAACATCAGAAAGAATCCCAGCAGTCCACTACAAAGGATGGAGAAAGCTTGTTAATAAAATCTCTTAACTTCAACTAAACAACCTCTTACAGACATCTTGGTTTTCCTAATGAAGAACTGCAATGTTAATCCCATTTGGAGAATGAAAGCTGGTGGACAAGAAGCTTACATTATGTCCAGTATACCTAGTGTTTTGTTCAGTCAGTGACTAGAATCTGAATAAAGTAAGTCTGACACTCTTATGGTTGGTGTCTAATGCACTTGCATAATCAGAAAAGTAGAGATTATTGAAAACATGAGGTGAAATATTAACTTCAGGCATTGAGATGGCTCTGAATAACAGCAATGCTAATTTCAGCAGGAGCCACACATATTTGGCAACTAACTCACTTCAACCTCCACAGAGCCTTGAACTGAAAAAATAACCACTGGAAAATTTCTGCCTGAAGCTTTTAAGCTGTTTAAACTTCATGAAGCCAAAATTCCAATTAGGGAGTCAAAAACATCTCTACTGTATAACAAATAGATGGCTCAGTAGTGCTGGGAACAGGATACTCCAAAATTTTCTGCTGACAATTAAGAGAATTTTGATTCTCAAGTCTTACAGGACAGCAGTTCACAGCACTCCTGTAGCCAAGACTACCCTTAAGGAAATTTTGTTCCACATCTCCACAGACTTTATGGAGTTCATGAGATTTGGCTCTGGATTTTGTTTCGCTTGTGATATATGTACAACCCACTGACTGTGAACCAGTGGAACACTGTAAGCAGGGAACAGAAAATAACTAAAAAATATGTAAGGCACAAATTACTGTGAGACGTAAGAGATTACAAAGTGCTGTGGGAAGCTGCATGGGAAAGGATCAACACAGGCAGAAAGGTGGTGAAGCAAAAAGTGCCTTGGAATTCACAGAGGGTATGATGTTCTGGATAGAGGTACCACGCAGTTGGTCCCCTCTCTACAGCACCAGAGAATGTGGAAAATGGTGGCTCCTCAGGTCAGAAGTTCTGTGCTGGGCTCCAGTATACCATCTGTTCCCTGTGCAACACATGTGGCCAAGTTCCAGCTCAGCTGCATGTCCATACAGGCACCAAAGAGCAGGTTAAGATAACTTCCCAGGAGTAGAAGGCATTGGGAATTTTTGCATTGAGCCATAATACAAAATCCTTTGGGATGTGTGTAAAGTCTGAAGTCAAGGGAGCAGATGCTGCTTTGATGACAAAAGCTAGGCCTAAACTCAGCAACTTGTTGCAGGGGATGGAGTGCTGAGCAGTAGAGCATTCCACTCTGAGAAATGAATGAGTTCAATGAACCAACATTGCCCATACTTTTAAAGAGTCCAGTAGCTTATTTCAGATCTTCTGCCCTGCTGTGATGGGCTTTCAGTCATGAAAATTTGAAGATATTTAGTACAACTCAAGAGATTAAAAAGTGAAACAGCAAATTATAATACCTAAAATATTGATGCCACAATTAACAGCAATTTATTTTTTTTAAATAAACTGAGCACTTTCCACCTTACTGCTGATGCTTCAGATACTTTTCAGAGGCAGTAGATTTAGCTGCATGAATTGCCCTTACCCTACATTGCATAGGTTTTCCTCCAAATCCCACATATCTACAAAGACACTCAATTATAAAATGTAGGAGAGCAACTGAGATGGTTTTTTCTCCATCTAACCATTCCTTTCCCCTTCCTTTGGTGTACAGTGTTATCTACTACACATGTGCTGAAGGTGGGCCAATGGAAACAGAAGTGGGAAGCTGCCATAGAGGTAAATGCAGTGAATGAGAATAATATCTGGGCTAGACTGATGTCCATTAGAGCCTGCAGTTAGACCTCACCTTCAAGAAATATAGATTTCACCTACCTACAGAATACCTAATTGTGAGTTACTTGTACTGTGCATAGACCACACTTGGAATAACATAACAAAAACCTATGTACATTGGAAATTATTTAACAATCATTCTCAATATACCCTTTCAACAGAAATTCCAAAGTCAGAAAATGCCTTTCAAGAAATATTTTTGCCATTAGTTAGCATGAAAATATCTTTTTCCCCCTCTTAAAAACATAATTTGGTAAAAGACTGAGGGGGAAAGACAGGAATCTTTTAAAAATTAAGATCTATGGGAAACATATTTATGTTGTCCTGTGAGAATTATGCCAATATGCAGTGAACTTTTGCTACTGAAAATAATTAAACGCTTGTTAAAGCTTTTCCTTTTTACCCAAACCAGCATTCTGCCAAATCACAAGATGTACAGGCAAATAAATCCATGTACATCCATATACTGCTGAAGACTAATACTTAGTAATTGCTGCAAACAGCAAGTTTGGGTTAATCTGACTTCAGAAGCATTTGAGAGATGCTATGTATCAAAGCTTTGCTACACTGGGTAAACAATATTTTACTGGCAACTGCGAACTCCCCCAATCAGAATGCACTCACTCAAGGAAACACATACTTTCAGCACATTTGAGTCTCAGGCCATCAAATGCATATCCACAGACATGCAAAGATTTGTTCTTTGCAATTCTACTGGCTTATGGCAGCAGAAACTAGTATAAGCAAGGATTTACATGCTACAAAGTTTTTAACTGAGAGTACAGGCTGGAAGTCAATTAAACCTCTTATTTTGAAAACATTTACATGACCTGTTACAGAGAGGTTACCTGGCACAGCAGCTGCTATGAAACCTGTAGAAGTACAGGAATGGAAAATCCAAGGCACTGAAGAGATCACCTGAGGGACAAAGCAATACACTCAGTAGGTGGGAAAAAAATTACCCACTGTTACAAGCAATGCGACAGCAATTACATGAACATTACTAGTTTAACATTCCTTTGAGTCTTTACAGCTGGCTGACTTTTCATTTATGATGCTTTCCACATTTCTGGCTTGTTTAATGATTTCTCTCTGACCTTGCTTCTAGCCAGTTCTTGCCTTTGGTTGAAAAAGGGGAAAGGGATACCTAAGAATATTTATTCTTTTCCAGTATTCAGAAGGTCCTGTTGCCAGTGGACAGACATGTATCGTATCCACTTCTTTTATAACACAGCATGTGATAGCTCCTACTGAAACAACAGGAAACACAGACATATGGTGGTTGCTTCCCCCTCTGGCATTTGAACTCCGTGACACAGAGCATGTTGAGAGGTTTAAAGAGTTCTCCTAGGTCTAAGTAGAGCTCTTGAGTACTTGCATTTCCAGGAACCCAGGATTGGGTGCTCTTGGTGGCAATTCCAGGAGTTCTTTGGCCTTCAGGCTCTACAGATTTGCATGAAGTTCCATCTTTCACTTTTTTAAATGCAGGACTGTTTCACTTAACATGTATGTCTATCCTGGTGACGGTTTCCTGTATACACAATCTGCACCACCAGGAAAAAGGGAAAATTTATGTTTCTTTAAATGCTTCCTTCTTTGTTTTTCTGGCTGAACAAATGTAAGCAACAGATGATCACCTTTACCCTCTTAATTATCAACACACCAGAAGACAGGAATATTAGCCACCAAAAAATGTCTCAATTTTTACCACCTGATATGCTGCTACTTCAAATCCTGCTATGGGCCCAAGCAATGGGATCCGCGTTATGAAAGAAACAAAACAAAAACTCTGCATAGCACTGAGGACAATGCAGAGAAGGAAACTCAGTCCTACATGAACTGCTGGGACACTGCTCTGAAGAGGACATGTTGGCTTAGGGAATTCTTGTTCTTTACCATGCACCACCCCAAAAACTGTTCTTTGTTGTCAGTCCCATACTGCTTGTTTGCAAAGGATAGCTAAGAATGGTATTGGGAAATATCATGCAACTTACACCAAGTTTATATACCCTTCTGTCCTCTTCCTACATGATAACATATTATTGGTCATATTCAGGGCTAAAATTCTAAGGGTTCCCTTAAAACATGCACAGAAAGCAAAAGCAACATGGAAACCTAAGAAAGGAACAATTCAGTTCACTTTACCTGCTGGATGGGATGCAGAGGCCAACAGCACTACACTAAAAAATAAAAAATTAATTGGATACCACAGAATTTATGACATGGGTTGAAGACTATAAATTGATAGTTTTGTGTTTGTTTTTTCATGGTGAAACTTATTCCAGTTAAGTAGAATAACTGAGACACAAATAGTAATTAAAAGAAAACACAAGTTGATTGGAAAGAAATGTCTGGGGTCACCTAATAAAATTTCTGACCTGAAGCATGACTATCACAAATATTTGATGAGGCCCTCTGGTTCTGTCTTAAAAAGGCATGTCTCAAAAACCTACCAGTAGAGAGATTCCACACCTCTCTGGGTAACTTTTCCAGGGCCACTCTACCCTTCCAGCAAAGTTTTTCCTGCTGTCCCATTTTTAAACCACCAAAATTGCAATGTATGGTTGTTGCTCCGTATTATGCTGAATATTGCATGTAGACAAGTTTAAAAACACATGAAAATAAAACCAAGTACCAGCCTGAATTATTCACACTTTCCAGATACAAGTGAACAAGAAAACCAGCTGTGACCACTTCTTTATCTGAAGTATTATCACTTACGTTTTCTGAGGTCTTACAAAGGCCTCACCCTTTTGAATTTGCAGTATAGGTTGTACAGAGCCTTTTTTAGTGTTACTGATTCTTCTTGTAAATTTATCTCCATTTTTCATTCCTTCTTAGAAATTGCTTCTAAGATTAGAGGGCTACAAAAACATTCCAGGGTGCCATGAGATGGGATAAGCATGCACGTCTGTACAGCTACAGCTTCTTCCAGTTACCCACAACATACATCCATGACAAACACTAAAGACAAGTGGGAGAAGAAGAAAATAGTATCTCAAGAGTTTGCTTCTTGGTAAGCAGCAAGCACTGCACTTACAGAGGTAAAAAGACCTTCATTAATGTTATGAATGCTCAAGCATTCCAGATCAACTCCCTTTTCCAGTGTTAACACAGCTACCATTTCCAAACCTGTTCACTCACAGCTGGTCCCAGCTCTCTACATGATCAAGCCTCCATGCTTGGTGACCTGCCCTTGGCAAGCTTTGGTGGACCCCAGCATTAGTCACAAAATCACCTGCAGCAAAAGGAACTGCAAAGAGCATGGAAATCCCATGGCCAAGGAAGCTCTAGGGGGAAGCTTGTCACTAAAATCAGCTATGGAACACAATAGGCTGAAGGAGGAAAGGGTTTATGAGGGACAGACAGGCAGGTATGTTAGGCTTCACATTTTATAAGTCTTTGAAAGGCATCAGATGGTATAGTGTGTTCACATTCTCAATATTTATACATGTTTTTAAAAGATGTTATTGCCACAAAGGTATTAAACAAGGCAAAGCAGATCACTTACAGTAGGTAATTTGCCCTACCCCTCCTCCCCACACATAGATGCTCTCCCTGAAAAGGGATGCCAAGAGTAATTCACAATAAACAGGCCCAGTTCCTCTGTTTCCTGGTAAAGAGAGAAAAGGAAGCAAAGGTCTACTGCTTTTGACTGAATAACAGAGAAAATAGGAGACTGACAGGGAAAGTGAAACTGTATCAACAGTGATGAGAAGTAGGGCTAAGCCATGTTTCTCCACTTGTTTTTTGAATTATTACATTTAAAACAAAAACCCACTGAGATTGGGAAATAGTCAGAGAGAAATTTCCTTCTGCAACCGAGAGGAATTGATAACCCTAACAGACCTCCCAGGTTTTGGTCCAAACAAAACAAAACCTTAATTGTGAAGTGCAGGGCAGGTTAAGGCAAATGGATTAGATGGCATTACAGCTGCTCTGTAGCCCTGCTCTGAATGAAGCATCTGTAAAAAAGACATGATGATGCTGTAAAACCAGATTAGGGACTCAGAGGTTTCTAGCAGGACAGCCTGAATACGAGGCTGCAGCAAAAACAAATTCCATGTGCCAGATTTCTCTGCTCCTCTCTTTTTCCCCCTGTACTAAATACTGAGGGCTGGGTCACTCGTGGTTTCCTTTCTGGAAAAAAGAGATTTTGTCAGCAAGAAAAGCAATTTATGCCTGCAAAACTGTTCTCCCCTATTGCAGAAAAGCTACTGCAGCATTTTTAATTCACAGAAGTGACAGATTAGCAGCTCTTCCAGAAGCCAGATGTAGTTTTGCTGCATAGAGTAGAGCCTTTACCTCATAACTTTGCTATTTATTCACCATTTGAAATTCTCCTGTATCTGTTTTCTCCTCACCAATGGCTGCCAGGCCATCTAGGCATGCCTTTGTGGACAAATTTCAGACAGAGACAGGTATTGGGATGCACTGAAACTTTCTTGCAGGTTCTTAACAAGAAGTAAAATATCTTTACTTGCCTCAGCATAGGAGAAAGCCCAAGAGGAGCTACAACCTGCTTCTAAGACATTTATGTCTCCCTCAACATGCCAGGCAGGCATTACTACTCCTCCTCTCATGCTACCCCTCACCAGCTAAGGGGTAGAAATCTGGCTCCCCCTTTGATAAAAAGTGGGGGAACAGAAAGGAATAAAAGAAAATGTAAGATTACAAGGAAAAAAAAACAAACCACTAGGAAGTAGAACACTAATGCAGAAGTCAGAGTACAGAGAAATACAATACTGCAGTTAAAAAAGGGGGTGGGATCAAGAGGATTGGAGGATTAGAGGCAGGATCTTGGAAGTACATTGATCCTTTTCTCTTCCTCCCTGCCCCAGATGCTTAAACACAAGGGAGAGGGATGAATTGGATGGGGCTGGGCACTGAGAAGCAACATTTCCCCTCCCTTCTCTGCATAGCACAGCTCTGCTTTCCCTCCTACACTTGTCCCTGGCCTGGCTCCCTTTTTAAAAGCCATTGAATAATCACGTTGGAAGTGATGAAGTGAGAAGAATGCCAGACTTTTGACATCAGCAAATATTTCTTCAGATCTGTTTGATTCTGGAAAGTTCCCATTCATATACATTTACTTAGGGTGTTCTTTTCTTCCAAACTGTTCCAGATTTCAGAACAAGAAATAGTGCATGGTGTGTAAGGACAGCATATGTTTGGAGACTGCTCATTTCAGTTGCACTTCTGGAAGCATCCAACACAGCCTTCTCTTTTTTACTCTAACATATTGGTATATTCTAGCATCCAGTAATTTGTGGCAGATCTTTTAATCTGCTTCATGAAGGCAGTCTCTACACTCAGTAGAGTAAAACTGTGCTTTCATACTGAACTGAGAAATACTTTGAGTATAATAAAATGAACATTTTGAACATAATGAACACTTTGAACATAATCCTATGTATTAAGAAAAATTTCTTCACTAAAAGGCTTTGGAATCAAGCATTGGAATAGGTTGCCCTGGGCAGTGTCTGAGTCACCATCCTTAGAGATATTTAAGAGACGAGGGGCTTAGGGACAAGGTTCAGTGGTGGGCTTGGTGGTGCTTGCTTAATGCACTCAATGACCTTAAGAGTCTTCTCTAACCTAAAAGATTGGATGATTCTAAACACTATCTGGCTGTGCCCACACAGCTACATGTCTGATCTAGGTTAGAAATAAGGAGCTTTAAACACCTGTTGATCATAGTTTTAGGAGGAAAAACTTGCACTGATACCACACTAGCAAGTTCCTTCACAAATCATAGGATCACACAATCATGCTTGTAGGGACAAGGCCTCCAGTACACACTAAACTGTCCTGTCCTGGAGGTGGAACTGTGATCCTGTCATGGCCAGAACAGTCCCTGAGAAGGGCTGAGAAGAGCAGGCAACATAAGCTTTAACGCCTGCTAAATCACAGAATTTACTGCTGGGCACCCTCTGACAGAGAAAATCAGTAATTCTGACCCAGAGCTGCCTGTGAGGAGTTAGTGCACATTCAGAGAACATTCCTTTAGTCAGTGATGACTTTAAAAGTAGTTTTGATTATTTTCTACAGAAATTAAGTTTGTGCAGTTAAGCTGGGTGTTCACAGCTCCACACAGCTCTCAAACATGCTGAACAGCTTCATCCAGATTTGGGAAGCGGCAGTGGTCTCTGAGATAACTACATGTGCAGGGGTCTCACACAGGGACAAACCCTGCCTGTGCCTCCTGCAGCAGAATTCCAGCCCCATTAGACACTGGAAGAGACACATCATGGAGACTGCAGACCAGGAGAGCATTTCTGCCAAACTTTACACCCTTTCAAACATCATTAGCTATTTTGAAAAAACAAAACTCTAAAAGAATTCAGATGTCACTTATCCCATTGTCCATGGTACTGCTTGTTTTCCCTAGGCAAGATGAGATCCAAATGCTGCAGATTGTGAACTTTTCCTACACACAGAAATGTATACCCATACAGACACATAGACATATAGATACACACAGACCCAAACCAAAGAAATAAGAAACTCCCTTAAGCCACCTGTTTTCCAGCAAGTTGCTTTGCACCATCATCTACACTGAACTTTAAGCCTCTTCTTGGGGAAAAACTTTGGAAGCTTTGATATTTTTGCCCTTAAACAGATGCTGAAAATAGCCATCTTCCAATTTGCATAAATCCATTGTTGGATTGTTTGTTAGCTTCTTTTCTGTAAAAAGAACAGTTTTATATACATATACTGCTGCACCTCACAGTTCCTCAGTGAGAAGCTTCTCACTTTCAAAAGCTTCCAAATAAATTATCATACTTTTCATGTAATGTGGGACTCCTGCTCTCTGCTGGACACAAGTTCAGAGACTTCAAAGGGCCAAGATCATGAACTAACAGAAACAGCCCATCCCTGACTTTTCAATCAAAGCTGAAATATTAAGACCTTTGGCCAAAATCTGAATTTAAAGGTTCATGCCTAGATGCAATTTTCAACTAAAATGAGAACTGAGAGACAGTCAGGCAGCTGCCAAATGAAAAAAAAAAATTGATTTTACTGCTTGGTTCATGATTTCCCTTCAATACAGAGAGGTAGCTACATCTCATTGCAGACTTCATAGATTATTTTTGCATGTGGCAGCATATTTGCAAATTCCAAGACTAATTCTTCCAAAATTTCAATAAACACACCTACCTTCTTTGTGTAAAATGGATTTGCTGTGCATTTTTAATAGATGTAAAACAACAACTGACTTAAACAAGAGCCTACTTCAAGCAAACTGATATCTAGATATTGTCCATTAATGGGACCCTGATGAATCATAAAGGCAAAAGCAGAGGCCTGCATTACTTATTTACAGAAATAGGAGATTTGATTGAACTAAGACAGAAAGAGATACAGTGTTATCATATTGACTATGATCACAAGACAAATGGGAATTGAAGGAAAGCAACTGTCATGCATTGCTGTCCCTGATGTACTTTTATTAGGGATCTTTCATGTGGCCAGACAAGAGCATAAATCCATCTAATCAAACAGGCTGGGACAACTTCACTTTTGTTATGCTTATTCCCAACTTCTGCTCCCTCTTTCACTCCTTCTGACCACAGAAGGAATTTCCTTGAATTTATTATTCATACTTTGTGTTCCCAAATGACTTTAGGTATGAACCCAAGAAAAGAGGCCAACATATATTAGATGTGATTTTGGATGGAAGAAAATTGAATCAAGTCTCTAGATGCCTTACTTGAAATAAAGCCTCACAAAAACCTAACAGAAGCCATGTACACTGAATGTCCTGGTTTGTGGCTCTTTGAAGAAAGGACTGGATTTAAAAAAGCAGGGGAATCTGGTCAGTGACTCAGACTCTTTCACTAGCTACAAAATAACAAGCCACTCTTCTATCTCCAAATCAGAAAAACAACTGAAAGTCAGAATTACTCAATCCCACTAATGGCACTCTGAACAATCAGTTACTGCTCATGTTCTTTGCACACAGTACTTTTGTAATCACTACCTCCTCTTCTGGCAATTTTGTGCAAGTTTTATTTTCTGAAGTGGGGTATTGCCAGGGAGTTACTCTGTAAATATTATTTCTGGAAGTGATAGATCACTTGTGCACGTGGTGATTTAAAAATTCATAATTAACACCTCGTTACCTCCTCAGGTGTATATTGGCATGTCCACCTACAACTGGAGCCAAAAAAATTCAGCTGCTAAGCCGTTCAGCTTAGCACTGCTCTTTCAGTGAATGCCCTGCTAAATAAATGCATTGAAGTAGTGGTAGCTATGAGTTTCTTCAACAAGCCAAGGTTGAAAATGAAAACATATACCACATAAAACCAGCCCTGGTGTATCAAAGACTTATTCATTTTACCTGAACACATAGTTGATGTACTGTTGGTCCAGATCACTGGTAGAGGAGGCAAAGAAAAAAAGGTGGTATTTTTAGCAGCGCACTTCATTTGATCTAACAGATCAGTATATTAAGCAGTAATATACAGTAATGCTGTAATATTACATTATATTAATTTATATAATATATAACAAGGTTAATATTAGGTAATACTAACATTATATTATAATTATATACAATTATAAAGATACCATAGTAATAATTCTATCAACACAAATAAATTAATTATCAATTGACCAACATATTAATTTACACAGGATCCACACATTATTTCTGTTGTTACTGTCAGTAGGAGTTTCATTTAAAGTGAAGATAAAGTGAGACTGATTAAAATTTAGACCCTTTAACCAGAGATGGAAAATGGTTTTGAAATAAATAAGCTTATCCATGCATGTATATTATACACCATATGCAGTGCCAACATACCCATGTCTATCCATAAAGAAAACTGGAGATTACAGACTGTGAACATGCAGTGCCACCTGATTCCACAACTACTACTGCATGGTTGCAATTCTAACATGCACATGGGATTAGTGCAAGGTTCCAAGGTGTTTAAGGTACTCAGCCATTCCCATCCTGTGGTAAGCCACCAACTGCTGAACACTTTTGAGACTGTGCCACAAAGGGAGATACTGACAGATCCAAACCATGTAGCTTTCCACATGAACACAGACTAATATTTCCTCTTAACACCTGTGTCAGTAATTAGGGGTTCTTTTTCCACGGCTGGTTGTCACCCTTGGATAATACACCGTTTAAAACTAATTCAATGTTCCAGTTAGCAGTGTAACTATCAATGACCACATGCTGTTGCTACCAACAATAAATAAGGCTCATCTTGCAAGAGAAGTCATTAATGATTAACCAGGAGTGGCCCAGCTCCTGCTGATCATGCACAGCTCCCTACATCACAGTCATCTCTCTTTATGAAAGAATAAGAAAACATATTACCTTAAAGATCCAGGTTTCCACAACTTGTGAAATACTTTGTAAGCCCCTGTAATTGAAATGACATGTGTAATTGCCACATCATGCGATCATTCTGACAAACAACAGCTTGTTTGGCTGTGCTACTGGCAGACGTGGAACCCCTCTGAATTACAGTTTAGCAACACAGCACAAACGATTCCTAAACCATGAGTAAAATGAACCTATTGCTTCAAATTAATGGTTTTCAAAGTGTTATCAGCTCTGAGCACAGTCACACTTTGTGTTTCTGCTAGTTCCTTCTGAGGACATCTTCTAGCTCACAGCAACAACGAAGGAGAGGTTGTGTGTTTGTGCATGGTTTTATGTGTAAATACATACAGAGAAATGTCACAGAATGGGTTTTTAAGCCTACACAATTTTGGTGGTAAGTTCTATGATATATATGATCACCTACATAGAGCTGTTGGGTCTGAGCCATCTTTCCTGTTTAAAGTTCTCTCAGCTTTAGTGTCTCCAGGTTCTTTACATTCTTGACCCAGCCATCTACCTCTACCATTTCTGTCCTGGGTAAAGATTTGAGCACTCATGGAAGAAATGACAATGCTTCAGGCTCTGTTTTTTCAGATCCTTTCTTCCAGGCTTAGGGGTAATTTTTTTTATTCACAGAGAAAGCTAGAATATGAAAAGTCAACCCAGTAGAAGACTATGAAATAGATCTCCTCAATCCTGCCTCCATTACACAAGCTGAAGGGTAGAACACACGTCCTTTCTTTGATTTACTATGCAGTACATTAGTTCATCTGTTCGCCCCATCTCGTAGCACCTTCATTCCAGTTGATAGGAAATCTAATTACACAAATAACTCCCAATAGCGATATCAACAACTCTCAAAACCAAGAGAAATGGAAGGCAGTTATATTTTGAGCATAAACATTCTGTTGGCACTTCCTACACATTTCAAACACACAAATGAAGCATTCTGAAGACTCTCTAAGCAATTTTCCAGCAAGACCAAAGGCTTTCAACCTAGATTTCTACTCTCAGCAAAGCAGAGGCAATTCCACTCTATTTTACACTGACCCTTGTTTAATTTTCTTATTCCATGTTTAAAAAATTATTTCTGTCACCAGAATTTTTACATAATGCATTCTTCATAACTTGTGCACAGCAAAGTTTTATGGGCAGAGAAGAAGCACAAAACACCTCAGAAGTGATAAAAACAAGTTTTTTTGGTAGAGAATATTTTTTTTCACTAGCCATCTGGCTTCCCTAGGCTTTTTCAAAAAGCCTAAATCAGCCAATTTTTGGCTGAATGGCTACCAAAAAATTCTTTCACTGAGACTAATTGCCTGTTACAGCAATTCCAGCAGGTGTGACTCCATTACAAGTGACACTGTTACTCCAGAGCACAGAGCAAGGTGGAATTGACTGGTATATACTGGAAATGTCTTAAGGACAGCACAAGTCCTCTCCTAGTCCACCAATTTAAGCTAAATAAATTCTTAATCTGTGGCTGAGTCAGGATTTCTTTAAGCTACAGGGAAGACACTGTGGAATTTCTGTGGTCTGCCACTATATTAACATACTCTTGATTTTGCAGCTTATTTTCCTACTCTCTAAGGCATGGGAAAAGACAGAATAAAGATTATTTTAAAAACGGTATCCTTGACAATAATCCAGTGGTGAAGACAAGGCCACATAGTTAGATAATGGAAACAACAGGAAGAAATTAGGAAGATAATGCCTCTAAGTACACTACATAATAACCCAACATTATCCATTCTAAAGTACAGCTAAAAGATTACAGGATGTGGAAGACAGCAAATACCATTTTCCAGGGGGATGTCGGGGCATAGAATCGAAATTTTAACACATGACTGGTTGATTTTTGTTTGTCTCTTTCCATCTCCTTTTTGAAGCCTAAACAACCAGGGCCACCAAGGGTTGGTAGTTGTGCAGCTTAATGTCACAGAATCATCAAGGTTGGAAGAGACCTTCAAGATCATCTGTCCAGCTGTCAGCCCAGAGCCACCGTAATCACCCTAAACCATATCCCCCAGTGCCACATCTTGAACATTTCCAGAGATGGTGACCCCCCCGCCTCCCTGGGCAATTTATTCCAATGCCAAACCACCCTTGTGATTTTTTTTTTCCTAATATCTAACCTGAACCTCCCCTGGTGCAATTAAAGGCCACTTTCTCTTGTCCCTTCATTTGAGACATGGCAAAACAGACTGACCCCCACCTCGCTATGAATGATTCCAGCAGAAATGGATCTCATTTACCTTTCATTTCTAAGGGAGGGAATTTTTAGCTACTTTCTAACACACTAATTATCTTTCTCTTACTGTTTACGATTACCTACTGGAAGCTCAAACCTTTCAAGCCTTTCCAAAAGCATTGTTATGGGCTCTTTTATCATTCATTTCATTTTTGTAAGGAGAAAAAACATATCAAACTATGCAAGCAATTGCTAAAAAAGACCTAAAAATATTTAATTACTCCTATGTTGCAACTTAGGCTCACTGCCCACAGGAATGTGCCTTACATTCTTCATTGTTTTGGCGTGCCATTATCTGAAGCAAATACAGAAGCTGGAGCCAAAACAAGTCTGAATTTGAATCTGAGTAGTTTTAAAAGCTTACCTACAGACTTTCAGATGAGAGGTCTGCTGTAAAAAAGAAAGTATGATTAAAACATTAAAATTTAATGATAAAAATGGTAAAATAGTGTTTTCTCCTTCCAAAAACTCGAAAATGATGACAGCTGATCTTACTGCACCATACACATTAAAACTTCAATGAGCAGCATTCAAAATTTGAGCACTGCTTAGAAAATTTAATTTGATAAAGAAGAATCAGGATTATGGATCAGCCTACTGCACCTTGATTTATATTTTTAGATTACTTACCAGCAAGTAAACTTAAAACCAGACATGAACTTAATACCTGCTCCTCAAACTTGACTTGCATTGTACCAAAACTGTGTAACATATGTACTCAAATATTGAGTTTTCCTAACTGGGTACTACCTCATACAAACCAATCTTGATCTAAACTCATGAAATTTTCCCAACTCTTTGATATGAAATTATTCTTGAAGAGCTTTCCTTTAGGCCTGTGTTTGCATTATCCTTGTCTGTAGTGCTTTTCTTTTTAAAGAGAGGAGTCATAAGCTTGTGACATAGAAGGAAAATATGAAACACTTTGACAGGGAGACTAATCAGAAGACAATGACACAGGGACATGCCATGGTACACACTGCTATGTCCCTTAGGCATAACCTTCGTGATCCCTTCTGTTTGTTAGATGAAGTAAACACCCATTTATCTGTCTTCTATACAAAAACCAGTTATAATGAATGGAAGATGCCTTTCACAGCAAGCCAGAGGCCACTGTAGAAACAACTTTGTGATGAATGATCTCCCAGTGTTAGCTCACACAGCAACTCTGTAGTCAGTTAGAAAAACATTTCAAAAAAAGCCTTAAAAGAAGGCTCCCCAATGCAGTTTGTAAGGAAAAAAACAACCAAAAACAAACCAGTTCTTACAAAAGGGTACAAAAGTTATTCTCCAGACATTCATAGGGGCAAAATCTCAAACATTCAAAACAAATTTAAAAATGCACTCTTCCTCCTGCATTTTATGTGGAAATGTGACCTATCTGTAAGCATACAATGAAAGAGATCTATTTTACTGATTAGATCTAAGGGCAGAGTCCTCATTCCTCTCAGCTCAAACAATGAGACTTTTATGTGGGGCATGAGAGAGAGGCAATATTAATTTTCAAAAGCATAAAATAAGCAGGGTCAAGCCAGTCTTAAAAATGCAGATCAGACTGGTGATATGTATTTGCAGTATTTCATCAAATAAGGGGAAAGGAAACATCAGTATAGACACTTGTCACCAGCAAAAAGCTCTCTCAGGGTCTCATTAATGAATTGCTATTACAATGAGTCCAGAAAAGTACTTGGCACTAATGCCTGTATTAAGAGAAATTAGGTATCTTGTTCTGGGGCAGTTCTATCACAGGAGTTACCTTGACTAATAGGTCAATTACCTCTTTCTGCACAAACTTCTGGAACCCACAGGTTATGACTTCTGCCGCGTTGTGCACAGTGAGGAACACCGGGATTGGCTGCCATGGGGAGAGAACAAAAATGCTCAAATCAACCCAGAGCAGTCACACACATAGGAAGGGGCACTCCTCCTAGAAACAGCTGTCCCACATGTCTGTGGTTTGGGGTTTTGGTTTTTGAAGCTGTAAACCCATGCCACATCACCTAAAAGAGACTTAACCTATTTCAATCACTAGCACAGGCATTTTAAATGCAGACCCTCCTGCAGTCCTGCTTTCTGCATCTCCCACTGCTGAGTTCTCAGTCAGCTTGTGTGTACCCAGCTACCCCAGTGAGATTTGCTCCAGGTTTCAGCCTGTAGTCTTCCCTCTCTGATCCAGGTCCTTCAGCCTTCACAGTAAACAGTTCTCATTTGTTGTCCCATCTCTGTCTGCTGGTACTAAGAATACAGTGTGACTCCTAGCAACAGATTTATGGGCAAGACAATTTTAGGTGATTGCTTTCAGTTACTGCTAGGAAGAACTGCCCAAAATTAGGATAGAAATGCAATAGTTCATACACAATGATGTTGAAATTATACCCACTGAGGTATCTGGACACCATCCCAACATGAAATCATTAAGAAACAAACCCTAATGATAACAATAATGAATCAAACACCCACTGCCCCGGGCAAACCCAACCAGAATTAGTGGTTCATAATACTTCCTCCAAATCAGATCCATGGTCTCTCAGACAGCTGAAACAGAAGCAATTCTCTGCTCTGATTAAGATAATCTAAAGACTAAGCCATTTTAGGAAGCAGTATTTCCCCACTCATATATGGTATTTAAATCACAGTAGCAGGGAATGGATTAATTTCTCAGTGATGTCCAAACTTTTAAGTACCAGGTGATATAAGCAGCAAATATCTCTCAAATGTGACTTTGCAAATTTTCTGTAATTTTCTTTTCTTTACATGTTAAAGAAAAGAAGCCAGATAAGCATTGCTGATTAAACATTTTAAGTCATAATGACAGCTGGAGTGGGTCCATAGTCACAACAGTTGCACCAAAATAAGAATGGAAATCACACAAACAAAACTGGCATGAAGTTGTTGGACCCAGCTTCATCGGTACTGAAAACCAATTCTCATCCCTGTTGCTGGATAACTGAGAACATAAACTCAGAAGTATTAAACATAAAAACAGTCTAAGCTTGACACAGTAATAGGAAATACAAGAGATACCCATAAACAAGGAAAGTTGACAGGAAAATTTACATTCTTCCCTTTGTGAAAGCCAATTTGTTGGGTTTTTCTTTCCTCCCTTTTGGTTTTGGCTCTTCCAAATGTGTTTTGGAGCCAACAATGGCTCCAGTTTGCCTAGCCCACTTAACCTTCTCCATATGTCTATTGCCTTTGATGCAAGCATTTCTTAAATTTGTGAGTGGGCTTAATGCTTATGAAAAGAAAGGTTTACTGGTTGGGCAGGCAGGGCGAATACACTCTGAACAAATCTCCTCTCATGGCTTTGCATAGTTTTTAAATCATCACAGTCCAGAGCTAAGTAGTCCTCCTCCAGTTCTAGCCCTGAATCCTTGGTCTGGGGAGATTGCCAGCACCTCTAGGAAGAGGCACAAACAGATTAAAGTTGCAGATTTGCCAGTATACAGGAATGTTTGAAAGTGGGTCCCCTTGGATTTGATAATAAAAGTACACATTATTTCTGCTTTAGAAATAAACCCACTTAATTAAAATATGCTGTTGAGACCAGCCAATTCAGCTGTGAGTTTGGGAGAGTCCACTTTCATTTTCACTGTGTCATAAAATTGTTGTAGACAAAGTTATTGTAAGTAAAGCTTCTACATAGGATTGAATTTAGCTCCACTACAAGACAGCACATAATAATTGTGGTCTAAGACTGCTTTTCATTTTGTCTTGCCTTGTAAAATGGCCACAGAATTAGATCTCTAAATCCCCATTCATGTACAACAAAAGCCGTTATGAAATGTGAGATGCTCCTTAAGAAAGGTTTGGGATACAAATCAAAACCCTTCACAGCCCTTCTGCCACTCCAGTGCAGTTCATTCATGAATGATCAGAGCAGGAGCAGGAGGCAAATACAGTAACTTTCAGGATGACCAGGAAGTAAGAAGAAATAGCAGAGATGTTGTGATTCTTAACTTCTCCACCACCCAGGTGAGCAAGGAGATAAGAGGCTGCTGCTAAGGCTTTATTGGTTCTTCCAGACAGGGTTTTGTTATGGGACTTGGCATATCTTACACTAAAGGAGGCAAGTGGAACTTCCTGTGACAAGGAAGCAAGAGGAAGTAAATGCAATCACACTGAGAGAGAAATGGTCACAGAGCATGGGGCTTCTGAGCACATGCTTTCCCAAGATTATTTGTGTCCAAGATAAGGCCCCTAACCTTGCTTACAAGGACAGAGACCTCCTGTTCTTTTCTGCTCTGTCTACTGGGATTTTCAAGGGATCACTACAATCAGAATCTGGTAAAAAAGTCCCTTTTGATCCTGCTTAGGACTCAGGAGGTAACAGGGACAAGCTGGCTCTGGAGCTACATTAAGATGCATTGACAGAATGCAGAAGGGAACTAGTGCAGAATCTCAGCTTGCAGACTGCACAACAGCAGCAAAATATTGTTATTTTAAAAAAACAAATGCCACCAATTTTTTTTTTTTTACTTTTTTTAGAGAAGGCTATATAATTTAAGCATAAAGCACTCAAGTTTCATGAAAGGAGATTTGACATTCTGTAAACATTTGGTAAATTACTGTGATGCAAATGAATCCTAAAACTGAGTAATCTAACCCTTCCCATAATCTCTTTCCAACTTTCTATTTATTTTTTCAAATCCTGCAAAGAACCAAAACCTTCTCATTGAAATAATCTTCATCAGTTTCCTGGAAGGATTTCCCACAGATCCCACAAACCGATTCCTCCTTTTGCAAAGATACAGCTACTGATTTCTTCAGCTTCTTTCCTACCTGTACAATTCAGACCACGGAGGATCTGTTCAGCAAAACACTAAGTACTCTGTAGAGATGCTGAGTGCTTCAGACTGTCACAGAGATGCTTTTTGATACTTAGTAGGATTGGACCGCTGCATTAGCTCCACTAACAATGGATCTATTATTTAAAGTCCTCCTCCCTCCTTCTCCCTCAACCCAGGAACAACATTAAACACCATGTATGAAGGGAATGGTCTTTGTT
The DNA here is from genome assembly GCF_017590055.1 of Onychostruthus taczanowskii. NCBI lineage: Eukaryota > Metazoa > Chordata > Aves > Passeriformes > Passeridae > Onychostruthus > Onychostruthus taczanowskii. Next base: position 10,667,851 of record NW_024498795.1, read on the forward strand.
TACAAAGTAGAGGTAATAAAGAGCTGACTTCTACTGGTTCATTTCTTACCAATCTAGACAGTGCCCTGGAGCCAGCATAAATAATGCCCACAAAAAGTACTGATGCAGGAAGCCATGACAGGATTTCAGACCTGTGAAAACAATTAAAATCCCATTATTTCACCGCATTCTGTTTACATACAGAAAGCAACAGTTGCTTGCAATTAATGCAATAATATGTACATATGTACATTAATTTCAAATATGTGCATGTAAAAGGCAGTATCAGATTGCTTAGTATTCTTCCCATTTACTAAGGAGTCCAAATTAGAAATTATTCATTTTGTCTAATCCAAGAGAGGAACTAACTGCAGATATATTTTCTTTGTTTTACTCTTTCCCCAGTTCCTCTCCTCTAAAATCATGTTGTTTTTTTGGTTTTTTTCCTCCTTTAGAAATTATTCCCATTGGTATTAAAGGAAAGACATTCCAACTAATTTCTATCATGTTCTGTGAAAGGAATGAAACCTGACAAATGAAGGCATAAAATGGCTCACTTGCACAGACAGCACACATTTTCACTATGTACAAATACACTGGGCCACCCACACATTCATTTCTCAGCCAGATTTACAAAGAGATTCTTCCTAAAGATCAGATTGTCTCTGTGGAAGCCTATCTCTTGAGATTTCCTAATCATATTCCTTTGACTAAGCCAAACTCCTAGAGGCAGTTTGACAACTAATGGAGGAATGAAGTCATCAGATTGATCTGATTAATTTTTTTTTTTAGCCATGGTTACTGCAGTAGAGTCAGGTTTCAGTTCTGAGAAGGGGCTTCAGAACTTGCACTTCTATTTTTGATCTTGTTACTTAAGGGAAAAAAAGGGATCAGGTAGGTGGTAAATTTCAGAGAGAATAATGTAAGATTTTTGGCAAGGGAAGAAAAGAGTAGCCATGAGGTAAAGGCCTGAATTGAGGGCTTCCCAGGACTGAAGACATGGCTGCCTCACTCACTCTTCCCAACCTTTGAATTAAAGTGGAGAAAACTTTAACGGGCAGTGCTTGTTCTCAAAACAAAACCGAACTGCTTGTAGTTCCTTAGTTTGCATTACACTTCCAATTAAGATGTAAGACTTGAAGTGTAATTGTAGATACTGGTACACCAGCACATTTCATGGAACACAAGAAAACAGATGACTAAACAATGAAATCAGAACAGTATGAATAAAGATAAAACTTGCACAAAGATTCATGTAATCACAGACAAGGGAAAAACCATAAATACCATATTTCCTCTGTTATTATATATATAATTTTCCAAGACAACAAAAACCCAGGGTCACAAAAATAATGTTTAGATCCTTTAACTGGCATAAATATTTGTCCTGTGTTTTCTTGACTAGTCTCCATAAATTTTTATAAAAACACTGGTTTTTTGAGGTTATTGACTTCAACTGGAATTTCATCAAGTCCAAGATGTAATACTGTCATACCTCATTAACAATGAATTCACATCAGACACCAACAAAAATACTCCTGCACTATTTGTACAGCAACAAATTGAAGAAAGGGGAGGGAAGAAAAGAAAGTGGTTCTGGGAAGATAAAAGAAACACATGATAAAAAACAAATTTTCATTTAGAACATAAAAATATCACTCTTTCATGTTCCCCACCACTAAATTGTAGGAATCCCAAATATGTCTTTATCTCCAATGCAATTCTGCGAAGTGGAATGGAAAAGGACTTCAGATGCTTTTTCCATGATGTAAGGGTATAATTTTATGCTGCCAAGTGGGAATTTTAGGACTGAAAAAGAATGCACGGATGTTTGATGTAGCATGTCAGCATCAACAATCTGTCTTATATGTAAACCAATTAGCAGCTTCTCCTCTTGGCAATACAGTAATGTACATGCAAAATAGGAAGAGAACTGATGAGTTTGTGGTTGTTGTGGGGCTAACTCCAAATCCCATGATAGGCAATGGGTAGGTTCCCCCAAACAACACTTTATAAAAAATTCTGAGCTGCTGCTTAGCTGTGGGTGAAATGCAGCACTACAAGAAATGCCAATCAGAACACATCAGATTTATGTGCCTACAACACAGGCAGCAGACTGGAAGCATTATGCAGATGCTACATGTTGCTCTGCTCTCCACAGAGCCCTTGTTTTGGATAAAAGTTTTGCAGACAGTCAACATTCGCTGTTTAGAAGCAATGAGAGAAAGTTCCTTACAGTATATCCTAGGGGGAAGCAGAGGCAAAGCAGGTTATCCACAAAACCTGAGTGAGATTACTCTAAATAATACATTTTTATTTGGTCTTTATAGTGAGGTTAGTATTCTGGACTTTGGACAAAGGGCAATGATCTCTATGTAATAACTTAATTTTGCTGAGACACTTTGGGATAACCTGAACTGGCTCAGAAAGTATATGAGATCAGTCCATGTGACAGAAAAATCGGGACTTTGTGGACATGAACAAACTGTCATGAATGGATGGCAGTTTATTATTTTAAGCATTTGAGACTGAGGAGTGGCTATGATATTCCTAAGTATCCTACACATAGACAAAACCCTCCCCTCTAACCAAAAGATAGATTCAGAGACAGGTATTTTGTCAGAGGGGATGGAAATGTCCATATCCCAGTAGTAGCATTAAAATCACCTTTGCATGTCATGCTTGTTTGTTTGTTTGTTTGCTGGTGAGTTTTTCTTGTTGGTAGTGCTTCAGAGGTTTAGAGGGTTTCCATGTTTGGGTTTTCAGGCTACTTTTTGTTTTGGCTTTGATTTTTTGGGTTTTTTTAGGAGATATATGTTTGAATCCACCTCTGCAAAGCATTAAAGCATGTGCCTAATCTTTGTGAAGAAAGGCAGGTTTAAACTCATGCTTAAATAGCTGGATGAATTATAGCCAAAGCATGTAAATTAATTCTGCTTGTTCCATTCAGTCTATACTAGAACAGGTACTCTGTATTAACCAAGCTAACAAAGAGGTTTCTCAAGAGGGATTTCAACCCCTTTCCCTACAGTGTGCTGACATCTAGTGGCCTCAAGTCTCCAGGGTCAAAACATGAACTAATTTTTCATCCAAGCCTTTCTTAGATAAAAACAACCTCCTTAACATCAGCGAGTGGTTCTTGTCCTCTATTTTCTTTAATGTCTTCCCAGGTTTTGAAAAGACGAAAGTATCTTTTCCAAGCTGGGAAAAAAAGATTCAACTTCTTCAATTTCATTATTTGAAGCAGAAGTAATCATTAGTGTAGAAAAGCTGAACTATAAAAGGACATTACTGATGGCTGTATTCTTCTGTTTTGTGACAACAAAATATGCATAAACAATATAAATTTGATAATAATATATATATGTATCAGTAACTGCCAGGAAATCAAGGTTTGGACCCTAATCTGTCTCTGCCAAAGTCACTGACAGCTTTTATGATATCCTCAGTTTATTGCAGCTATAAAATAGGAAACTGAATTCTGTTTTCATTTATGACCTCACTTATATTTCCATAGTGATGTAATCACCTGTATGGACATGAAAACAGAACACAGCCTGGTATTTCTGGCATACTCACAGGATTTCATTCCAAGTGAGGAGATTCAATTTTTCAAGACAACTGTTTGAATCTCAAACAGAAAGTTCATCAGTTGTCACTTGGTAATACAGAATCACTGAGGACATTAGAAGGGGTGTCTGGCAGGCATTTAGTCCCAACTCTCCCAGCTTCAGAGACAAGTCACATTACTCAGGTCATCGCCCAGGAAGATTTTTAGTATCTCCTGAGATGAAGATCCAATGATTGCTGTGGGCATACATCTTCTAAATGATACCATTTTGCACAATAAAAAAGATGCTGCATTCCATACTGCAGAATGGATCCACCTGAGCAGAGTACAGCATGACGACTCTTCTGAAGTGTGCTGTCACACTCAGCTCAAGCAGATGATTTTTGTCTACAAAGCACCATTTAATTTGGAGTTTTATTGCTAACATCAGTTAGGAAAAGGCAAATGACCATTATGCAACACAGCTCTCAGAAAAAGGCAGATCACATTTGTACATTTCACAGCCCTGAGGGTTTTGCGTAAGATTGTGTCAATGCTCTTTACTAACATTACCAAGGTTTCTCTTACAATACTAACAAACAGTCCAGGGAAGAGATTGTTTCTTAGGGGCAGATGTTTGGATGAAACATCCTTATTGTTTTCACTATGGGCTTTTTATTTGTCTTACCAAGATTAAATAAATCCACTTTATATAAGTAGTCAGTTTAAGTGTGTGTCACTGAACATCCATTTAACTAAAATGTGAGTTCTCTTCTACATTTGTGAAGCAGAACACCGACACCCCCACATACATCAAACTCTATCTTAGCCAGTTAATAACATCCATGACCAACTTAGCTATGTTGTAATCCAGCAACAGAAAATAAGTGTTTGGCAGATACCAAAAAACCTACAGTACCTTGAACACAAGTTTATCTCCACCCAGCCCAGCTTCCAGGAGATGTGAAGCAGAAGTCCACCCACCAATGTCTGCCACCTGAAACAGAATGACACTGGGCAATAATATGTGAGCCCTTGGGAATATGTGCAGATAACTTAAAATAAGTAGCAAGTAATGAATACTGATTTCTTTTACATTTTATCACTTTCTTTAACACTTTATAAGTTATCAGCTTTCTTCTTCCTTAAGCTAGTGGTTTTCAGAGAGTGTTCCATGTTCCTTGGGTGAATATCCTTGAATATCTAGCACAGTTCAGACAGAGATACTGTATTATAATGTTAATGCCATTTAACATCCATAACAGGTATAGAAGTGGGATTATTTATTATTCCCATTCATTGCAATGCATTTAAGCAATTATTTAAAATCTTTCTCACACATACACAAATAAACAAATATTCACTCTATGCAGTACTAGTGCATAGTGGTAAATATTTAATGCTACTACCACAGCTCACTTCATCTTTTTTTGGATGAAGAGCCTATGAGAGCTTAAAAGCCAGGTTTCCCTGACATTTGCTGCAGGTTTGACTGTGCTCTATCCAAGCCAGTGGTGAAATCCCATCAGCTTTATTGTGAAAAATTTCCTCTTGTCTCAGGTTTTAAGGACAGAAGTTTGTGACAGTTTCAGATGCTTAGGACTATGCAGTATAGTCTAAGATTATTCAGGGAACAAAACCAAGGACTATGAACAGTAACATCACGAACTGAGAATTACATTCTTTTCCTCTTTGCTCATCTGTCACAGGTCTAAATGAAAGTGTATCTGAGCCACAAAAAATTTCAAGGAAAGGTCATTTTTAAAAGGCAGAGTTTATGGAAATATATTAAGATGCTGAAATGCCTTTCCAAATAATAGAAAAAGGAAATAACTGTAGCAACACAGATGCCATAAGGCAGTTGCTTGCCATTGAAGTACACTTTTCTGTTGATTTACCACATGTATTTTACACAAGTTACTCAAAGCCCTCTCCCCATAAGATAAAAGCCTTATGCAAGAGACAGTCTCTGTTTGTGTCAAAACTAAGGAAGCATTCACTGTATATCTAATTTAGCTGAATACATTCAAAGTAAGTGGAGATTCCCAAGGTAATTATTCCTAGAGCTGATTGCAGTCCTGGGACTGCAAGTCTGGCAAAAATATAAGCCATGCTAAGCAGCAGAAGAGGAAGTAAAGATATCCAGTGTCAACAGGTTTTAACACCATCTCAAAAACAGGGGAAAACTTGGCTCTAAGAGGCCAGATTTTCATTAAATGTCTAATCAACAGCATTGATGGTATATATGGACATTATCAAAACATTAATTTTCTCATTACAGCCATTAAGATACAATTGTGACTCGTGATGCAGACTTACAACCAAGGCTAAGCATGAAAAGAAGGAACATAGTATTTGTGAATGCCTAAAGATGGTTTTAAGGTTGGTTTTCTCTAGCATAGCAAAAGATTGCACCATAAATACACATTTTCCACATTTTCCTCTCTTCCAAAGAAGAGAGGTTGTACTGTAATTGTTATTTTTCTATGATGAAGCTTAGGATTTTAAGGAAAATGAGAAATTATGGACTCTACGTATCTCAATTACATCCCCTCCATGATGTTTAAAAATTAACCAAGACACATTAATGAATGCTTTATTAAGGGTTCATGAAGCATATTCTCTAGACAGCAAAAGCCAATAAGAACAAGAAGTAGTAAAGTTAGCTTCAGCATGTAACAGCAAGATGTTAAAGTCATTTTTCAAACCACTATTCTTAAAACCATACTTACCCTTGAAAAAGGGTAGGGTAGGTAAATTGCAGGACAGACAGGACATACTGGAAAACAAATAGCAAATTAATGGACAACAAACACCTACAGTTCATAATATTAATACACAATCACAAGCAACAAAACAAACACAAAAAAGTTTTCATTTTGCTTTGTTTTGGTAGAAAAGAGAAAAAAAAATGTTTAGCAATTTCACTTGTTGGGGTGTATTTCCTCCCCCTTCCCTCACAGGGCTGCACTTTGTTCTCTGAAATGCTTTATAGGCCTCAATCTCAATGAACAGCATCTGGGCTAAGTTCCACTTGAGCTCATCAGAAACGCTGTCGGCTCTCAGGAACTTAATGCTGTCCAGCAAGCTCCTGCTTTTTAACAAACAACCTTGGAGATTAATTTTTCTTGCCTGTGTAAGAACCCAAGTGAAATGACATTTTTGTTATTGAACTTTCAAAGAAAGTTACCAACTGGCATTGAGGCCAGGAAGGAAAATCACTCTGGTCTAAACCCAATCTCTTGTTTCCCTATAAACAGCAGTCCTGAGTGAGACCCTTTAAGCTCTCCTGGACCACAGCAGGATGCAACCAGCAACCTCTCTCTGAGTGGGACACCCCTCAGAGCCAGCTAGCTTGCTACACTTGGAAGATCTCTGAAGGATGACGATGGATCCTGGGCTGATACCATCCACTCCTCAAGACACAACCCTTTGCCTGTGAAGAAGATGCAAGGACATCCAAAGTGAGCACTTCACGAAATTTGAGGGGAATTTTTCCTTGTACATGTTCCTTTAGGTCTGACTGTGTGTTAATGTGGATATGCTGTAGCAAATTCATTATTATGCTTCACGGAATTTGAGGGGAATTTTTCCTGGGTATACCTTGTACATGTTCCTTTAGGTCTGACTGTGTGTTAATGTGGATATGCTGTAGCAAATTCATTATGAATATTGTTGTCTTTGATTATTAAGTATATTAGGTTTGTAAGTAAGATGGTGAGTCACTATTGTGCCTATATTAAATTCTACATGACTCTTTTGTTAAGTTGTTTAAATTAAGCTTTTGATTAAGAGCTGCTATGTTTAAGTTCTGTTATAACCTTTAGACTAAATCATTCATTAAATCTGGGGTTAAATTTGGCTAACGGGTCCACTATGAATGCTGTAACTCACTGTATTCCCTTTTATCCTTGCCCTTTCCTGTTCTTACTTCCATGTATATAATTTTAGATTGATTGATTTTTAGATTGATTGATTTAGTTTGATTTTTCTCTCTCTGGTTTAAGCATCTAATAATGATGTCATAGATGTAATGATGTAGTAATGCAATAATTATGTAATAATGTAATAATGTAGTATTGATGGCAGTAGAATGAACCTCACCAACAAATTTTATTATGATTTCACTTTAATATTAAATCTGCTTTTGCCCATGCCTTTGCTGGTGATTCTCTGAGTGACCTAAACAACTCATTCATGACACTTCCTACACCAGAACTGCTGGATGCTGCCTCAACCACTGTGGAAAGGAACAGACACTAAAGCACATGAGGCATGGAGTGGACACACTGAGAAATGGAGAAGGCTGTCATCTGAATTGCACTTTCACTTTCCGAACACAGTCCATATATCACACTGAATGGACAAGTATTAACAGGAACAAAAAGCTGTGAATACCAGTCAATTAAAATCATATCATACCAAACAGGCAATCTTTGGCAGAACCAAGAGCAATAATCTAAACATAATTGTCTCCTTATGGCTAATGTATCTTACATTCTGCTTACACATTGTGTAAAATATTAAGCAGCCCATAAAGCCCATCAGAGATGTAATACATGGGGGTAAAAAGCAAAATCTGTGTCATTGCTTTAGCCTGCTTTGTCTGGGCCTGCATGTATGAATGCTAGTGCCTCTTCACACTAAATATGTATATATGCAAATGTGAGGCACAAATACATGCCTTCCAGGTCTAACAACTTGCCATGATGCAGTATATAAATACCACTTCTGCAAAGGAGAAGAATGATTGAAGCTTCCTCAGAGGAAATGAAAGGTACCTGCTGTTCCTTCCAGGAGCCAGCAGAAGCTGTCATAGACAAAAGGAGAAGCTGAAAGCTTTCAGCAGAGAGAAAACTGTGCTGGGCACCTTGCAAGGTCCAGTTTTCAGTTTGTGGGGTGTCCCTAAGAAGCTGGCATCAGTATACAGAGACAAGTTGATTCACAACAGGTCCTTTTACGCATACAGCTGTCAGAAATGCCAAGTGCATTTTAAATCAGGAAAATCTACCTACACATCTGCGTCCCTGCTTGCATTTGCACACCACCTTCAACAACTGAAAGGTCTATATTCTGGTTATTTTTAACTTTATTGCACTAAAATCTACATGAAGGTTTGAAAATGGAGGCCCTATGTCAATGTCCCTATGACCTCCTGTCAAGCACAGTTAAGCCAAATAAATACCCTTCCCAATCCATGATGCAACCTGGCAGCTCTTTTGGCCCCTTTCTGTTAAACTAGTCACTGCTCCCAGTGATTTGCAGTCTGCCAAATCAAGTGCATTATCTCTCCCTACAACTTTGCTTCCCGTCTGGACTTCAGTCTACTTCTGGGCATCCTTAATGGCAAATGTATCTTGGAACACAAACCACTGGCCAATGCCCAGAAAGATTTCATTTTCATGTCTGAAATGCTGCTTTTCTCTAATCTTCCCTCAGAATATTCATACCCTGATTGCTTCACCAATACTTTTTTCCTTTCAGAAATCTGTACCAGAAAGAGAGACATGCTCTCTGACAAACAGGATAGCATGGAGCAGTTACTCTAACTCCTCCTCCCAGAGTGAAAAAGCTACTTTCAAACTACACTTAAATGATAGAATTTTATTCACAATGTGGCCATCTTCAGCCTACTTCTTCTGCTTAGACACTTGAGCAACACTCATAAGAAATTGTTACACAGTGGAAAACAAAATTCTTGAACTTAATTTGGTGATTAATTAAGTTGTCAAAGCAACAAAGTTGCTTTGTTTGCTATTTGTTTCACTTCTAAATTAACAGTTTGGATATTTCACATTTTTCCCTTGCATAGTTGATATCATTGTTCCAGTTAACAGGAGTTTTGGAAATGAGTGCAGTTGCCATACACCCAATAATGAAATATATACAGCATCAGCGATACATTCATTGCGGCATAACTTCTGGCTCTATAACACTTCATTCATTGGAACGATATGATGTCAACCTCCTTGCTCTCCTAAACGAGACAATAATGGAACTCATTCGTCGTGGAAGGGTAAAACTGTCCCACACTGAGCAAAACGAAACCGGCACCCTATCCGCAGTTTCCAGGAGCACACTGGGATGGGCGGCCGGCTGGAGTGCCACGGACTTTTTCACTCGTGGGATAGTCCCGTCCGGGAAGGGCTGGTCCTCCGGCTCTCCCTGAGCAGGGCAGGCAAAGCAGAGGGCACCGTCCCTGGTCTTTCTCCTCCTCCCGCTCCAGGATCCCTGCACTTCCCTGGCCCCCCGCTCTCGCAGCCGCGGACCGGCAGCCAGCGCCCCCGCACCTCCCCGCGCCCCGCCCGGCCCGCCCGAGACCGGGGCGGCCCCGCGCCCGCGCTCACCTTGTTGGTGAAGCTGGAGGCCAGGTAGAAGAGGCAGAAGGCGAGGCCGCCCGCCGGCCTCTTCAAATACATCAGTCAGCGCGGGCGCGGCGGGCGGCGGCCATCGGCCGGGCCAGGGACACGTCGCCTCAGCGGGCGCCGCCTCTGCGGGGCCGCTGCTGCCGCCCGGCGGCCGGGCCG